>NW_028227256.1:28510430-29002930 GCF_978045245.1 Mus caroli | reverse complement strand
TGTGTGTGAGGGAAAGTGTACATATGCATTTGGGTATATGTGTGGTATGTGTTGGTGGTGGTATGTGGGTGCACGTATATGGATGTGTGTGTGTGTTTGTGTGCCTGTCTGTGTGTGTGTGTGTGTGTGTTTGCACATATGCATGTGTGTGTGCCTGTCTGTGTGTTTGTGCATATGCATGTGTGTGTGTGTGTGGGGGGTATGTGTGTGTGTATGTGTGTGTGTGTTCAGGCATGAGCTCATGAATACATATGGCAGTGTGTGTGCTCTCATTTTGTTTCATATTGTGTGGTATGTGTTGGTGGTGGTATGTGGGTGCACGTATATATGGATGTGTGTGTGTGTGTTAGTATGCCAGTCTCTGTGTGTTAGCACATATGCATGTGTCTGTGTGTGTGTGTGTTCAGGCATGAGCTCATGAGCACATATGGCAGTGTGTGTACTCTAATTTTTTTTCATATTGTGTAATATTAGATAAGGAGTTTGATGTGTTTCATTGTTATTGTAAGAATTTTTGGATTTAATCACTTCACATATTAAAGTATTTCTTTTCACTGTTTGTTTTCCCAAGTTGGAAATTATATTTGAATATATGACAGACAACTCAACAGCTCTTTCCAATTCCATCTCTTTTTCTCTCTGTGTCTCTTCCTTCTGGTCCATGTTTTTGTTTCTATATGAATTATATGCCTTAACCTTAGAATACCCCACTTCTTTTTGTTCTAGTCTGTGTCACTGAAAAAACTGCAAGGGGCATATGTAGTCTCTTTTAACATGCTTCCCCAAGCACTGTAAAACATCTCTTTCTGGTAATCTTCTCTCACTTGCTGCTACCTTTTTACCCTTGGATGTTTTATATATTTTCTAGGGTCACCTTGGGATCCATCCTACTCATTTCAAATTGTGTTAACAATGAATCCAGCACCCATATTTGAAACACTGCACAGCTCCTTACTCTTACCGATGTTTCTTTATTCACACAAAATGAAAGGAAAAATTAAAGAATAGATGTGACTCTTGTGGCCACAGAGTTGGTATAACTTGATCCAATAGGAAGTGGTCAGTGCTCATTTAAAGGCATAAGACTATGTCCAAATCACAGTCAGTTTCCTTCATTGTCTCCATTTCTAGCCCTTCCCTATCAGCAAAGTGCTGAAGGAACCACCCAGATAGTAAATAAAATTATACTGTTCTTTCCAGATTTGTCTGCTTAGACTGCTAACTTCTAAAGGCAATGTTTTTGATATTCTATATATAACTTGAGTTACTTATTAAATCAAAAAAAGTTGAAGACTCTGCAAGTAGCATGCATGCTTTCTCCTTTTGATTTTTTCCCCCCTCTGAGACATAATAACATTCTCCCTTGGCCACAAGTAGTAGCAACAGAACAGAATCACTAAGTGGTCTTCCAGAAATAACCGGTTTGATCAGGTTTCTGTATCAGTTATTGCTCCGTTAAATCAGAAGTTGGAGGGGGAAGTAGGGGACAAATATCACATTTAATTATACACATGTATAAAAATTTTAAGAAAACACAAATAAATCTTTTTTTTTTTTAATTCCAATTGCTGCCTCCCCTGCTGACCCCTCATAAGGTCCTTCCCTCAAAACTGCTCTCCCCTTCTCTTTTGAGGGTGTGGTGCCCTGGGAATCCCTTTGTTCCTGGTGCATCAAGTCTCTGCAGGGCTAGGCACATCTTTTCCCACTGAGGCCAGACAAGGTAGTCCTGTTGCAGGAACCTATTCAACAAACAGGCAACAGATTTAGATACAGCACTCACTCCAGTTGTGAAGAATCCCACATGAAGACTGAGCTGCACATCTGCTACACATGTGCTGGGGGCCTTGGTCCGGCCTGTGTGTACTCTTTTACCTGCATATTTGTCTTTCTGTTTTTGTTTGTTTGTGTGTGTGTGTGTTTGTTTTTTAGTCAAGGCCTCCTGAAAATTCATGATTATGCAGTCTCAACCTTGGTATAAAAGGCATATGAATCACTCTTAGATTTTACTTATAGAGTTTGTCTTTGTATGTGTGTGTACATGTATGTGAAAGTACATGCTAGTGTGTGGAGTGGAGAGCAGCAGTTGAAATCTTGTATCTACTTCACTTGCTTATCATCTCACTTGCTGAGGCAAGTTTCTCATTTGAACTCAGGACTTGTGAATGTAGGTGTGCTAGACAGTTTTATGCCAACTTGACACAAGCTAGCGTCATCTGAAGAAAGGAATCTCAACTGAGAAAATGCCTACTTAAGATCTGGCTGTAAGGACCCAGAAGATTGTGAGTGGATCCCAGATATTGGACATGGGGTTATTTATACTTTTGGAGTTTGATTTTGCTTTGCTCAGACCTGACTGTGACATGCTTCTTCCTTTTTAAAGTAAAAATACTTAATTTATTATTATTATTACTAATATTTTATAGAAGTACACTGTTGACAGACGAGAGAAAGCAAGAGAGAGACAGACAGACAGACAGACAGAGAGAGAGAGAGAGAGAGAGAGAGAGAGAGAGAGAGAGAGAGAGAGAGAGAGAGAGAGAGATTTAGGGATTTTACAGAGGATTTAGATTTTTTTTTAAACTCCATATTTTTTCCTTGTAAAGAACTTTATCAGTAACTTGGGTTATACTTTCTTTATTAATATTTTTTCTTTTTTTTTTACACTCTAAATTTTATTCCCCTCGCAGTCCACCCTTTGACTGTTCCACATCCCATACCTCCCCTGGCTCCCTATCTCCACAGGGATATCCTGCACACACACCAGACTGCTAAAGTCCCTGCGGCCTCCAGTCTATTGAGGGTTAGGTGCATCTTCTCTGACTGAATACAGACCCAGTAGTCTGCTTCTATATATGTGTTGGGGTCCTCATATCATCTGGTGTATGCTGCCTGATTGATGATATAGTGTCTAAGAGAAAAAAGCTTTTACAGTATTTTAATTTGTAAGGTTGGGATTTTTTTGGTAAAATTTCTTAGGTTGTGATATTTCTATTAATGTGTAATCTTGGGAAAGAGAAAGGTAGGAAAGGTTGTAGCAAACAGTGATGTGTTTTTATGTCAACTTGACACAAGCTACAGTCTTCTGAAAACATCAGTTGAGAAAATGTCTCCGTAAGATCTAGAACTAGGGCAGTTCCCTAATTAGTGATTAATAGCAGAAGGTTCATTCCATTATGTGTGGTGCCATACTTCAGCTGGCAGTCCTTTATTTTATAAGAAAGCAGGGTGAACAAGTTGTGTAGAACAAGCCAGAAGGCAGTACTCACGTACTCTCTATCAACTCTTGCCTTCAAGTAAGACCGACATTTTGGATTTTTCCATCCACATATTATAAGTCGATCTAATAAATCTCCTTTAGTATATATTTATTTTTGATACTATTCCTCTAGAGATGGTTAATGCAAGGGCCAAGTATGTTACCCACTGAAGTATCTCTTTGCCCTTCTTTGTTTTTGATGATGAAGAGTTCATATGTGTGCTTTCTTAATGATATCAGCACATGCTCTCAAAAATAATTGTTCAAAACCAAGATAATGCATGTTTTTCAGAGTTAAAGGCCTACATCTGAGTGTGATTATAACATTAGTATGTCCTTGTATCCTATCAGAACTCTTCCCTTTCATGATATGGAGATGACTGGAATGTTAGAAAAGGTGCTATGCTTTTTAGTTTTGTCAACTTGGTATAAACTAGATTCATTTGGTAAGAGAAGACCTCAACTGAGGAGTTGTTTCAATCTTTACATCTTTGGCATGTAATTATATATATGAGGGAATTTTCTTGATTAATAGTTTATGTGGGATACTACATCACCTTACTGTTTTCTACCTGAAATCCCCATTGTTGATAATGGACCATTCCTTCATCAGGATACAATAATCCATTTCCAGCCTCATTTCTCTCTACTCTCATTAGCTCAGGGAGTTCTGTGGACAGTAATTTAGTATGGTGCCACCTCTTCGGTGCCATTTCTTATAAAATTATAAGATGTTATGTACCATTTGTGTCTAGTGATGGCAGAGTTCTCAAGGTTGCCACCAGAAAACTAATGTTTGGCCACTTGGCAATAAGAAAACCGGCCATATTCTTCAAAGCCATTGGTGCAGCAATGACAAGTTGCCAATCTAAAAAGTTATGAAAATATTCAAAAGCTGAAAATGGTACCTGCTTCCTCACTTTGATTCAAACCTTTAAAAACTTTTTCCTTGTTCAACTCATTGCATGGTTCTTTTTAAAGACTCACCTTGGATGAAATAAACTTTTAAATTTACTAAATTTAAGTATTTCTAAGTATTTCTAATTAGATAGTTACAACCACTTAAATATTCCCACAGAAAGCAATCATTTAAGAGCCTTCATGGGAAGCAATTGTACAATGTCTATATTTTCTGCATTATACAGCTCATTCCTTGTCTTTCTAGGGAGATTTTTATATGGGATAATAACTTTAGAAAATGATATTAATATACCTAATGCCAGGGCTACTACCAATCTTAATTTACACTTTCCATGCTAGTGTGAATATTTTATTTATGCTTAAATGTCAATTATGCAAGTGAAAATGTCCACAAGGGTTATTAGCCTCCTATCCCTTTGGGTACAATCTCAGAATCATACATGACTATATTGTATGCAATCAGATGGGTGTGTACAGATTTTGTGTTTGTGAATGATTGCAAAAATACAACTCCCACAGGTATCTGTTCCATTATATATCCCAGAAAGAAAATTTCTCATGTAAAAGTGTATGCAGGGTGGAAAGATAGCTTAGTAGTTAAAGGCATTTGCTTTGCAAGAATGCCAATAATCCTCGTTCATTTGATTCCTGGAATGTATAGCATAGGGAAATAGTGGACTCCATAAAGCTGTTGTCTGACTTCCACATGGTATACACCTCTGTGTGTGTGTGTGTTCATGCACCCACCTGCATATTTTGTACTCAATTTCAGTTCCTTTATGTGCTGTTATGATTCAAAATTTGTTTATGATGGAGAAGAAGATGTACTTTAAAGTAGTTTATGTATACAAACATTGTGTTTCATAAGGAACAGGGCCTGTATAGCTAGCAACCTAATTACCAAGTGCAAGATAACATAGAAACACAACTGGACCACATCAGACAAAAAATTATAGTACCTACCATCATTCAGACATTTACTATTCTCGATGATGGAATATGAGGTACTTAGCTTGTCCTGTCCCACAAGGCCTAGAGACAAGTAGATAAATAAAAGTCTCTGACCACTTTCCTTGCTTTCCCAACATGAGAGTATGAGTCTCAGGATGATCATGATACAGACAGCCAGAGGAGTATCTTTTATGAGCTGGATATTCCAGCCCAATATATCCAGGAACATAGGCAAGCAATATTTTATGTCAATTGTGAAACTGAAGAATTTAAATGAGTAAGACTAGCTTTTAATTACTACACCTAGACTCTTAATAATTAAAACTAATAAAATTTTATAAATTTTTCCAAGATAGTACTTTGATATATACAAATTCTAAAAGCAGTTATAGAATGTTCTTTGATAATACTGATTAGGTAAATAAAATATATTTTATATTTATCTGAAATTATTAAGTTAAAACGTTGATAATTAAAGGTTTTTAAGAGATTTTTTTAATTATCAAAATTGTCACTATATATTGCTTATGAAACTAAAATTTATTTTGCAATTTAATGTTATTTATATCCAACCTGTTCACAAGATATTTTAAGGAGCTTCTTTCCTGTAAAATAAATGTAAATACAATGTAATGTGAAAAAAAATGAAATAGTTGTTTTAATCTATGAATCTTACATGTAGCTTGCAAAATACCATTAATTTGGAATAGTTGTTTGGTCTGTTGTGTATACTGAAAACTCTAAGGGTCTTCCTTGGTTTGACAGATAGGATGCCTTTGATTGTATTCTAGTTATTTCTCTCAATTCAAATTGAGCTTCTCATAGTGAGTCAACTGTGCTCAGTTCCATAGTTCCTTTACCTTGCCCTTGTTTGGCACTGGTGTTAGCCCATGTGCATAGAGGGGCATCACTGGAGACCCTGACATTCAGATTATATATCCTCGCAGACCTCTAAGACCCAGTGCCAGAAGAATGGAAAAGATACTCAACTTCTTTGTCCTTTCCAATTTCTGCTCCAAGGTGATGTGTGCTATCTGAGTGACTCATATGTAGGACAGAGTTACTAAGATACACATCTGACTTCTCCTAATTTTATTCAATAACTGCGGCTTATTTTGTCCATGATTCAACTCCTTATGAGGTTTGTCATCTAAAAGTTACCTATTTGTCAAATCTTCAGTTTAGCTGTCTCAGTCCATGACTCACCTCAGTTATAATAGTTGTCACATCTGATGTGTAAGACATGTTTTACTCTGAAATAAATTTTTTCAGATTTTCCTTGTGTTTGTTGTTCTTTATAATATTTCTGTTATTGTGGGGAAAATCTTTCATATTGGAATACAACCTAGAAGCCTACAGAGTTGTGGTCACTTCCACAGTCAAAAATTTTATTTTTGATCACAAGATCTTATAACATTTGTAACCTTCAATGAAAAAGGTGCTTATTTCATTACCCAAGTTAAGTCTGTTAATCAGATTTTTTTGTCATTTTTACAAAAAAAGGAAATAAGTCAAAATACTACCCCAAAGTTCCTACGAATAAACTACATTGAAAATAGTAGCAGCAGAGCCTTACTAAAAAATATAGTGTTAAAGAAAGATCAAAATCCGCTTACCATAACTAGATACAAATTTTATGTCACCATTTGGCTAACATTATTTTCACTTTTAGACCCCTTGGTCTGAAATATCATATTAGGGGATTTTCTAAACAAATCATATTAGTAGATTATCTAAGACAATGTCATTTTCTGATACCTGGAGTCAACACATGTTCCTTTCAATAAATGATGTTTTATCTACTGTAGTTTTGAACCTGATTTGATGGCATTGTAAGGAAGTATATGCATCCTATAGCTATTTTATAGAAAAATGCAACTTTGTAGCATGAGTTGTATTTGAAAACATCTGCCAGATGTGCTCAAGGCAGATGTTTGGTGAAAGCAAATGAGGCTAATGACTCAGTGTGGAAAGCTTCTTGTAGCACATTCAAGACTTGAAATGCTGTTATTACCCTAAGCCTTATGTCCTTACTGGTTTACTGGTTTATCATTCATTCCTTTTAAATATTTTACAAGTTTCAAAGGGCAACGTTTTAATTTATAAAAGTTTCTCTTGAAAGTATTTGTCCCTAACCTATTTTTTATTTACATTTCCTTCATAATTTTTTGAAATATTCTTTAATCCTGGTACTTAGGAGGCAGAGGCAGGAAGATCTCTGTGAGTTCAAAGCTAGCATGGTCTTACAGAGTGAGTTCCAGGACAGCTAGGGCCACACAGAAAAACCATGACTCAAAAAAAAAAAAAAAAAAAAAGGAACAGAGACTGAAGGAAGGGCCAACAGGGTGGAAAGATACATCATGTCTGCAAATACCAAACCTAATACTTTTGCTGGTGTCAAGAGGTTCTTGCAGACAGGAACCAAGTGTAGTTCCTGGGGAAGTACAGCCAGCAATTGACCAATGCATATGTAGATGCTTGGAGCCGACCATCAGGCTGATCTTGGGGATCCTGGTAGTAGAAGGACTGGAGTAGCGGAGAGGAATTGCAACCTCATTGGAAGAACAACATAGGCTGGCCTGACCACCCAATTCTCCTAGAGACTGGACCACCAACCAAGGAGTGTACCTGAAAGGATCTTTGGCCCCATATACATATGTAGCAGAGGATGGTCTTGCCAGACAGCATCAGGAAGGGAGGCCCTTGATGTCCCAGAGTAGGGGGATGCTGGAGGGGTAAGCCGTGGAGCAGTAGAGTGTGGGTGGGTGGGGGAGCACTCCCATACAGGCAAAAGGAAGGGGGAGGGCAGATATGGGATGGGAGGGTGGCAGAGGGGTAACTGGGAAGTGGGATATCATGGGATAGGGGGCTATGGAGGGGATAATTGGGAAGTGGGATATCATTTGAGATGCAAACAAATGAAATGATTAATATTAATAAAAGAAAAAAGATATATCATTTTAAATTATGTTTGTGAAAATGTGAATACTTTTTCTCATGTGTGCATGCTTGTGTAATCAGAGACTTCCAAGCTGAAGTTACCAATGTATGGGGGAAATGTACCTTGTTATATGGGTGCTGGGACCCAAACTCTAATCCTCTTGATAATGCAGCTTATGTCCTGATCCCCTGATCTTTACCTCCAACTCTATGACAATAATTTATCCAGGGTCTTACAAATTTAGGTCAATTTACATTTCAAATATTGTCCCCCTTCCTGGTCTCACCTCTGCAAACTCCTTCCCATCCCCCTCCACTTTGCTTCTAAGAGGGTGCTCTTTCACCCACCCACCCACTCCCTCCTCACTCTTCTAGCATCCCCCTACCCTGGGGCTTCATGACTCCACATGACCAAGGGGTCCCCTCCCAATGAATGATACCAGATAAGGCCATCCTCTGTTGCATATATATCTGGAGCCATGGACCCATGCATCTATACTTTTTGGTTGATGGTTTAGTCTCTAGGAGCTCTGGGGTATCAGGTTAGTTGATATTGTTGTTCTTTCTATGGAGTTGCAATTCCTTTTAGTCCTTCCCCTAACTCTTCGATTGCAGTTCCCAGGCTCAGTCTGATGGTTGGCTGTGAGCATCTGTAACTGTATTAGTCAGGTGCTAGCTTAGTAAAGCTTTCATGCTCAGAATTTATTTACTTTAGATTTATAATATAGAGACAATCAGGGAGATGTTCCAATTTTATGTCATAAAACCTGAAAATATAGTGGTATTAATTATTTTAGTTATATGATGACAGGTGACTTTATTGAGAAATAAAATATTGATAAATAGAAATATTTATTTTAATTGTTACAGGTACTTTTTTTTTTTTAATTACCATTCTTGAAGCTTGGAAAATAACTCAGTACTTGTTCTTGAAGAGAATGTGGGTTTGGTTGGCAGCACTCACATGGTGGCTTGAGCTTGTTGGAATAGGTTCTCCATTTATGTGGAGTCTGGAGATCAAATCTGAAGTTCACACTTGAATGATGACCTATCCACCCAGCTGGCCTACACCTGCTTTTCTTAAGGTTTTGTATACTATTGAAAATGTTTTGTGCCATTGACTTACTGAAGAAATTTTTCTGTATGTTTTCCAGCTTTGGTTTCTTTAGAGTTGGGTAATTCCTTTAAGTTCACTTTAATTTTTTACCTATATTTGCCACATATCAACAGAGTTCTTTAGTATCTCATTGTGATAGAATATAGTTATTGCAATTCTGTAAATTTAAATTTCCATATTATATAATTTAATAACATACTAGTAAGTCACTAATTTCCACATTTTTATAATCTTGCAAACTTTACATTTAAAGACAAATCTTCTTTGATGATCATCTTTAATGGCAGTATTTTTCCACAGAACTTTACCTATCCCCAGAATTTAAATCATGCATTTTCTTGTTGTTTATATTTACCAGATATGTTTTCTAACATGAAAGCTTTGTGTGTGTGTGTGTGTGTGTATGTGGTTTTAGAGCTTTATTGTAGAAAGGCAGGGGGAAAGAGAGAAGGTAGAAAAGAGAGAGAAGCTGGCCATAGCCACATGGAGGGGGAGGGAGAGAGAGAAAAGGAGGGCTAGAGAGGAGAGTAAGAAAGGTGAGAGCTAAAGAGAGCACATGAAGGCTTTAGTATATTATTCTGAGTCTTCTTTTTAGCAGCATATGTGTATAGATCAGCTATAATATCTTTGCTTTTAGCTGTAAGTCTTTCAGTGCAGAATATGATTTGCTCTATGTCATATATTCTATTTGAAACTGCTTCTATTTTTACTCTTGAGACCTGTGGGGTCAATTGAGTAGATTGTACACTCTGTTTAGAACCAATATTCTGAACTAGACTCTTATTGATTATGTCCTATAAATAATACATAACTCAGCAAATATCAGAGTTAACTATTGTATAAATACTTTATAAATACAATTTTAGTTCTAAATAGTATATCTCTCTTGCTTTTCTTTTTCTTTTTTTTAATATCAAGGCTATTATAAACAGGGTTTTTCATAGTCAATACAAATATGACTTGTCAACAAACATCATATTTTGTTCATTTTATTATAACAACTCAGAAGTCATTCATGGGGTTATATTGTAAGATGCTGATACAGTATATGTCTTTTCTATATGCTATATGAGGTTAAACTTTAATTTATAAATTAATCACAGCTATGAATGAAGAACAAACAATATAAGAGCACAATTACAAAAACATGTTGATACACAAGTTGTGTGAATATGGATCATTCAGAATATATTATACTGTGCTCATCCTTCTTATGGTGATTTGAAGTGGCACAAATCCTACAAAATGGGATGAAACATCTGAATAAGACACTATGATGTACCATCAGGTTCATATCATCTATACAGTATGGCTAATACTAACCCTGATCTATGTTTTTACTATGGTTTCTCAATGCATAGATCAATAAGAAAAGTTGTCTATGTGATTACTTCAAGATATTAATTAATGTTTATATATATCACAAAGTTTTCATAGTTTCTAAAATTGTTCAAACAAATGAAGGTTTCTGTGACTTAATTAATGATGTCTGTGTCTGTGAGACACATATAAAACACTGTCTGTATGGTTTTTAAAAAATGTACAAAGTAGCTTGGTTAAGCTTTAAAAAACACTGGTTTATTGAAAGCCATATAGTGAAGCATTAGTGTGTTCTGAATTTATTTTACTAGGAACAACAAACAGAAAAAAAAAACAAACTGTTGTATGTTCTCTGTTATTGCAAATTCATTATCATGAAACAATAGATGTAAACAAGAAACACATTCCAAAAAACATTAATTATAAATTCAAACATTGATTTTCTTCTGTATATTCTCGAATTCGAAACTGAAAACTATCATTGATAAAAGAAATATTCTATTGTATGTGATGAGGAGGAAGAAAGATAAAATAGAAAACAACAAAAATGTAGTGATGAATTTTTGTTAGTGAAACTCTTAGTGTATAAATCTATTTCTCATTTTTCTAGCTAATCCAGTTATAACAGCTCTTTCTTTGTACTGTGCCATAATGTATGGCATGCTCTTAGAAACTGGGGGAAGCAGAAACAGCCTTAAGAGCTTAACATGAGCTGTAAATCCATCCATTTGCCTTGCAAAAGTTATAGGCCCAAACACTGCTTGAAAATTCTCTTAATAAATACTCTGGGAGAAACATGGATTTGTATTGTTTTCTTTCTCTGCACCCACATAATTTCCTCCTCCTTTCATTTATGCACTATTAAAAAATGAGCTGAATTCTAATACAATACCACAAAGCATTCTGTCTTCTCACTATTCAGGGATGAATACATTATATTAGCTTATTTCAGTGAACCTATAAGCTATTACAGAGAAAATGATACAAAATAAATTATTGGAACAATACATAAACAGTGCTCCGAATTAGAGAAACACATAGTAAGAACAGAAGATGAGTATATTAAGGAAGGGGATATATATATATTTTCTATAATGATACCCCAGAGTTTAAACACATTCCCCACAGTCTTAGCTGAAAATATTTCCCCATATAGCATATGTAGAAGGCAAAATGGATATAGAGAATCTGAGCCTGGGGCAGTATCACGATGGACTCATCAGGAATGCATATGCATGCTAGTTTCTTTATGATGCTGTGATAAACCACCAAGACCATAAACTACTTAGAGAAGGAGTCTATTGTATTGTGGTTACAAAGGTCCAAGAGTCCATCATGGCAGCAAACCATGGCTACAAGTGACAGGTAGGGCACTGAGAACAGGGTGCTTAGAGTTCACATCCTGAAGAGAATAAACAGTGATATGAGGCTTTTAACTCTCCCCAGGACCCTGTACTTCCTTCAGCAAGGCCACACCATCTAAACTTCCTAAACAGCAATGACAACCACGGACAAAGTGTTCAATTATTAGAACCCATGGAGTACATTGTCATTGAACTGCCTCATTGGACGTGAGGGATTCTATGAAAGGCTCTAAGCATATTACACGGTGAAACCAAGTGTAGATGCAAAGTAATAGGTCAGGAAGTAAAATAAGCAAGGCAATGTGTTAGATGTCAATTCTGAGGGTTCAGCCCCAAAGTGAAAATGTTGAAACTTGTCTTGGTTAAATTCGGCTATTATTATAATATTATGTTAATGTTTTTCACTTACTGGTTTGAAAGTTCAAATAAAAGCAAAATAGGAACTATTTTCAATAAAATACTTCTCCAAGCAGGCATTACTATCTTTCATTTTTTGAGACAGAGCTTCATGATGGAGATTGATTTGTTTGGAACCTATGATCCTCCTATTTCTATGCCCTGAGCACCAGAATCAGAGGTACAGGAAAGACCTGGCCTAATTTTTGTTTAGCAGTCTTCTCATCTTCACAGTAAAATGTGCTCTGAACGAAGAGACATAAACTATGGGCAATAAGATGTTAGAGACACCATGGGAATCTATTGTGTTGGTTTTTGCTGAATAGTTGGAGTTAGTTCATTAAATTACAGTGTCTTGGATATATTTTAGTTAAGCCAAGAAATAATAGTTGAATTTCACTGATTCCTTTCTTTTACAAACCATTCAGGTACCACCTCTAATAAGAAAGTGTCAGAATACATAATCATAGGTAAGATTTGATCATGTCATTCCATCTTATTTGAAAAGTAAAAATTCAAAGTAGTAGCTAGTACAGAATGATATTATTTCAAATAAAATACAGATTCCCTCTAAAATAGGAGATAAAATACATAGATTACTCCAATAAATAAAAAAATTAAGCAGTCATTTATTTCTTATCTATTTACTCAATGCATTAAAATATTTTAAATTTTAAAAGTTCACGTTTAAATATTTCTGTAAAGCAAAAGACAAAGTAGATTTGAATGGTGAATATTTTGAAAGATTAATAGTTCAACCCATGGAAATGGAATCAGGGCAATTGCATGTATGTTTCTTAAAGCGAATATTTTATGAAGAATATTCTTTGGTTTTGTTGTGAAAATATAAACTGAAGAGAATAATTAGAACTACAGTGCTTGACGTACATTATTTCTGTTTTCTAATTTAACAAGCGACTGTGGATATAGAGACAGGAAAAGAATATATTTTTCCTGTCTAAATAGAAGATTTTCAGCTATTGAAATGCCAGTGTATCTGTCAGAAAGGTCTCATAACAAAATAAAGTGAAATTCATAAAAGAAATTAGTGAAAAACACTACTAGATGCAAGAAGTGATTGTTAACAATAGTTTTTGTGTGGTGTCATACATCTTCAAATATTTAATAAAAAATCATAATTTATGTGTTATTATTTCACCTTAGTGAAATACCCATAATTATTTCACCTTAGTGAAATAATTACTAAGTATTTTTGGCATAAATATTCCTTGCATTTACATCTTCTTTTGCTCAAGAAGAACAAAAAACAACTCACCAGTTAGAAGAGGACAGCTATAAATTTCTACCTATATTCCAGCTACATCTGCCTCTTTGATGCAATAGTTTCCTCCTGGGCATAAGACCTTCCCCTTGACTGTCATAGCAAAAAGTCATGCTGAAAGTGTCTCCATTTCTTTCCCTGGCACATCTCTAGTCTAATTCTCTCATCTTTTTACTGCTTCTGTTATCAGTCCTTTCAAAATGAAGGGACCTTTAGTTCCATAGAAATTCGAATAGTCTGTTATGATTTGAATAATTAGTGTACCTCATAGGCTCTTGTGTTCAAATGCATCATCTCTACATGTTGACCTATTTGAGGATGCTGTAGCATCTTTAATAGGTCTTTAGGTGCTAGCTGGTGAAAGTTGAAAACAAGGGAAAGGTTTTCAGAGCTTATGGCCAGCACTTTTTGCCCTGTAGCTTCTGAGCACAAATCTGTCAAGATGTGAAATCATTTTAAGGCAACCTTTGTGTAGCACAATCAATCCATGCTTTTCCTGTCTCGCGGCATCATACTTTCTGATACCACGAGCCAAAATAAAGCCTCCATCCATTCTAGAGACACATCTGTCAGGTCTTTGCTTAGGTAATAAGTGCTGTTTTCAAGGCTTACAGATAGAAAGCTGAATTTGTAACACTTAGAATATTTCTCATTGTTGTATAATTGAATAGTAATTCAAGTTTATCCCTCTTACAGCACTGAAGATTACTCTTGCAGGCCAATAACAAAATAACTGTGCCAAGTATTTTAGCTCTACCTTACAAATTATCTTTCTGAAGTTTCCACAGACAACAGAGTAACAGATTTTATTAACCTTATTTCTTCGTTGAGATTTATGATCATATACAGAATATATCAGTACCAGAAAATGTGTGTGTTGACATCTTTGTTGCTTGTCTTTATGGTTAAATTTTTCATTTTGTATTGGATATTTTATATATTTTCATTTCAAATGCTATGCACTTTCCTAATTTCCTCTCAGGAATACACCTCTCATATCACCCTACCCCTGCTTCTATGAGAATGCTTCCCTGCCCACCTACCCACTCCCACCTCCCTGCCCTGAAACTCCCCTATACTGGGAATCGAGCCTTCACAGGACCAAAGGCTTCTCCTATTGATGCCAGACAATGCCATCTCTGCTATATATGTGGCTGGAGCCATGGGTCCCTCCATGTTACTCTTTGGATGTTGGTTTAGTCTCTAGGAGCTCTGGGGGGGTCTGGTTAGTTGATATTGTTGTTCTTTTTATGGTGTTGCAAACTCGTCAGTTCCTTCATTCCTTGCCCTAACTCCTCCATTGGGGTTTCTGCACTCAGTCTTATGTTAAGAAATACCTCTCCTGGGCATATATCCAGAAGATGTCCCAACCGGTAAAAAGGACACATGCTCCACTATGTTCATAGCAGCCCTATTTATAATAGCCAGAAGCTGGAAAGAACCCAGATGTCCCTCAACAGAGGAATGGATACAGAAATTATGGTACATTTACACAATGGAGTACTACTCAGCTATTAAAAAGAATGAATTTATGAAATTCCTAGCCAAATGGATGGACCTGGAGGGCATCATCTTGAGTGAAGTAACACAATCACAAAAGATCTCACACAATATGTATTCATTGACAAGTGGATATTAGCCCAAAACTTAGGATACCCAAGATATAAGATACAATTTGATAAACGCATGAAACTCAAGAAGAATGAAGACCAAAGTGTGGACATTGTGCACCTTCTTAGAATTGGGAACAAAACACCCAGGGAAGGAGTTACAGAGACAAAGTTCGTAGCTGTGATGAAAGGATGGACCATTTAGAGACTGCTGTATCCAGGGATCCGTCCCATAATCAGCTTCTAAACGCTGACACCATTGCATACACTAATAAGATCTTGCTGAAAGGACCCAAATATAGCTGTCTCTTGTGAGAGGATGCTGGGGCCTAGCAAACACAGGAGTGGATGTTCACAGTCAGCTATTGGATGTATCACAGGGCTCCCAATGGAGAAGCTAGAGAAAGTACCCAAGGAGCTAAAGGGATCTGCAACCCTATTGTTGGAACAACATGATGTACTAACCAGAACCCTGGAGCTCTTGTCTCTAGCTGCATATGTATCGAAAGATGGCCTAGTCGGCCATCAATGGAAAGAGAGGCCCATTGGACTTGCAAACTTTATATGCCCCAATATAGGGGAATGCCAGGGCCAAAAGAATGGGAATGGGTGGGTAGGGAAGTGGGGGGCGCTATGGGGGACTTTTGGGATAGTATTGGAAATGTAATTGAGGAAAATATGTAATAAAAATATTTAAAAAAAAAAAAAACAAAAAAACAAAAACAAAAAAAAAAAAAAAAAAAGAATTTGGAGACGAGGGGTGGCCCCATCCCCCAAGTGAGGGCCTTGCCTAACCTCTGGATCTGGTTTCTACATGTTGTCCCTCCTCTTTATTGGGTATTTCAGCTAATCTCCTCCCTGTTGGGTCCTAGGAGCCTCTTGCTTTCCTGGAATCTGGGACTTGCTGGTGGCTAACCCCATTTTTCCCATCCCCTGTTACACCTCTGTTCAAATTCCTGACCTTCTGTATTTCATCCCTGTCTCCTCTCATACCTGATCCTGGCCACCTTTTTTTCCCTTCCCCCTCCTTTCTCCCTCCCAAGCCCCTCCCACCCTCTTCCTCCTGTGAGTATTTTCTTTCCCCTTCTAAGGACTGAAGAATCATTCTTTTTTTTTTTTAATGTTTTTAACTACCTTTAAAAATAATTAAAATATTTTTATCATATCCTTTCCTCCCCAGTCACTTCTCAGATATTCTTTCTTCCTTCCTCTCTACTCAACTCCATGTTCTTTCTCTCTAAAGAACACACACACACACACACATGCACACACACACATACACACACTCATGCACACATGCACACATGTAGCACATAAGTAGATGAATGAAATTGATAACTTTTCTTCCTGAGTAGCAAGTTTAGCACCCTTCACTACTATGACACTACTCAGTATAGGTGAAGCCTCCAGTTGATTACCAGCTCTATATCTCCATACATGACTATGTGATGTGTTGGCAGCAGAATCTTACTCTCAGCTTGTAGAGTAAATGGTAGCCTTGGAAATAGCTTCAGTACTTGGTGCGGTAGTGCTATAGGTCTTTTTTGATGGATAAAACTATCTGGGATGAGCAAACGAAATTATCTCCACATATTGACCCCGTATCATCAGTTGTAAAGTAAACTGTACCCTTTTCCTCATATACTAAAGAGGAATAAGAAGAGTGTGTTAAAATCTGTAGATTATGATTTACAACCTACAATTAGAATTGAGTGTTTTAGTTGATAGATTATATCTATAATTCATTGCATAATCTATCAGTGTGGTTCATTCTTAAATGGAAGGTCAGTAAAGGAACAGTAACTACAATGGTATAGACTAAAGCTGAAGATCACAGAGGAGCCTTGAAAGGTAGTTGATATAGGTCTCAATATCAACATGCACCAAACCAACAAATCAACCACAATAAACCCAAGCTAAACCCAGGAGTTATGATGTCTAAGAACAAGAAAGTGAACATATGTGACTGCAGAAGAGAGGGGCTTCTAATTTCTTCCCTTCAATTATTCCATCTGGAATAGCAGACAACTGAATCATTGCTATGTGTATTGGGGTATATTAGGCACACTATCACTGTCTTATATGTTATCTTTTAAAAGACTTTCACAAGTTACCTATTGATACAGCTTCATCAGCTATTTGGGCTTCAATCTGCACTCAGTTTGACAGCTAACACTAACAATCTCATGGAAGTACACACACAAGTGTAAAAATGAACATACTTTAGCTCATATTTCCATTTAGTTCCATATGAAGCCAGACATAAAATTGCCCTTCTACCCAGCAATTGCTGGGCATATGCAACTTTATCCTATTTGAGTCTTCATAACTATTTGGTAACTGTCAACAAGGTGGGTGACTAGGAGCTCTACTATATTCCTGTCATCCGGCCTTCAGAAAGTGAACAGTGATGAACAGCAGAAATATCTCCCGGACTATAGTCATAGACCTGGAATATAATAAATCGTATCAAGGTAATGGAGCACAAAACCTCCAGATAGTGTCACAAAAAATTTGATCAGTGACACCCCAAAGACACTGTAGATAGTTATCAGAGTTAAGATGAACTACAAGTTTTATAGGGGAATGAAAATACTCCAGCAGTTTGGGGTAGCAAAGATCCCTTCATCTTCATTTTTGGTGAATACCTCCAAAAATCTTACCCCCAAGGAACTAAAAGTCCTTCAACAATGAAAACCTGTGATGCCTTGTATACACTTGCTTTGCTGATCCATTGCCAGCACCACCATACCTTCCTCCATGAGCCCTAGACCTATAGTTCAGCCTATTCCAAGCCTGCATATGTATATGTGCACACATAATTAAAAATACAAAAAAATCTGTAAAGCAAAAAAAAAATCCAAAATAGTCATAAAGAACTATAAGATTCTTGATATTCATCATGAGACAGTAATAAAAATATATAAAAACTAGAAGTTTGAAGAGACTGTATTACTAACAGAAATAGTTATATTTATAATACATAAAACTTATGAGTGTTTATACACATATCACAGGTTATAATCTGTCATTCATGGAGAAAGTTAATCCTCTGAATTATGACAATCTGGACAATTTGGAGTACCAGTTTAGATGAGTAAATCATTCAGGGAATGACCAATACTGCATGAACTCATTCAGAGATCTTTCATTTGAGGGTTGACTAAATTCACAGAAGCAGAAGATAGAATGGTACTTGTCTACTAAGAGGGAGAGATAGGAAAATGTTGAGGAAAGTACACATTGTTATAAAAGATAGATAAATCCTGTTTTTTAATGTATCACCCAGTGTTTAGTTAACAAAACTGAATTGTATACCTAAAACTTTCTTAGACTGTGTACTTTGAATATCCTAACCATCAAAGTAAAAGGAAATGGTGAGAGTACAGTATGCTAATTAATTTGATTTGAGTGATCATCATACAACATATGCAAAGACCACAATGTGAAAATTTGCATCCTAAACATTCAATTTTAAATAATGAAGTGTACTCAGTTAAAATAAGAACAAGTTAATAGGTCTACATTGAAAGTTGATGAAGTCCTGACAATTTTCATTTGATCCACATGACTTTGAAATATATATTTATAAAAATTTAATTCTTATTTACCAAATACATCTCACATAAGTAGATATCATTTCCTATAATTTCCCCAAATTATTCCTATTACTTAAAGACTTATCTATTTTGTTAACTTTGAGGAAATTTTTTTTCAAGTCAAAAAAATTCTTTGTGGAGTTTTCTCTCCCTCTTCTTCCCTTCCTTTTACCATAGCACTTTTATTTCATCAGATATGTGATTTGAATACAAAATATTATAGCTCTATAAAAAGTTCATTATCTGAGAAATGTATTATATATTTGAAAGCTATTTTTGTTCATGTTGTTACTTTTTATTTTTTACAACTTTCACATTTTATACCAGAAATATTCCTGATAGTCTCTATTTCTATAAATTGAGAAATCATATATTTATATAATTTGGCTTGATCTTGTATAGGTCTTATGCATGTATGCATATGTTCTATGGTCTGTCAAGTCCAACAAATAATGTTCCACTTCAAATATCCACTGCCTCTGCTTCTTTCTGTCTTTCTGTTTCCCTATCATCTATATTGTCTGAGTGAGGTGTGATTTAGATGCTACACTTAGTTGAACACTCCACAGTCTCATTTGTTGACCTAATGTTGATTAGTTGTGGGTCCTTCTAGTAGTCATTAATGTATTGAAAAAAAGAAATTTCTCTCATGAGGGATTAAATGTGATAATCTATGGGCGTAAATATAAGATCTAGGGGGCAGTTTAGTACTATGTGCATACTAATAATATTAGTTTCATTTCTATGATCTAGCTAATTGTTCACTCAATTAATTCTAACAGGCATGAATTTAATCTAGTTATCAGCCCAGAGAGCTTTCTCCTGTTAACATATAAAACTAAATTCTACTACATGTAAACTCTTCCTGGAGACATAGTCTTCATTTGTCTATCTATAACTATTTCAATATAATATTTTATATGCCTTTTATGTTTAGACTATTACATAATTGACTGAAAAGCTTTTCAAAATGTGGTAGATAGATCTTTAAGCCTAAATTTTAAATGGTACTATTCTTTCTTTTTGTAAAATCAAGATGCATTCACATTTGATTAGTAAGACAGTCTTGCAAATAATGATATTTTTAAGCAGGAGAAAAGGTGTTGAATTTGGCAATGATTAAATATTTCTGAAGTTATGCAGCAAAAGTTCAGGGTTAAGAATAGTGCCATACCCACACAGCCAAAATGTTCTTTAGGAGAGAGTGATAGATGCCAATTTTTGTCTACTTAAGAGACAAGGATAGGAATATAAAAAACAGAAAGTATAGCCAATCATCAATGTATATCCATATTCATTTTAGCAATTTAATGCCAGAGACACATTTATTCGCTAAAATCTTGTGTAGTTGAATTATATCTGATGATATAGAGTGGATCTCGATATGATATCCTTGGGTAGGAAAACATAATGGCAATGTTGAAACCCAGGTGTTGAGATTGAGGGGTGGCATTATGGAGAAATAGCCAGAAATCAAAAGAAGCATTTAGAACACAAATGGTTGAAATCGTCATGCAATAATTAAAAAAAAAAAAGAAAATATTTCAAGTTGTCATTTTGAAATTGTAAGAAAATAGAAAAAATGTTTCAACTTTGTTAAAATTTCTTGGACATAACCATGACTTTCATAAAAAGCATATTTCAACAACAGTATCTGTTCTACATTCGATAAGTCTCTTCATTCGCTACCACTTATGTGTTTACTTATAGGTACTTTTAACAATTTATGAACATTTTCTAATATTAATAGTAATAATACAAAGTATTCATATTTTCTGTTTTGCAAGTTAGGTCTTATTGAAGTTAAACATGTGAAATTAAAAACTAATCAATACCTGAAAAATATGAGTGTATTATTTTACTATGACTTCAAACTTTAACTTACCCCCACCAAATGAAAAACTATTAGTGACTCTTAGGTTATATCTCTGCAGTAAGTTCTTGTATCCATATGCTTGTATTTGCCCATAGTCATGGTACACCATTGATTCCAATCTACAAGTAAATTTTATTGAGTTTAAATTATTTTATTATGTTTAATGCTAGATTTCCTATTCAGTTATGTTTTATTTCAAATAGTTCTTACATATCTTGTATTTATACTAGAATTATTTATTCTAGAATTTGAGAATATTAGAACACTTGCCACAAACACCACCACCCATATATTTGTAGGTATATCTAAAGAATTTATATTAATCCTACTATGAAACTAATATTGCAGCTTATGGATATTTTACAAATTTTTGTTAGTTTTGTTGAAAAATCTAAATCTATTTATTTTCACCCATAATATTTTTAAAATGCACAAATATATTAGTATCCATTCATTTAGTTGATTTAAATGTGCATTGCTTCAATTAGGATATATCTTCATCCCAATTTTACTAATAAACAAGCCAATATATAATAGACAGCCTATAGGCTAACTTGATCATTCTATATAATTCTTCAGTGAGATTCTTTCTTTCTAGATAACTCTAGGTTTAGATAGATTGGCAATAAAAACTAGCCATAAGAAACTTCAACAACTATGAAAGCAAAACTACTTCTGTATGAATGGACATTCATGACATGAACATGGTCTTGTCATGGACTCTGAAACTCATGCTCTGGGAAAAGGCAAGGCCGTTCTAAGTGAAATTTCTAAGTGAAGTTGTTGGCAGTGTGTGTAAAAGGTATCAAGCATACCTTCCTTTTTTCAGAATGACTGTAGCCTTAAACTGTTCCCTTACAGCAGTGGTTATCAACATTCCTAATGCTGCAATCCTTTAACACAGTTCCTAATGTGTGGTGACCCCAAACCATAAAAATTTTTGTTACTTCATAGCTATAATTTATGAATTAATAACTGCTATAGATTGTAATAAAAGTATGGTTTTGAAAATAGAGTTTTACCTCAAGGGTTGCAACACAGGTTGAGAACCATTACCCTATAGAGAAACCCTTTGGAGTTCAGCTAACTTCCCTCCACATTCAGTTATACATTTTAAAGGCATTGAGTTTTCAGGCTACTGGTATATCTCTGTCAGAGTACATCACTCATTTTATCCAAGCATTTCTGTACTTATGTCTGTTAGTTCTTTATTTCTTATTGCCCATTTGGGTCAATCCCAAAGTTGCTTAAGTCATGGCAACGGACCTTCACTATAATAACTTTAAGAAATGAGAATAGAAGGAACTTACCATAGTTCCTGTGCAAAACTATTGCCTTGATAATACTAGATGTGAAAAGGTTGGCATTTTCTCTAAAACTAGAAATGAGAAAAGGGTGCTCATTCTCTCCACTCTTTACAGTATACTACACTGGTTTATGTCTTAGCTACAGCAACAGAGCAGAAGAAAGTAATGAGGCATTAATATGAGAAAGAACATTAAGGTATCTATCTTCATGCCTCATATGGACACTTTCAGCAAAGTAGCAGGTTTCAACCTACAAAACTAACTGAGAAGAAAAAAATTAAAAAGTTCTAACTTTCAACATGTTAAAAAACAAACACATAAACAAAAAACACCAAACTAGGAATAAACCTAAGAGGGGAAAGCTCTCCTTTGAGGACTTTAAAATCTTAAAGCAACAAGTTGAAGAAAACAACAGAACATATAAATAAGTTCAGTGCCCAGTGATTTACAATTAATAGTGAAAAATGGCTTTATTAGTGAAAGTGGCCTATAAATCCAATAAATGTCACAGTGAAATCAAATGATGTTATTCACAGAGGTTGAAAAATAAACTATAAACTTCTATGGCTACACATATTATCTCAAAGCAATCTTAAGCAGATACAGTAGTATGGGAAATATTGGAATACTTGCTCTCAGATTATAATGCAGAACTCTATTAGTGAAAACAGCTTGGTGGTGACACTAAAACATCATGACACATGGAATAGAAAATTGAACCTATACCTAAACCAAAATACCTTATCTTATTTTTCCCTTACTGTGAGAAAACACCATCACTAAAAGCAAATTGGGAAGGACAGGGTTGATTTTGCTAGCATCTGTCATCAGAGGAAGACAAGGAAGGAACTCAAGGGAAGAACCTGGGGGCATGACTGAAGCAGAGACTGTCTTGTTCCCCATGACTTTCTCACTCTGTTTTTTTTATATAGCCTAGAACCAACTGTCCAGAAATGACACTGCTCATACTGTGTAGCTCCCCCCACATCAACTGTCAATCAAAAACAAAGCCTTGCCTAAAGGTATTCTGATAGATGCATTCTCTTAGTTTTGGGTCCCTCTTCCCAAATGACTCTAGCTTCTGATATTTTGAATAAAATGTTGTATGAAAAAACAGATATTATTGTGTGGGGGGTATTGGGGAAGAGCTTTCCTATTACACATTTCAAAAATGTTATTCCATTCTCAACTTTAATCATCTGCACACAGTTTCAAACCACTAGATTTTTTTTTAAAGTGGAATGATGGATTGGTTATGAGAAGGGCTAGCTGTTTTCATAATGACACTCTAAATCACAGTTGTTTATGTCGGTAAAAGTTATTTTCTCTGTAAAAGAAGGCCATGGGTTTGAGCAGAGCTTCTACAGATGCAAGCTATTATGTTTGCATTGGTGTCTTTGGCATATGAATTATGTCTTTGAACTTAGTCTCCTGGGTTTTTTTGTTTGTTTATTTTTTGTTTTTACATCTTATGATCAATGGAAAAGGCAAAGAGAAACTAAAGACCAATTATCTTCTTTAAAAGAATATTACCTAAAACTTTACAAAATTCTCATCACATTTCACTAATGCGAGGTTAGTTATAAGGATGAGTTTAAACACAGACTCTCATCCCTATCCAAACATTGCCTTCTAATGACAGGAAGCTGGGTATCAGTGTGCAGAGATATCAAACAGGTAGGGAGGTGGGAGAGATGGGGGAGGTGTAGTAGTTTCCACTACAAAGAGTTTCTTCTTCAGAAAAGTAATCTATACATCAGATGTACATCAGATTCAGCAATATATATACAATTTGCCACTGCTTTTCTATAGATTTGTTCTGGACTTATTACTCCTGGTATTTGTATGAACTTAAAAATATATTACATTACTTTAAAGAAAGGAAATACACAGTGCTAGTCTTCAGTCTGGATTTTTAAATTTGTTAAGCTTTTAATATCATAGTCTAGATTACTTTCTTAAACTCATCTTCTGGAAACCTTTTAGCTTTATTCAACTACAGTACTGTACTTCCATTAATAATTGAAATATGAGACATTAAAACACACTGTGATACATTGTGTGAGAATTTGAGGGACATGTTACCATTTATCTTGAAGTTAGAGACATGTAACATACCAAACAGACAATTCCACACAGATATCTTGGTGAACCAACAAGCTTATAGGTTTACTTACTAAGGATGAGTGCAAAATTACTTATGGGAACATGAGCTAATCAAGTGATGTATTACCAAAACGTCACTCTCAGCATGAGTGGTAACTCAGAAAAAAGCTACATCTGAAGCTTTCTTCCAAAATTGCTCTGACACAATCTCCTTCAAAGTGTGCAATAACACAGTTCAGATGTATTGATTCAACTTGTATGTATGGTTTCTAATAGGTCAGTTTCACATAGGTCATTGGTACATTTGTGTGTGTGTGTGTGTGTGTGTGTGTGTGTGTGTGTGTGTGTGTATGTTTCTCTGCGTAAATGATTGTATTTTCAAGCCAATGATTTGAACACAGGCTAGAAGGCTATGGCCAATTTTTGAGAGTTAGGATGACTTTCATGTATTTTCCCATGAAGTGTATGTTCTGAAGAATGCATTATTTTATTTCTTCTGTAGCAATTTGATATTGTCTTATTCTATTTAGCTGTTCAAGATTTAATAGGGGAGTTTATGATGTCTGCATTTCCAGATTTTCCTCAACTCCTTGGTCTCTGTGATAATTCCCTCTAAATCTACCATTTGCCTAAACTGAGACAAAATCTTCTGTATGTAAATTTGACTTTCTTTTTCTATTTTTCTTCTGTTCCTATTTTGAAATCCACAAATGTTATCAGTTCCCTGGAAACAAATCAATACGTACTGCAGTAAAGTTGCTGATTTTCACAGAAAGTTTCATATGCCTTTGGGGAAGCTGGGTTTTTACCTGGCGAGTAACAGGGGAATTGAAGGCAAAACCCAGAGACTCATGATTGTTCTCACTGGTCTCTGTGCTAGCTTAAGGAAATGCATTCTTCTTGTGTGGCTGTCACTGTGCTCTGATTCATTCCTTGAAATAGTTGCTTTTGACAACATTGTTTATTTTCATGATTTCCTTTTGTAGCAGCAAGTTGTTCGACTTTTTCAGGACTCCACTCATCCATTATCCTGATCATATTTATATCAGGCTCACTCTATATGAGCTTACAAAATAAGAAAATAAGATTAAAATGCTTTAGCCAAAAGGGGTCAGTTTGACTAGTAAATATTTAGAAATATGACTATGTTATACAATATCTAAACATTTTAAGTACAATAACTAAGATTTATAGAGCACAGAGTACATAGTAGATAAAGTTGGTCTTTAGCCAAAGAAACATTACGCTGTATTCCGGGCTCCTAGAAGGATATATCTAAGTCCTTGGTATCCCCTAAAGGATGAAAATGTTTCATTATTCATTTTTTAAAATATTTTTATTAGGTATTTTACTCATTTACATTTTTAATGCTATCCCAAAAGTCTCCCATTACCCCTCCCCCACTCCCCTACCCACCCACTCCCACTTTTTGGCCCTGGCATTCCCCTGTACTGGGGCATTTAAAGTTACAGAGACAAAGTTTGGAGCTGTGACAAAAGGATGGACCATCTAGAGACTGCCATATCCGGGGATCCATCCCATAATCAGCTTCCAAACGCTGACACCATTGCACACACTAGCAAGAGTTTGCTGAAAGGACCCAGATATAGCTCTCCTGAGACTATGCCGGGGCCTAGCAAACACATAAGTGGATGCTCACAGTCAGCTATTGGATGGATCACAGGGCCCCCAATGGAGGAGCTAAAGAAAGTACCCAAGGAGCTAAAGGGATCTGCAACCCTATAGGTGGAACAACATTATGAACTAACCAGTACCCCGGAGCTCTTGACTCTAGCTGCATGTGTATCAAAAGATGGCTTAGTCGGCCATCACTGGAAAGAGAGGCCATTGAACTTGCAAACTTTATATGTTTCATTATTCATAATGAAGCCTCGAATTGCCAGTATGCAAATAGACAATAATGTATGTAAAATGTAATGTCAGTGTAACCGGTGACCCTGAAGTTATAGTGAGATTCCTCCAGTGAAGGTGTTTGATTCCTATCACATATGCTTACTAGAGTTTGAACATTCTCTGAAGACACAGGAAGTTTGTATTGTGACTATTCCCCGAATATTCATTGACTAGTAGAATGTGCCTTTTTATAGTATAAGCCACAAAATATGAATGTATTTGCCCAGTGAGTACTATGACACTAACAACAAAATATTGAGCCTAACTGTGATTTATAAAATCTTTATATTCATCTCTATAAGTTTTACCTACAAAGTACTGTAAAGCGGCAATAATATTGTCTTTTAATGTTACAGTACAAACAGGACTATAAATAATGTGTTGCTATCATACAGTCTTATTTTCATTGATGTTCAATAATAAGAATTTAATGTACATTATATAAATATAATTTATATTTTTATTTGGAAAATTATTCTATAAAATCATTTAAAATTTCATATATATGTAGTTATATTTACTCCACTTACCCTGCTCCTTCCAAATCAACCCTCCCTTCCTTTTCAATAAATTTTATGACTTTTAATAGTCCAAGTCCAATTAAATCCAAGTCCAATTGGTCCTGTCCATATACTATGCAGCCCCCATGTGCACACAGTCTTAAATAAAACTCCCAGGAGCTACCACTCCTTAGCTAGAGTTGGGCTTTTATCTCTGTCTCCTCCCTCACTTCTGGATGTTTTTTTTTCTGGCCTGAACTCCCTCAGGTCTTCCTAAAAACCACACTGAATTCATTTGTGAATCTACCCTGCTGTGTCTCAGAATTCACTCTTTACTTGAAGTTATTTATCTCCTTGGACTGGGAAAAGTTTTTGCATGCCTTTCCAGAAAATATCCCAGAGCCTTGGGAGGAGTGTGTAATTCAAGTGGAATTATGCTATAATGGACACCAACACTCTTCTTCAACAATACAGCCTAACAAATAAAGTTTCTATGTCAGCAATGGTGTGATTGGCCTCCCTGTTGATCAGTGAGGTCCCATTCAGTGCTACTTTCAATACCCTTTTACCCTGCAGAATGTGACAGTAAAACTTCTTGCTCAAGTTACCACGTACTTTAGTCATAGAACACGGAGACCAATATTTCATCCTCTATGATTACTGAGATCTTTTTTTTTTTTATGAAGAACAACATGGGGAGGAAAGAGTTTATTCAGTTTACACTTCTACATTGCTCATCATCAAAGGAATTCAGGACAGGAACCCAAACATTGCAGGATCCATGAGGCAGGAATTGATACCTCTTAATACTTACAGCTTGCTCACCCTGTTTTCTTATAGAACCCAGGGCCACCAATCCCAGAAATAGTACCACACACAGTGGGCATGCCCTTTCCCATAGATCACTATTTAAGAAAATGCTCTACAGACTCACATACAACTTGATCTCTAGAGGAGTTTTCTTAACTGAGAT
The DNA here is from genome assembly GCF_978045245.1 of Mus caroli. NCBI lineage: Eukaryota > Metazoa > Chordata > Mammalia > Rodentia > Muridae > Mus > Mus caroli. Next base: position 28,975,498 of record NW_028227256.1, on the reverse strand, counting down.
TCCTCCCTCTCAGATGACTTATCTTGTGTCAAGTTGACAAAAACTGTCCGAAATAGGTACTTTCTTTCCCCATACCTAGAAAATTTTCATTATTTCTTCACTACATTCTGTGCTGGTCTCTCTACCTTAATATACACATGATATTGATATTCAAAAATGCTCATTTTATGTATGTTTTATATAAAAGGACATGGAGTTTCTTCAGATGTCTTTTCTTATAATTATAAAATAATGGTATTCCCTTTAAATTATTCCATAAATTCAAAATAGTTTTCATCTAAACACACAAAAAGTGTAAAATTTGGCAACTGAAATTTACATTACAAATTAATATACAAAACTGATCATTTGAACTGCTAAGAAAATTAGAACCACATCAGATCAAAGAGGCTGAAATACATTTAAAAATACATAAAGATATATTTTGCTAAAATATAAGTAAATTATCTCTTCATATATTTTATGCTATTTATGTAGTTGAAAAGACATTTGGATTAAACAGATGCTATACTTGATACTTGTAATGTCACCCAAAGGACAATTTTCTAAATGTTTGCCCATAGCTTGTCACTATTGGGAGCTACAAGAACTTTAACAAACAGAGCTTAATGGAGTTCTTCCAGATACCAAGTCTTTACACTTTGAGAAGTCTATAGGCTCCCAGTGTCTTCCTGTCTCTCTCTTCCATATTCTGTACCTGGCCATCTTTCTCCCCTTGTAATCTGCTACATAGTCACAGGTCCAAAGACAAGATGTCAGCAGACCTGAAACTTATATAGTCCTTCTATCACACATTCTGTCGACTATAGAATCATTCATGAATTTATTACATGGTATTCATAAAGTGAGCTCAAGAAAATAGAATTAGATGGGTTTAATATACTTCTGTTTGATAGTACTAATAATTATGGTGGTGTAATTAATACTTTAATAATTCATCTAGCTTCTGCTACTTGACTCGAGTGATTATTTTATACTTCAAAACTGTAAGATGGAATCCCTGCAAATGTTGAAATAATTATTTACTGGGACTTTAAGTTCCCATTATTTAATGGATGACGAAGTCATTTCATCAACAATAAGAAAGTACAGCATCTTCATCTTTGCTCTTCATTGTAAACTTCAGTAAGTATCTCAATGAGAGAACTGACTTCACTTGGATGAAGTGTGAGCCAGGAACAAAGAGAGGATTAAAGATTTCAAACTTGTCAAGAAGTTTTTTTTTTAATGTATCATCCCTATCTTATTAATTGATTATAATAATTCTAATTATTCTTGTTTGTTCTTCATTATATTTTAAACTTTTATAGGGTACCATATAATATATTGACACGTATACACCCTATCTAATGCTCAAATCATCATGAACACCCATGTAGTCTATCCTAATGTAGGTGGTGCCAATAATCAATTTAATTTCTCCCAGAAGTAATCAGATGGAGTGATATGTTTACCATTAGTAGGAGTAAATCTGGTTGGAGTATTTTGTCATGGAAAGGCTGAGGTGAATTATACCAAGAGATTTTGATAGCTAGAAACATGTATCAAATGTATCAGAGATGTTGTTAAGTCACATACACACTGTGATGGTTTGTATATCCTTGGACCAGGGATTGGCACCATCTGGAGGTGTGGCCTTGTTAGAATTGGTGTAACCTGGTTGGAATGGGTGTGTCACTGTGGGTGTGGGCATAAGATCCTCACCCCAGTTGCCTGGAGGTCAGTCTTCCACTAGCAGCCTTTGGATGAAGATATAGAACTCTCAGCTCCTCCTGTGCCATGCCTGCCTGAAAATTGCCATGCTCTCACCTTGATGAAATGGACTGAACCTCTGAACCTGTAAACTGAACCAGCCCCAATTAAATGCTGTTTTTTTTATAAGATTTGCCTTGGTCATGGTGTCTGTTCACAGCAGTAAAACCCTAACTAACACATACACACACACACTCACATGTATGTACACACATACATGCATGAACACACAAACACTAACACAAACATATATGTACTTATTTGGAACTATTGTTAAGTGCAGTCTATTTTAATGCAGCAGAAAATGTCAGACACAGGAAATGTGTATATGAACAACCTTACCTGATATATACAAAGTGTAGACGTAAAGTCTCATACTTTGTGGCATATATCAGCAGTACAAGTCAGGCCATATCCTGTCTTTAACTTGGCCAAATTAACAGTTCTTAATGGAGTCATGACTTTTCTAGCAATGTGGTTTCTCCAGTAGATTGCCCACTTAACTCTCTGGATTAAGCATTTCTATTCCTCCCATACATTCTGCTTTTTACTGTCTACTAGACTTCTGAAAAAGTAATTCCTAGAAACAACCCTGTGGAGAGGAAAAGATATGCCTTAATGAATTAATTTTGATAACTTTGTATTAATTGTACATTAATAAACTGTATGTTTTAGATTTAATACCAACAGTAATGTCTTTATCTGATTGTCCCCAATAACTAAATAACTGAATAACTAAATAAATCTAAGCATTTCTGGACATATAACAGATTTGATATTTTAATAAACACAATGAAACTATTTCAGGTCACATAACATGATCAAAAAACCCATAATTTTATGTACATTAGTAAAAATTCATCACATATATTCATATTATCCACCTACAAAATTGATGCTTAGCATTTTAAATTCCCATTAGTAATTTAGATTTTTATATTTTATTCTTCACTGCATTGAGTATATAAAAGTATAATAATAATGGTTTAAGAACCACTCTAGCTTAGTAAATCTCACATAAATTCTTTCATGATTACTTAACTTCTGACATGACATTCATTTTGTACATATTTTGTTGATTAAATAAATTTAGATCCATATGCATATTTTATCCTACTAATGTGGGGCTGTACATAATTCCTGTAACTTGTGTTCAATAAATCTTATCCTGCATAAAATAGGGTAACAATTAATATAATAGTAAAATTGATTAGGAAATCCACTGTGAATGATATATGAAAATCATAAGTATTGGCATGCAAAATTTCACATTATTAGTCTTTGTATAACTGTTTTTATTAGCATTCAACAAAAGTTGTGTTAAAGGGCCAAAGAGTAATGATTTTGATATTTTGAGCTATATATTTTTAAGAATTTACAAAAGTTTACATTTATTTATGTATTGAGTGCATGCATGTTTGCACTCATGCACATGTGAGTAAGTTTCCTTACATGCTGAGCCTTCTCTCTCAGCCTATTCAACTTTTTAGTAATATGAAATCAGCTGAAAGGATACCTAAAGAATGGACACAATAGTGTTCAAGCTTCACAGCAGAATTTAGTCCACATCAAATGTGTAAGTAAACTGGAGTCCAAGTAAGAGTGGGGACAGCTCAAGTTTTCTTGTGAGCAAAAGACAGATCTCTTATAGCTAATTTTCAGTGCAGAAGAACACTAGACTTTTCAGTTTTATTCATTAAAAAAATCTCAACAACCTTAACTGATTTCTGAGTACTGTTAAATATTTTATTGTCAATTATTGCAAAAAAAGAAAACTTTTCAATTAGTTATCCCTTATATGGATAACATTTTTCTATAATAATTCTCCCTTTGACTTAGTATCTAGTCTTATTTATATCTTCAAGGCAAATGTAGCAGTGTTGATCAAAGGCATGAAGCCTCGGGCTACAAAATCTGCTCTAGGTCATTAAACAAATTAAAGATGAAGTTCAAACACAAATTTGCTTGCCCCTAGTACCTAGCTTGCATTGCTATTGAGTAATTACTCTGCAAAGTCCTGTGAACTGATGGGATCTGAGACACAAAAACTCAGGGATGGTACACTCTCCTGCCCAGCCGCTTCCCTGGACACCCCTTTCCTAGTTTCTGGTGATGTTTCCTTGCTGTTTACTCTGCTGTATTCTTTGTCTTATGGTTCTTTGATTTCTCTCATTCTTTTTTCTTTGTCCTCTGTCCTCTTAGCACACAAATATTTAATTAGTTAACTCTCCACAGGATCTTTTTCACATAAAAAAATCTACCTATTTTTAATTTTCCATAGTGTGACCCCCTGAATTATATTTCATGCCCATAGGTTTTTATTTATTTATGATATTTATGAGTACATTCCGGCCGCTCTAAGAAGTAGGAAGATTTGTGTTCATTCCTTAATTTCTTGAGTCTAGAAGAGTATGAGTTCATAGTAAATACTCATTGAGTAATCCTTGTAAATATTCATTAATACTTCCAGATATTCATCTAATAAATGGATAATGTGCTCGGTAGATTGATGTGCAGGAACCAAACAATTGGGAAAAGAAGACTATCTGTAAAATAAGATAATTAATTACAATAATGTTCTTATTGCACTCATTTTTTAAAAAAGTTCTGCAGGTGTCTAAAGACAATTCATTAAAATACATTAGTGATTAACTTCAAATTATTCAAAATGTACCAATCTTGCTTTAACAAAAAAGCATTAAAGCCACTACTCCTTGGAATAATTTGACCAAAAGCAAGTCAAGATGTAATTACTCTGTCTCTGCATCTTCTCTTTATCCAGCTTTTCTGTAGCTCATGACTTTTGCTTTATCAATTATCTGTCTTTTGCATGTATCGGATCTGTGCCTGTCTGATATTTAAGTGTCTTGTCTTGTCTCATCCCTACGAATGGATTTTATTATGTATTTCTTTAAAGCAAAGAAAGTACCATATTGGCAAAGAATGAGAGATAATTTACAGATATCTTTAACAGACTTTCAAGAGGGATCAAGTCCCTCATGTTAATTGACCCCAACTTATCCAGACAACCAACAAAACTGGGAAAAGACCACCATTAGGTAACATCCAAATTCTGTTTCCAGCATTGGAGGAAAATATTTATTACATTTTATCCTTAATTAGCATAGAATGCATACACACATGTATTGCTTTCCAAGTCAGTGGCGTGGGAGAGTGTGTAAAATTGAAGCTATGTATTTAGCTGAGTTTATAAAAGTTGATTACATGGGAAATCCAAGGCAAGAACGATTAGTTGTTACATTGGTCTATTAAAGGTAAATGAAAGAAAGAGGCTGAGGGCATAGTAGGTCAGAAGTGACCATAACATGAATTATTAGCTCTGACTGTGAGGTCCAGCAAAAGTTCTGTTATCTTTGAATGTAAGGGATGTTGTTACAGTAATATACCACCACACATTTGTTTCTATTCTGAGATTTCAAAAAGGGATTACAAATGAACTGAACTTTGAGTTGTCTTGGAAATGCAGTGTTTCAGAATAAAGGATGATACTTAATACATATACAGGCAGAAATGAACTTGTGGGTACTTACAAAGGATTTGGGGCTGGGGATAAATTAAGATAAAATTACATATTTGCCTGCAGTATCATGTTACTCCAACTGGAAAGTTGTCATTGAGAAATCAGTTTTTTTTAAAAACTGAAAATAATAAATTTTATCTCAGAAGCCAACACCACTTACTATATGTTGAATTGCAAAGATTGAAGAAACCTGATTTAAATTTTATTCAGGCTTTCCTGAACACTCTTTGCTCACCAAATAATTGCATCTTCCCCTATGTGCTAAGCTTTGTTACACATCAACAGAAGTAGGTACTCAGTGATTCTAATCTCTTTATTCATTTGACTTTGATGAAACTGCTAGTTCTTGGTCTTATCGGAATAAGCTTACTTTAATTAATGTTAAGTTAAGTGACACTAGTGGCTGTGTTGAGGTATGCTTCCAATTAAGATATTGTAGAATTTGTTGAAATAAAAATTTTTTGCACATGGATACTTTGCAAATTCCAGTATTATGCCACAAGAAAAAAGCCAGTGCAATAATTTGTTCTTGATAATCATATCTAAATTAGAATAATATTTTAATCAATGATATAATATATGGTATGAACTCTGTACTGTGATTTATTTTATGTTTAAAGTAAAAATTATCATTACTGTAATATTGTAAATCTAAGAGGAAAATGAGATAATTCATATGAACCATTATTAAAATTAAGTTTAAATAAACAATTCAGATAATTTAAAATACAGATACCAGGTACATGGTTCTCTTTATGCTAAGAAATAAAATTATGTAGCCATATGTTGTAAGTGATGAATATTATATATTTTTTAAAGATGTATAGTAGATATCATACCCACAGAGATTAATAAAGCACTTCCTGCTCCTCCAAATAAGAAATAAAATGTTATGGAAAGGTGGTTGGCCTTTAAAATAGAAACTAGAAAGGTATTCAAGAAGAAAATATTCTTTTAAAATGTACTTAGTAAATAGTGAACAATATATATGTTACTAGAAAAAATGCCCAGAGTCCATTTCCAGAGTCATCTTCAATTTTCATGAATAAAACTTAACAAAAATGTCATAGAGATGTATATGTATGTATATAAGTATTAAAATAAACACATATATATTAAAATAAAGGCAAGGTAAAATTAAAACCAGTTTTTTAAAATTTCATCTCTACGTATCTTCCACAATTAGTCCAAAAAGGGCTTACAAACTTAAATTTACAGATATCCGTAGTTTATTATTTGTGTTTCTTTTTTAATTGGATATTTTATGTATTTATGTTTCAAATGCTATATCTCCCCTTTCCTGGTTTCCCCTCCAGAACCCCCTCTCCTATTTCCCTCCCACCCACCCACTCCTGCTTCCCTCCCCTGGCATTCCCCTACACTGGGGAATCAAGCCTTCCCAAGACCAAGGACCTCTCCTCCTACTAATTGTGTTTCTTTATTAAGTGTTTGACTAGGTCTCAAAGATGTATCAGGAGGATCAACAATATGAACTAACCAGTACCCAACAGAACTGTATCTCTAGCTGCATATGTAGCAGAAGATGGCCTAGTAGGCCATCAGTGGGAGGAGAGGCCCTTGGTCTTGGGAAGATGATATACCCTAGTACAGGGAAATTCCAGGGCCAGGAAGCAGGAGTAGGTGGGTTGGGGAGCAGGGTGGGGGGAGGGTATAGGAGAATTTCGGGATAACATTTGAAATGTAAATGAAGGGAACATCTAATTGAAAAAACAGAAAAAAAAAGATATATCAGATTAACTGCTTTTCTCAGCAATAGAAGGCTGTGTGAGCAGTGACAGGATTGGGCTGATGCATATGGCACTCTAGTGACCATTATGCTTAAGTGCAAATAGTGGCTGTTAGCAAACTAGATTACAATCCATGGCCTAGAAGGCCTTGAAATGACACTGCATTATTCATATACTATGGGTGATTAAATTTAAGTGTAGTGGAATTTGTTTTGTTAATTTGTCTTTTTTTCCCCCATGATACATGTTTTGAAGGACAAAGCTTGGAGTTCAGAAGAGAAAATGTGGAAAACAGTCTGCAAGTTCCTCAGAAAAAATGGACATACTACTATCTGAGGACCCAGCTATATCACTCCTGGTCATATACCCAAAAGATGCTCCAACATATAACAAGGACACATGCTCCACTATGTTCATAGCAGCCTTATTTATAATAGCCAGAAGCTGGAATGAGCCTAGATGTCCCTCAACAGGGGAATGGATATAGAAAATGTGGTACATTTACACAGTGGAGTACGACTCAGCTATTAAAAACAATGACTTCATTGAAATTATTAGGTAAGTGCATGGAACTAGAAAATGTCATCCTGAGGTAACCCAGTAACAATGATAGGCACAATGAGTGCACATGGTATGTACTCACTGATAAGTGGATATTAGCTCAAAAGCTCAGAACACCCAAGATATAATTCACAGACTACATGAAGCTCAAGACGAAGGAAAATCAAAGTGTGGATGCTTCAGTCCTTCTTAGAAGAGGGAAAAAATATTCAAAGGAGGAAATATGGAGACAAAGTGTAGAGCAGAGACAGAAGGAAAGGACATCCAGACAATTCCCTACCCGGGGATCCATCCCATATAGAGACACCAAACCCAGACTCTATTGTGGATGCCAAGAAGTGCTTGCTCACAGGAGCCTGAGATAGTTATCTTATGAGAGGCTCTGCCAAGAGCCTAACAAATACAGAAGCAGATGCTCACAGCCAGCTATTGGACTGAGCACGGGATCCCCAATGGAGAAGTTAAAAAGACTGAAGGAGCTGAAGGGGTTTGCAACCCCATAAGGAGAAAAACAATATGAACCAGCCAGTACCACCAGAGCTCCCAGGGACTAATCCTCCAACCAAAGAGTACGCATGGCTCCAGCTGCCTATGTAGCAGAGGATGGCCTTGTAGGACATCAGTCGGAGGAGAGGCCCTTTGTCCTGTGAAGGCTTGATGCCCCAGTGTAGGGGAATGCCAGAGTGGGGAAGCAGGAGTGGGTGGGTGGGGGAGCATCCTCATAAAAGCAGGGGAAGGGAGGATGGGATAGAAGATTTCTGGATGGAAAATCAGAAATGGGATAACATTTGAAATGTAAATACATAAAATATCCAAAAAAAGTTATTAAAATCAAAAAAGAGCAAAATGACAGAGAGGGAAGAAACAAAGGTTGAACAATTTGCTCCAAGCCACAAATAGCTTAGTTGGAAAATTTTACTGCCATAATAACACTTATTATATAATTAAACAAAGTCAGGACAGGCAGTGGTGGTGCACGCCTTTAATCCGAGCACTTGGGAGGCAGAGGCAGGCAGATTTCTGAGTTCAAGGCAAGCCTGGTCTACAGAGTGAGTTCCAGGACAGCAAGGGCTACACAGAGAAACCCTGTCTCAAAAAAACAAAAAACAAAACAAACAAACAAAAAAACAAAAAACAAACAAACAAAAAAAAACCACCACCACTACCACCACCACCAAAGAAACAAAGTCAGGTTAATAATGCTTATTCCTGGAGTTCAATAACTTTGTGTCTATAACACAGATCTACTTAGAGGTAGAAATTTTAGACACCTAAGTGTCAGTAGAAGGGGATACCTCATAGTGATCATTCAGAATATGTAATTAGTATAAAAGTGGGGAATGGGTCATGGAAGTTAGAAAAGCTATATAAATTGTGTAAGGTCTGAGTTAATGAAATAGATTGTGTAATGTCATGTGACTTTTCCAGAGGTACTTGAACAAATATCAATTTGCTACCATATGAGGCAGAAATAGTAGACTAAAGACATTTTCCACACAGATCCAACTTGATAAAATCAAATGAATTTGTGTTACTAAAAAGTGTATATGTGACTCATAGCCACATATATCTTAGAAAATATCACCATAACATGAAGGATGACTCAAAGGCTGCATCTCTCAAGCTCCCTACGGAAACTGAAGACTCCTAGGTCAGTGGGGAGTCTAAACAGAATATAGTTTACATAACCTTAGGGATACCATTGTGAGTCTTGTACATTTTCGGTACTTTCAGAGTCCTCGTTCCTCTCTTCTTTTGATTTGTTGGATGTTTCAGTTCCAAGGAAATAGCTATATAGGATCATAATAATGTCTTATAAATACATCAGAAATAACATGTATATGAGAATCTAGCTACAAATTAAACTGGGATGAAGTCTGTATATATGTCTCATCCTCTATGCAACCAAGCAACAATTTTGCTTATTTGTAAAAATTTATGTTCATTTTATCAATAACTGAATTTAAATTGTTGAAACACAATAAACTTCAAAAGTATATTTTGGGGGTTGTGACCTAGCTTTTAATGGCTGAGCCATCTTACCTGCCCCGATGATACATTAAAAGAAAAAACCCATCAACTAAGAGTTACAATGCCAATCTATATCCTAGCAATTAAACATAATCTGTCAAATAGGGTGAATTAAATAATATTTGGCAGGTATATTGATTTGTTTTACAGCTTTGCACAAACTAGAGTCACCTGTGAAGTAGGAACCTCTACTGGGAATTTTTCTCTATCAGATTTGCAGAAAGGCAAGTCTGTGGGGGATTTTCTTGATTGATGATTGATGGAGGAGGGCCAACCCTACTGTTGAAAATGAGAGTCTTTTGCAGGCAGTCTTAGCATCTATAAAAAAGCAAACTGACTAAGCAAGAGGAACAAGACAGTAAGCAGCATTTCTCTTTTTGGTTCAGTTCCTGCACCCAGGATCCTGCCTTGGCTTCCTTTATTGATAGAATCAGGAGACTGAAATAAATGATTTTTTCCACAAGTTGGTTTTTATTAGTGTTTTGTCTCAGCAATATAAAATGAGCCACAGCAGAAATTAGTACCAGAGAGTGTGATGCTTCTGTGAGTTACCTGATCATGCTGTCTGTCTGCCTGTCTTTTATTCTGTCTCTCCAGCCACCCACTAAGCCACCCACCCAGCTACCAACCCATCTATCTATCTATCTATCTATCTATCTATCTATCTATCTATCTATCTATCTATCTATCTATCTATCTATCTATCATGTGTGTGTGTGTGTGTGTGTGTGTGTTTATGTGTGTGTGTATGAAAGAATGCTGGACTTTGGGATAGAAAAGATAGTGAGCAATCAAAGCTTAGTGAGCTATTTTAAAAGCCTAAACACAGGAATGTTTAGAGAGTTACAGACAATGGAAGTCAGAATGTGAAAATTCGGAGAATTAAACACAGACTATCTTAGAACTCCATGCTGTTCATGTGGCTTGCTTTGGACTCTTCTTGTGATATAATTAATATTATTAATCTGTGGAAGTAGAAACTTTGTTTTACTGGGAAAATTTATACTGGTTAGCAGGGCCTTATGAATTAGTTGTTTCCAGGACAACCAGGTCTAAGCAGAGAAACTGTCTCAAAAACACAAAACAAAACAAAAGAGTTAATTGTGATCAATGAAAGACCGGCATTAGTAAGATGAAAACATTTATTCAGGGTCAACACACAGAAGCTTTGATCCAGAAGAGGTCAAGGCCATGTCTCATGATAGGAGCTGAGTATGGCAATGTGTAAGAGTTTTTGATGTCGTATGGGCTTTAAAGGCAGAAAGTGGGCATGGAAAGAGCTGAAGGTTGGCACTGTGACTTTCCAAGAGAGTCCACTGGTAATGGTTCAGCCTCAGTTGCTATAAAATCCACAGGAGTGAAGAAACCCCAGAGAAAAGATGAAGCTTGGCATCATATGGCAAGGTTAGCTTTCCTGAAGGGGTCAGAAGTGGCATTTGGTTAGTATGCAGCCTCCATTGCTGTGAATACACAGCATATTAGCTGTGCTGGGACTTTGTGATATCAACCAAGGCCAGTGGCAGGTGAGGAGTGGAGTTGACTTGAGCCTAGAAGACAAGATGACCAAGTCTTCTGGAGCTCAATGAGTTAGTACCAGACATCTAGTACTGAAAATTTATACTGTTGGATTTTGGGTTGCTTTCTTCTTGAGAATTTTAGGGAGAATTTAACTGTTAATAGATGTGAGAAATGCTTTAAAAGAACAGTATGTATGATGTTCAGTATCCCAGTATTACAAGCCAAAGGCACATTTCTATTGTTCTAACCCCACAGGTTTGTTTACTTCACTTCTCAATTTTCTCAGTTCATATATCCATATTTTAGAAGGTCTAACCTCATTTTCTTTCCACTAATTCCTTTAGATACACACACACACACACACACACACACACACACACACACACACACACACTTCTGACTTTCTAAATAGTGCTTTCCAATTTTATTCATGTGGCCAATGTTATTCATTGAATGTCAAGAAAAACTATGTCATATGTATGTGCTTCTAAGTGAATTTTAACTGTTACATCAATGAAAACCAAGATATAATCTGCAGAACCTGAGAGGTAGATATAAAGTAAGGTACTAGATGGTACAGGTAAAACTCATTAAAATAAGGAAGTAGCTTAAACAATGGATAGATGTTGTGGGGAGAGAAATGGGAGGATCAAGTGGAGAGGGAAGAGGAGATGAATTGAGGGAAAGAATATGGCAAGAGACATCTAAAATTAAGGGATATTTGAGAGGGTAATATGGAAACCCTGTACAGTAGTAACTTCCTAAAATGTATACATACATGAATACAATCTAAATGAAATTGCCTTACAATCAGGAGACAGAGTCTCTACTGGACATTGCCTGGAAGCAAATGAAGCTCCCAATGACCACTGATGATATTGCATTGCATATAATTGAGATGTTGGCCAAAGCGATCTATTGGGATCCACAAAGAACATAGGCTGTTGTCAGGACAAAAGGTTTGTTTTCAATAAACAGACAGCAAGGTCCTATTGCTGAAGACAACACCTATAGAGCTCACTGAGCATGCTTAAGTTGAGCTAGTTCCTACATAGAGCCTCCATCCCTATATTCCAGTCTTTAGTACAAGAAGGTACTCTGAATGCTCCCAATAGAGAAAATGTAAACATGAAGCCAGCCACAAATACTTTAATCTACAGTGGTGTACTGCCTGCAAAACATTCTAAGAGAGTGGTTCCATCTTGTGGAGTGGGCCTTAATTCAGATCTGTTATTGTTTGGTTACTTCCACAAGCTTGGTATTATCAACATATGCAAAATCTCTAGTGTCTTTCTGAGGCTGGCTTATTTCAGTTAACATAATGATAACTGCTTATACCTTTGCCTGAAGAATGCCAAAGGAAGATAGAGGCATCCACAGTATCTATCCTGCACCCTGAGAATTAGAAGCCTTTGCATTGTCTAGTATCTATAAATGCTTTCTTTAGTGTCTTGTCATTGCCATTATACGAATATTTAGCCAACTTTGTTTATATTATTCTTAGGTATTTTATTATGTTTTTGATGTCATTGTTAACAGATTATTTTCATTCACATTTTATGGTGAATTTCTCAATAGAATACAAAATGAAAACAAACAAACAAACAAACAAACAAACGCCAAGAAAACCAAACTCACTGCTGAATATTTTCTAATTTTTAAATTAATAATATATTTTCTGCTCGTTGAGATTTCATATGTTCATGCAATTTAAGTCAAATCCATTTTCTGTGAATTTGCCTCAAATTCCTGTTGTATTTTCTCAATCATTCTCTCTTACCATGTTTATTTGTTTGTTTGTTTATTTATTTATTTATTTATTTATTTATTTATTTTTGGTATTTTTGAGACAGGGTTTCTCAGTTTAGCCCAGATTGTCCTGGAACTCACTTGTAGAACAGGCTGGCCTTGAACACAGAAATCCACCTGCATCTGCCTCTCAAGTACCGGGATTAAAGGTGTGCAACACCACTGCCCAGCCTATTTCATGAGTTTTTAAAAGCCATTGCATCTCTTTAGTGCTATGAGCATTTGGGTAAATGTAGGACTGCCTCTGAAACTTGACTAGCTTCCCCAAACAGATATCAATTGCCAAACCTCCTCAGATTGTGTTTATTCTGTTACTTTAATGAAAGTGTACATTTAAGAGTGTTTTTTAGATAGTCTGTATAGTACCATAACCGATGTTTTGTCTTATTCTTTCCTATTTGCTTTAATTTACTTTATGTCTTTTGTCTTACTGACCTGACTGGGACATTTCACTTTACATGAATTTAGTACTGAGAATGGACACCCACCTCTGTCCAGGCACTAGAAAAAAACACTTCGGTTTTACCTTATTTAATGTTGATTATATTTTTATACAATCAGTTTTGTACCTTTGATTGTTAATTTCTTCAGGATATTTATACTGTGTGTAGATTATTGAAATGTATTAGATGTCTTTTCTGTGTCTGTTAATGTAATCATGTGGCTCATGTCTTTAGGTCTATTTGTTGAATTACGTTTATTAATTAGTTTACATTAATCCAGTCTTGCATTCCTTAAAAAATGTAAATAGTATATAATCTTAATATGTTTTAAAGTTCAGATTGCAAATACTTTAATAAGAATTTTTGCATCTGTTTATCAAAAATATTGTACTGTAGCTTTCTCTTTATATAGTGCCCTGATCCTGTTATGGTGTACGGATAATACTGGCTTTGTAAAATTAATTTGGTGGTATCTCTAATTTTCATATTTTATGGAATTGTTTGAGATTTGCTGGTATTAATTGTTCATCACAAATTTGGTAGAATTTATCAGTAAATCCATTTGGTTCTAGGCTTTTCCTTGTGTGGAAACTTTTAATTACTGTTTCAAATTTGTTCCATTTAATGTGTATATTTAAGTTGTTTATTATGAAAATAAATCCTGAATTACTGATGAAATTAGTAGAACGTAGTAGAAAAATTAATTACTGATGAAATTAATGGAAGAGACACTAAATTCGCTTTTATAAATGTCAGAGAAGCCAATTTTGCAAGTGAATGGAATGCAGCTGTGTAGCATCCTCTTAGTCAATTTTACTGAAAGCTGAGTTAAAAGTAAACACCACAGAAATCTTAATAATGTAATGTTTAGAATTGAAAAGATGGGAAATATAATATCATCTAAATAATTTAAAAAACATTTTATGGAGAATAACCAATAGTCTTGGCTATAGTCTTGTTTGTTCTGTTAAAGGACTGCAGCTATTAAATGATTATTAATAGAATTCTACTGTACTTAGATCAATTTCTTGCTCAGCATCATTAGGGGAATTTTTTCACACTATAGATAAGAATAAACACATAGACCCACAGCTGGAAGAGGTACAGAGTGTGAGAAACCTTGGAGATTTCACCCTTAAATGGGATGGCTCTGTCGAATATCTTCCCTTAGGACTTTGAGCTCTGTAGAAGAGGAGGTGGAATGGTAAGAGCCAGTAGAAAATAAACAAAACCAAGGGAAAAATAAATCCTCCTAGACAGAACAGGAAAGACACACAAATGAATTCACAGAAATAGTGGCAGCATGCACAAGGTCTCCATGGGTCTAAGCCAGATGGAGTCATACTGCTGAGGTGGAAAGTTGACACAAAACCCATCTGCAACCCAGCAGACATCTTAAATTGGTAACCAGTCACAAAAGCACAACCTAGTTTTCCTCTCTGGGTACATAGTACTTAGAAAATTACTCTAATTCAATTGTGAAAATACTTATTACAAATGTGATAATAAGAAAATATGAATTAATTTATTAAATTAAATGGATAAACAGTTGTGGTGCAGGAAATTTGCAAATTCATCTGCATTAACAAAAAAACTAAGAGAGCAAAAAAATTATTCATAACAATAAAAGAACCTCTGGTGGAATCACCATGCCCGACCTCAAGCTGTACTACAGAGCAATTGTGATGAAAACTTCATGGTACTGGTACAGCAACAGACAGGTAGATCAATGGAATTGAATTGAAGACTCAGCAATGATCCCACCCACCTATGGTCACTTGATCTTTGACAAAGGATCTAAAACCATCCAGTGGAAAGAAGACAGCATTTTCAACACGTTTTCAATTTCTAAACCATGAAACAATGATTTCTGTAGAGAATCTGCATGAGTACCACTTTCCAGAATAAACATTGATACAGAAATCTTACAGGTGTGATGTAATATTTTCTTCCCAGAATAAACATTGATACAGAAAGTTTACAGGTGTGACGTAACATTTTCTTCATTGATAAAGGCAGATGTTTTACTCTCGTTAATCTTCAATGATCTTTTAGCTACCTATACTTTAATTTCTAAATGAAGAAACACTGAGTGCCTTAGACTAATTTCATGAAAGCACTTTTAGTGTGATGATTCCCTTTTTGGTTTTTGATCCAAATCATTTTAGTTTTGATGTTGTTGGTATCCCACAGGATAAAAATATATTCTTCTTTTGTTTGCATAAGAAGACTGAACAAATGCAGTTGATGTAGATTGTAATAACTTTTAACTTTCTTGGGGCTTTCTGTATCAGGTCATATATATTCAACTGTCTAAACTAAATTAAACTATAATTCCTATGAAATCTTTTAAAATCTCCCCTAGAAAGAGAGAATGGGAGGGTGTAACTCTAAGGAGTAACTAAGTGTTGTACTCATTTCCATTCAGTTTGAAATTAAATTATATTTCTGATTATTTGATAAATATCTGCTATTCTCACTACACATTTAGCAATATGAGAAATTGATTCATAGTAGAAATTTTGTTCATTAGTGAAAATTGGTTAATAATATTGAAAACTTGATAATTAAATGTGGTACATAGCATGCCATATAAAAATGATGTTTTTAATTGGAATAATCATTAAAGAAAATGGACACTATTAATAATTTAATGAGATGTTAAATGAGATAAATGTAATGTGGTCATATAATATTTATTTTAAAGCTAATTTGGAGAAACGTGTATCTAAATTCAGTGTTATCTCAGCACTATGTTAGTGCTTGTACACAAATGGAAATGGTGCATGTAGCCAATGTCACAGACCACATTAGAGTTTAGGATACAAACAAATGGGCAGGCAAGTTGAAAGATGAAGTATAGGGCAGCGTCATAAAACTAGCAAGTTTTTAATCACATAATTAAAATGGAAAAACTCCAGATAATGCGAGCTATGTTGGACATAAAAGATGTTCAGTGTGCCTGAAGAGAGATTTAATGAATGATAGGTTGGAATTACATCAACAGCAATGTCATGACATAAGGACTATGAGTAAAATTACAGAGAAGATGCTGGGAAATCTGAGCTGAGCATGATGTGTCAGACCTACACATGAGAAATGCCATTGAGACCTTTTTGGATAAAATGAATTAATTTGTGAGGGTGGGATGGAATGGAAAGACCTTAAATAAAAGGAAAATAATTATATCATTAAAAATGATAAGGCACAGTGGTAGAGAAGAGATCAGGAAGATGAGGGCACTGTGTTATTAAGGAGCTTTTATCTGGAGAACAATTCCTAGAATTGAAGAGAAAAAATGTGTTGTTTTCTCACAGTATAGACAAAAAATCATGTAATAGATCAGTTAACTGTGTTAATGATCTCTAACTTGAAGGAGTTTGTGTATTGAATTCAACTTAGCCCATTCATTTAATGCTGGGGAAGAAAAAGTGCCTGGAAATCTGTTAAAAAATAGCTTTGGGAAGGGGTACAACATTTGACATATAAATAAATAAAATAATCAGTAAAAATAGTCATACAAAAATGGCTGTGGTAGGTGGTAGATACCGTGAAAATGCTTATGTAGAAGACAATTATGAATGAGCATCAAAGGTAGACTAGATACAAAAGAACTTTCTAATAAATACATGACTTAGAATAGGCAGAAATATTTATTTTTGAAAATAGTGCTGCTTTATACAGTCATATTATTTTCCCCAAATAGTTATCCCATTTTTATTTATTCACTTTATTCATGTATATTTTCTACTTTTTGAAATAAAGTAGCTCTATGAAGCCTATGCAGTCCATGAGTTTTTAGTAGTCTTTTCTCTTCCTGTTCAGTTTTAGGACTGAAGCTATGTACCAGCAGACTCAGCTGGTTAGCCAGTCTTTTAGATCATCATCATTTACACAGAGAAAATTGTAATATTTGACAAAGATGAGTAGAGAAATTAATAAGCATCTCAAGGAAGCATGATTTGGGTGTTAAAATAAGAGAGTGACCTAGGTAATAAGTTTAGGAAATAAAAATGGTAAATAAATGAGGGGAAATACATTTCTCAATTATATAGTGAACCCTGGATGGGCCTATGACATGGAAATACAATGTGTTATATTAAATATACAACATTAATGTAGCTTAAGAGCTAAGTACACCTTATGCAACATAGTGATGGAAACCTATGAGTACATTGTTACTCTTATATATTTAAGTCTTGGTAAAATGTGTACCCTAAGGCTTAGATAGCAAATAGTCCTACAGTTCATAAACAGAAAGCTCATCCCATTCTTGTGCTGACAGTGGACAGTGGTGATGCTAATCTCATATAGATTAATCAAATGACAAATGATGAACTCAGTGCTGATTTTGAGATTAGAGAACCTAGTGTTCTCACTGGAATACATAGGTCCCTATGCAGCTGTCTTTGAAGAGTATATTGATCCCTCATCTCTCTTTCTTTGCTCTACTGTGAGTAGAGTAGCTTTGTTCCATTATTTCCTATGCTATTATGTTGGGCCAACACATGACCTAAACAAAATTGACCTAGCCAACCACAACCCAAAATCTCTAATCTAAGAACCAGTATATTTCCCCTCCCTTTAATATTTGTTTTTGTCATTTTCTTAGTCACAATGTAACCAAACACAACAGACCCAGCAACCAAGGTATCAATATTTAGGCCATAGGAAATCAACTGTATCTATATGTGTCTGCAAAGACATTTACTCCTTTCTTTAAAGATAATTTAAAGACATTTCTTATATAGGTTAGATTACTCTTCTGTGATATTAGCTAACTGAACTCTTTATGTAATATTTCATTACATATCTTATTGATTTTTAAATTTGTGTGTGTGTATGTGTGTGTGTGTGCTTGTGTGTGCTTGTGTGTGTGTATATGTACACGAGTACATGTGCATCTGTAAAAAGCAGGCTGCCAATGAATGCCAAGTGTCTTCTATTGCCTTCTACTTTTGTCTTTGAATCTGTCTCTTTGCTGCCTGGATCTCACTTATAGATGATAGACTGGCTGGTCAACTACCTTTAGTAATCCACTCTGACCCCAAACTAAGTCCTTAATATTTTATAATATTTAAGCAACAAAATAACTTTTAAAACATTTAAAATAAAAGGCTTATTTCAGGCAAAGATATTCTAATGACTCAAAGAAACATTTATTTTTTCAAGTCAAATGAAAATATCTAATCAAAACTGGGTAATCAATTGCTAATTATTATCCTATTACCCTTTATTTAATTAGTCAAATAAAATGTACAATCATACCATGCACAACAAACACTTATCAACTTTACTTGCAAAATTCTGAATGCTTTACTTGTAATCAATTAATTTATACACAGACTAGATAAATTGTCAAATTGACTTAGAAATAAAACAGAAGCAAACTGTCTCTATAGTATGGCTCACAACATACTTTTTTTCTTAAACCTCTACCCAAGAAGACAGTCCACATCAGTATCCCCATTCCATGAGCTCAGAACTCCAATTTTTAATGTTTCTCCATTATTCTAATGGCTTTGATTTAGTAGTACTGGCAGCATGGTATTAGGATGAGTTTTTCTGAGAAGCGTTATAATAAAAAATAACATTGGGCAGCCTAACACTGATACAAGAAGGTAGAAATCCTCAAGACAAATTCTGTAATCAATTGCTCTGTAGAGACTATAGGAAACTGTAGTAGAACATTTCCAATACTCAAAAATCACTTCCATTCACTGAAACCACAAGGCACAATAAAGTTCATGTTCTCTCTAAACATGCCATGGGGATCAACTTGACCTGAAACTCAATAGATGTAAACTATGTGCCAACTAGAATGATGGGAGATGATGAAAAGGATGCACTAGTTCTGGTAGGTTAAGGATATGTAGCTAAAAGGGTAAATGCTAGTGCAGGCATGGATACTTCAGAACTCTGTATATTGAGGTCCTTTCAGGGAATGTGGGATCACTCAAAACACAGGAAAGACAGTAGCAGTTTAGATGAAAATTATTCAGTAGCTGTTCCCCATGCTGTGACCTGGGAAACTCCTGAAGAATAAAGTCATAGGGATCTTGGGAAAGAAGTCAACATAACATGTATAAAACCCTCCGAGACACTTCATACCAAAACATCAAGTCTAACAGGTTTGAATTGGAGATAAAAGCAGTGGCATCAATCCCATAAGGCAACTTGTTGGGAAAAGGAGCCATCATACACTATACAGAGGACTAGATATCAGTGGAGGATATAATATATTTTATTTCACTCCTGTTTCAGTCTTTTATTTGTATGCTTGAAAATTTCACTCCTGTGTAATATTTACTATCTTTGGGTCTTTCCATTGCATGGTTATGTTGTATGGAAGTTCTGCGGTGCTTTGCAACTATTCTGTGGTGCCTGGTACAGTTTTGCTTATTTCCAACCTATGTATTCTCCATCTCAATACTTATTTTCTATTCTTTCTTTCCCATTCTGTTAGTCCTTGGTTATTCTTATGTCATATAGCTTTGCTATCATTAAACATGCTTCTAAGAACATGCTAATTATTTTTCTGACCTCACTGAATATGTAATTTAGCAACCTAATTGAATTTTATTTTATTTTAGTATCAGAAATTTTAGAAATACTTTTTACTGTTACCTTATGTAAAAAGAAAGGCATCCCAGTATGAAAATCTATATAAAATAAAGCAAACAGAATGTATAGAGAAAAAGAGAGACACATGTACTTCAATGATATTATAAATGCCAACATAGAAACACACAAAGATATATAAAGTCAAGCCAATTTGTCACTCCAAAAATCTCACAATGTCTCAATATCTGAAATTAGTGATATTGAGATAACTGAATTGTGAGGACCATATTTCAGTATCACACTTTTAAGAATGTCCAAAAACTTCAAAGAGACTTTGCATGAGCAGACATGTAGATCAATGGAAAGCTATGGGGAACACAGCATAAAAATCCATACAGCTTCACCTACCCAATGTTTTGACAAGGATCTAAAAAATACAATAGAGAAATGACACCCTCACCAGCCAATGGTGCTGGGAATACCAGATAACTACATTTAGAAGAATGAAAATTGAATTTTATCCATCCCTCTAAGGAAAAAATTAAAATCAAAGTACATCAAACATGAATGTCAGACATGAAGCATTAAAAGTACTTGAAAAAAAAAATCACGTAGGGAAAATGCTTCAAAATATAAAGACAACCGGTGACTTGTTATAAATGACAATAGGACAAGAAGTAATTCTAAGAACATATAAATGAGATTACATAAAATAAAAAAGCTGTACAGCAAAGAAAACAACAGAGTGAAGAGACAGCCATCAGAAAATGTTTATCATCTACTCATCTGACAGGGATTAACATTTATCATTTATAAAAAGCTCCCTCTTGACTCTAGCTGCATATGTATCAAAAGATGGCCTAGTCGGCCATCACTGGAAAGAGAGGCCCATTGGACACACAAATTTTATATGCCCCAGTACAGGGGAACGCCAGGGCCAAAATAATGGGAATGGGTGGGTAGGGAAGTGGAGGGTAGGGTATGGGGGACTTTTGGGATAGCATTGGAAATGTAATTGAGGAAAATACGTAATAAAAATATTAAAAATTAAAAAAAAATAAAGAGCTCCCTCTCTTTCTCTCGCTCTTTCATTCTCTCTGTCTCTCTGTGTCTCTGTCTCTCTCTCTCTCTTTCCCCCTCCTCCTCTTTCTCTTTTCCTCCTCTTTCTCTTCCTCCTTCTCTTCCTCCTCCTCCACTTCCTCCTCCTCCTCCTCTCTCTCTTTAAGTAACTTGGCAAATACAGTGAACAGAACTTTCTCATATGTGCAAAAAAAGTATAAGTTAAATGCTGAGTATCTTTACTCATTAAGAAGTCACAAATGAAATTTATACTGAGATTCGTCCACTCTTGCTGGAATTTCAGGGCTCTCTTTTAATTCACTGCCCCCCTTTATTAGTTGTTGTTACATACATGAAGGAGAGCAATCAGGGATAGACGTGGGCGGGTCTAGACTGAGTAGAGGGAATAGAGAAATTATGTAAATCTGAAAATAAAAGAAAAATGTCAAAATGGATACCAGTTTCTGAGTTTTACTTGTTTTCATAGTCATGCACAGGTAAATGCTAAGGCATTCATGCAGTAGTGAGTTTGGACCATTGGATTCCCACATTTTTTTTTCTAACTCCCATCAGTAGGAGATGGATGGCAAGGCCTCCAAAACAGATTTATGTTTGTTTTAATTTCTTGGTCATAAGAAAGAGGTGTTTCTGAACCTTTACAGAACTGATATGTTCACAACCATGGTGTAACTCTTCTTGACTAGATTGTACTTTTCTTACTTCTGCTGTTGATCCTGTCCTTCTTGTTAAACTACCATTCACAGTTCTAGATATTCTAACCCCAAATGTGGATCCCCACTGTGTTCTTCAAGTAGTATTAGCATAATTATTGGTGAAATGAAAAATATGGGAGCAAACAGGGTTGAAACTTTAAAATAGGATGGGACAGACAGAGGGGAGAATGGAATGCGTAGAGAATGGATTAACCAAAACTAATGATGTATACAAAGCATATGAAAACCCACTAATTGAATAATTTAATAATATAATTAGTTTAAATGAAGTATTAGTGAAAGTACCCTGTATGGGTGGACAATTATGTTCCTATAAAACTTCTTTATTAAGTGAAAATCACAGTTCTTGACATAGTATACTACCTATGATTTATTGTTTAGTGATGCCTCAAGTGTCCTCAAAATAACACATGACATTTTATATTATTTTGGGCTATTGTGAAGAGAATTGTTTTCCTAATTTCTTTCTCAACCTGTTTATCATGTGTATAAAGGAAGGCTACTGATTTATTTGAGTTAATTTTATATCCGGCTACTTTGCTGAAGTTGTTTTTCAGCTGTAGGAGTTCTCTAGTAGCATATTTGGGATCGCTTATGTATACTATCATATCATATGCAAATACCTTTATTTCTTATTTACCAATTTGTATCCCCTTAATCTCCTTTCATTTCCTTATTGCACTAGCTAGAACTTTGAGTAGTATATTGAATAGATAAGGGGTGAGTGGGCATCCTTGTCTTGTCCCTGATTTAGTGAGATTGCTTCAAGTATCTCCCCATTTCATTTGATACTGGCTTTTGGTTTTCTCTATATTACTTTTACTATATTTAGGCATGGGCCTTGAATTCCTGATCTCTCAATTACTTTTAACATGAAGGGGTGTTGTATTTCGTCAAATGTTTTTTCAGCATCTGACATGGTGATCATGTGGTTTTTTTCCTTTGAGTTTATTTATATAGTGGATTACATTAATGGATTTTAGTATATTGAGTCAACCTTGCATCACTTGGATGAAGCCTACCTGATCATAGTGAATGATAGTTTTGATGTGTTCTTGGATTCAGTTTGCGAGAATTTTATTGAGTATTTTTGCATGAGACTTGAAGCCCCAGGGAGTGGAGAGGTCTGGTGGCGTGGAGGTTTGGGGAGGTGGGTACATCCTCCTGGAGACTGAATTGGTGGAAAGGAGGTGTAGGATGTGGAGCAGAGTGTGAACTGGGAAGGGGATAAAGACTGGACTGTAAACAAAGATTAAAGAATAATTAAAACACACACACACATGATATTGTCACTTCTCTTGATTACATTCCTAAAAGTACCACATTGCAAGAGATTGCAGGAAACAGAAATATATTTTGATCTGGTCAAGAAGCTTTCTTCCTGCTTACCATATTCATACTTCTAAAAGATAATATAAAGTTCATTGGGGAAGAAAAAGCATCAATGGTATTGAACAGCTTTGGAATATGCAGCCTACATTACAAACTTGCCAGCTTAAGATTCACCCATTGGTATAGCAGTAGCATGGTTGTTATGAATTAACCAACAATTTTCTGATTGGATTTAAGGCCTGTTCTATGGGAGGGTGTCCTAAGCTTTCATTGCTGTGACCATGACCAAGGCAACTCTTATAAAGGCAAATATTTAATTGGAAGGTTAGTCCATTATCATCATGCTAGGAAACATGGCAGCCTACAGGCAGACATAGGGCTGAAGGAGCCTAGAGTTCTATATCCTGATCTGAAGGCAGCCAGAAGGAGACTATCTTTTATACTGGGTGGAGCCTGAGCTTAGAACACACTTCTTTCAACAGGGTCACAGCTGCTAATAGTGCCACTTCCTATGACCAAATATTCATATTCATGAATCTATGGGGGCCAAGACTACTCAAACAACCACAGAGGGATTTCTTTCTTGGTAATGTAGACCTGGTCAGAATCCCATGGTGTTGGAGTTAATAAGAGCTAAAGCGCAAAATACTTGTATAATTAGGATTGGATTAGATTTCTTAATTCAGTCTAATTTTAAAAAGTAACAACATCTGAATCACACACAGGAGGCTGAGAACTGGTAGTTGCTTGGTCCTTAGTTGAAGTTGTCCCAGTAGACAATCTGGTCCACAGGGATGAGAGTGCCCTGGCAGTTATGATCTGGTGCAGAAAACCAGGAATGCTCTTGTAGGTTCCTAGTCCACCAGGAAACCTGGAAATTCTGGTTGTGATAGCAGCTAAGGAGTCATTGCAACAATACAGGAAAATATCAACTCAGTGGCAAGAAGGGAGCAAAAGACAGGTGACCTTTCTATGACTGTTACCAGATGATGTAATATGCAATTAGGGTGTTTCTCTGAACAATGGAAACAATCAGAACAGTCCTTAAATTAGGACTCACTTCAAAAATGACTCTAATTTTTGGGAAGCTGATGTTAAAACCAACCATAATATTTATTAAAATGTAATGTTGTTCTAGTGTTTTCTAAATATTTATGCTTCTAGACTTGTGATGCTCTTAGCATTGGTCAGAGAAGACTTCCCTTTACCATGGAGAAGAATAAGTGTAACTGGTTGAATTGCTGAGAGCAGTTGACAAAGTACTTGTCCCTAGCCAAAAAGAATTGATTTTCTAGTTTTTAGAATAACTAGCAACTGGACATTTGGTTTTTCAATGGAATAAAATTTCAGCCCTAAGAAATGTTTGTTCATCAAAGTAAGGATTAAAATGTGGCAGCAATGGGCATAGTGACAGAGTTTACAAGCCCAGCACCTAGAAGCAGACAAATTACAAATATGAATTTGAGGCTAGCCTGAGCAACTTCCTCTGAGTTTCTCAAAAAGTTAATAACTGAGGATTTGGCTTAGTTATAGAGAACTTGTCTAAGTTCCTCAGAATAACCACTTTCAGTGTAATTTTAAATAATTAGTATTTATCTGTGTGTGTGTGTGTTTGTGTGTGTGCATGCACGTGTGTGTGTGTGCATATGCTTGTACACAGGCATGTGTGTGCACCCATGAGCCTGATTATGTGCACATACATGTGTGTAAATGCACATGCACAGCCATGCAGGAAGAGAGCTTCAGATCTCTTGGAACTGGAGTTCCAGGAAGTGTTTTGTCACCTGATGTGGGTACTGGGAGCTGAACTCAGGTCCTTTCCAAGAGTAGGAAGTGTTCTTTAATGTTGAGCCATTTGTCCAGTTACCCAATATCCATTTAAAATAGTGGGTTGCACATCTTTTGTGGAATAGCTTTAAGGTTTCAGAGAAATAATTTAAGGATGTTTTCAATACTAATGGAAAGTAAACCAGCATCTTTTTTCTTCTGCCAGAACTGCACATTCATAATTCAAAGATGCATCTGGGAAATTCAATTAATTAGACATTGTGGTGTGTTTTCAAAGTAAAATCCAAGCATAATTATTGAAGCTTATGATCATATTACTGTTGTAAGCTCTCATTACCTCCACCAGGGAAAATTTTCACTATTACAAATGTGAATCTTTTTCCTGGAATCATGCTCACCTTTTGCTTCTATTCCACCCTGATGGATACACATAGATTATAGATATATAAACTGAAGGGACAGCCTAAGAACTTTGAAAACTTCACCTTCATTGCACGTTCTCAGGTCATTGGCAAATAAGTTGTGAATAAATGCTTGATGTTGGTAGACAGCACAGCATTGTTAGGATATTACTGACATGATTGCACTAAAACTTTTATTTGTACACAGAAGAGGGAGTTCAGTGAGTAAAACGCTTACTGTGGAAGAGTGAGAGCCTGTATTCAAATTTATAGAAATTTCATAACAGCTGGAGAGAGAGTACCTACCTGTAATCTCAATGTTCTGATGATAAGAATGGAAGAAGATTTCAGACTACCTAGGCTGTTCTGCAAGCACAACAGCAGACATCAAGAGACCCACCCTCAAATGAGGTGGACAGTGAGGACTAAAGGCAAAATGACCACCACAGGTGTGCAATGGCATATACATACATACATACATAAACATCAGATACACACATTGATGAATGTGTAATATATACAAGATTTTCATTTACTGCCCCACGCACACTGGGAAATGCCACGCACTCTGGTCAAGTCTGCTTGACAGACTGAAAAAGTCTGTAAGCACTCAACAAGGGAAAGAGTTTCACAGAAACTCACCTCCTGGAGCTTTGGCACTCTCATTTACCCATATACTCATACTCTATTCCCGTGTTAGTCTGCAGTATGGATCTATGAGATCTCTTTTAATATTTTCTTTTCTTTTTTTCTTTTTTAATATTTTTATTAGGTATTTTCCTCATTTACATTTCCAGTGCTATCCCCAAAAGTCCCCCATACCCACCCCCATATTCCACTACCCACCCACTCCCACTTTTTGGCCCTGGCGTTCCCCTGTACGGGCATATAAAGTTTATATGACCAATGGGCCTCTCTTTCCAGTGATGGCCAACAAGGCCATCTTTTGATACATATGCAGCTAGAGTCAAGAGGTCCGGGGTACTGGTTAATTCATATTGTTGTTCCACCTATAGGGTTGCAGATCCCCTTAGCTCCTTGGGTACTTTCTCTAGCTCCTCCATTGGGGGCCCTGTGTTCCATCCAATAGCTGACTCTGAGCATCCACTTCTGTGTTTGCTAGGCCCTGGCATAGTCTCACAAGAGACAGCTATATCTGGGTCCTTCAGCAAAATCTTGCTAGTGTATGCAATGGTGCCAGCGTTTGGAGGCTGATTATGGGATGAATCCCTGGATATGGCAGTCTCTAGATGGTGCAATCTTTTGTCTCAGCTCCAAATTTTGTCTCTGTAACTCCTTCCATAGGTGTACTGTTCCCAATTCTAAGAAGGGGCAAAGTGTCCACACTTTAGTCTTTGTTCTTCTTGAGTTTCATGTGTATCGCAAAATGTATCTTATATCTTGGGTATTCTAAGTTTCTGGGCTAATATCCTCTTCTCAGTGAGTACATATCATTTGAGTTCTTTTGTGATTGCATTACCTCACTCAGGATGATGCCCTTCAGGTCCAACCATTTGCCTATGAATTTCATAAATTCATTCTTTTTAATAGTTGAGTAGTACTCCATTGTGTAAATGTACCACATGTTTTATAACCATTCCTCTGTTGAGGGGCATCTGGATTCTTTCCAGCTTCTGGCTATTATAAATAAGGCTGTTATGAACATAGTGGAGCATATTTCTTTCTTACCCTTTGGAAAATCATCTGGATATATGCCCAGAAGAGGTATTGTAGGATCCTCTAGTAGTACTATGTCCAATTTTCTGAGGAACAACCAGATTGATTTCCAGAGTGTCTTTTCCCCACTTTCTCCTCTATAAGTTTCAGTGTCTCTGATTTTAAGTGGAGTTCCTTGATCCACTTAGATTTAACCTTAGTACAAGGAGATAGGAAAGGATCAATTCGCATTCTTCTACATGATAACCACCTGTAGTGTCAGCACCATTTGTTGAAAATGCTGTCTTTTTTCCACTGGATGGTTTTAGCTCCCTTGTCAAAGATCAAGTGACCATAGGTGTGTGGGTTCATTTCTGGGTCTTCAATTCTATTCCATTGGTCTACTTGTCTGTCGCTATACCAGTACCATGCAGTTTTTATCACAATTGCTCTGTAGTAGAGCTTTAGGTCAGGCATGGTGATTCCACCAGAGGTTCTTTTATCCTTGAGAAGAGTTTTTGCTATCGTAGATTTTTTTGTTATTCCAGATGAATTTGCAGATTGCTCTTTCTAATTCGTTGAAGATTTGAGTTGGAATTTTGATGGGGATTCCATTGAATCTCTAGATTGCTTTTGGCAAGATAGCCATTTTTACAATGTTGATCCTGCCAAACCATGAGCATGGGAGATATTTCCATCCTCTCAGATCTTCTTTAATTTCTTTCTTCAGAGACTTGAAGCCCTTATCATACAGATCTTTCACTTCCTTAGTTAGAGTCACGCCAAGGTATTTTATATTATTTGTGACTATTGCGAAGGTTGTTGTTTCCCTAATTTCTTTCTCAGCCTGTTTATTCTTTGTGTAGAGAAAGGCCATTGACTTTTTTGAGTTAATTTTATATCCAGCTACTTTACCAAAGCTGTTTATCAGATTTAGGAGTTTTCTGGTGGAATTTTTAGGGTCCCTTATATATACTATCATATCATCTGCAAAAAGTGATATTTTGACTTCATCTTTTCCAATTTGTATCCCCTTGATCTCGTTTTGTTGTCGAATTGCTCTGGCTAGGACTTCAAGTACAATGTTGAATGGGTAGGGAGAAAGTGGGCAAACTTGTCTAGTCCCTGATTTTAGTGGGATTGCTTCCAGCTTCTCACTGTTTATCCTGATGTTGGCTACTAGTTTGCTGTAGATTGCTTTTATCATGTTTAGGTATGGGCCTTGAATTCCTGATCTTTCCAAGGTTTTATCATGAATGGGTGTTGGATTTTGTCAAATACTTTCTCCTTGTCTAAGGAAATGATCATGCGGTTTTGGTATTTGATTTTGTTTATATAAGGGATTACGTTGATGGATTTCCATATATTAAACCATCCCTGCATTCCTGGAAAAAAATCTACTTGGTCAGTTTGGATGATTGTTTTGATGTGTTCTTGGATTCAGTTAGCAAGAATTTTATTGAGTATTTTTGCATTGATATTCATAAGGGAAATTGGTCTGAAGTTCTCTATCTTTGTTGGAACTTTCTGTGGTTTAGGTATTAGAGTAGTTGAAGCTTCATAGGATGAGTTGGGTCGAGTACCTTCTACTTCTATTTTGTGGAATAGTTTGTGCAGAACTGGAATTAGATGTTCTTTGAAGGTCTGATAGAATTCTGCACTAAACCCATCTTGTCCTGGGCTTTTTTTTTTTTTTTTTTTTTTTTGGAGACTATTAATGACTGCTTCTATTTCTTTAGGGGAATTGGGATTGTTTAGATCATTAACTTGATCCTGATTTAGCTTTGGAACCTCATATCTGTCTAGAAATTTGTCCATTTTCTCCAGGTATTCCAGTTTTGTTGAGTATAGCCTTTTGTAGAAGGATCTGATGATGTTTTGGATTTCTTCAGGATCTGTTGTTATGTTTCTCTTTTCATTTCTGATTTTGTTAATTAGGATACTGTCCCTGCGCCCTCTAGTTAGTCTGGCTAAGGGTTTATCTATCTTGTTGATTTTCTCAAAGAACCAGCTCCTCGTTTGGTTGATTCTTTGAATAGTTCTTCTTGTTTCCACTTGGTTGATTTCCCCCCTGAGTTTGATTATTTCCTGCCATCTACTCCTCTTGGGTGAATTTGCTTCCTTTTTTTCTAGAGCTTTTAGGTGTGTTGTCAAGCTGCTAATGTGTGCTCTCTCTAGTTTCTTTTTGGAGGCACACAGAGCTATGAGATTCCCTCTTAGAAATGCTTTCATAGTGTCTCATAAGTTTGGGTATGATGTGGCTTCATTTTCATTATACTCTAAAAAGTCTTTAATTTCTTTCTTTATTCCTTCCTTGAGAAGAATGTTGTTCATTTTCCACGTGAATGTTGGCTTTCCATTATTTATGTTGTTATTGAAGAACAGCCTTAGTCCATGGTGGTATGATAGGATGCAAGGGACAATTTTAATATTTTTGTATCTATTTTTTAATTGGGTATTTTCCTCATTTACATTTCCAATGCTATCCAAAAAGTCCCCAATACACTCCCCCACACACACTCCCCTACCCACCAACTCCTACTTTTTGGCCCTGGCGTTCCCCTATACTGGGACATATAAAGTTTGCAAGTCCTATGGGCCTCTCTTTCCAGTGATGGCCGACAAGGCCATCTTTTGGCACATATGCAGCTAGAGTCAAGAGCTCTGTGGTACCGGTTAGTTCATAATGTTGTTCCACTATAGGGATGCAGATCCCTTTAGCTCCTTGGGTACTTTCTCTAGCTCGTCCATTGGGGGCCCTGTGATCCATCCAATAGGTGACTGTGAGCATCCACTTCTGTGTTTGCTAGGCCCCAGCATTGTCTCACAAGAGACAACTATATCTGGGTCCTTTCAGCAAAAATTTGCTAGTGTATGCAATGGTGTCAGCGTTTGGAAGCAGATTATGGGATGGATCCCTGGATATGGCAGTCTTTAGATGGTCCATTCTTTTGTCACAGCTCCAAACTTTATCTCTGTAACTCTGTAACAAAACATGGGTGTTTTGTTCCCAATTCTAAGAAGGGGCACATTGTCCACACTTTGTTCTTCCTTCTTCTTGACTTTCATGAATTTAACAAATTATATCTTATATATTGTGTATCCTAAGTTTTGGGCTAATATCCACTTATCAGTGAGTACATATTGTGTGAGTTCCTTTGTGTTTGTGTTACCTCACTCAGGATGATGCCCTCCAGGTCCATCCATTTGCTTAGGAATTTCATAAATTTATTCCTTTTAATAGCTGAGTAGTACTCCATTGTGTAAATGTACCACATTTTCTGTATCTATTCCTCTGTTGAGGGGCATCTGGGTTCTTTCCAGCTTCTAGCTATTATAAGTAAGGCTGCTATGAACATAGTGGAGCATGTGTCCTTCTTACCGGTTGGAACATATTCTGGATATATGCCCAGGAGAGGTATTGCTAGATCCTCTGGTAGTATTATGTCCAATTTTCTGAGGAACCACCAAACTGATTTCCAGAGTGGTTGTACAAGCTTGCAATCCCACCAACAATGGAGGAGTGTTCCTCTTTCTCCACATCCTCGCCAGCATCTGCTGTCACCTGAATTTTTGATCTTAGCCATTCTGACTGGTGTGAGGTGGAATCTCAGGGTTGTTTTGAGTTGCATTTCCCTGATGATTAAGGATGTTGAACATTTTTTCAGGTGCTTCTCTGCCATTTGGTATTCCTCAGGTGAGAATTCTTTGTTCAGTTCTGAGCCCCATTTTTTAATGGGGTTATTTGATTTTCTGGAGTCCACCTTCTTGAATTCTTTATATATATTGGATATTATCCCTTATCTGATTTAGGATAGGTAAAGATCCTTTCCCAATCTGTTGGTGCTCTTTTTGTCTTATTGATGGTGTCTTTAGCCTTGCAGAAGCTTTGCAACTTTTTGAGGTCCCATTTATCTATTCTCGATCTCACAGCACAAGCCTTTGCTGTTCTATTCAGGAATTTGGCCCCTGTACCCATATCTTTGAGGCTTTTCCCTGCTTTCTCCTCTATAAGTTTCAGTGTCTCTGGTTTTATGTGGAGTTCCTTAATCCACTTAGATTTGACCTTAGTACAAATAGATAGGAATGGATCAATTCGCATTCTTCTTCATAATAACTGCCAGTTGTGCCACCACCATTTGTTGAAAATGCTGTCTTTTTTTCACTGGATGGTTTTTGCTCCCTCGTCAAAGATCAAGTGACCATAGTTGTGCTGGTTCATCTCAGGGTCTTTAATTCTGTTCCATTGGTCTACTTGTCTGTCATTTTTCCAGTACCATGCTGTTTTTATCACAAGTGCTCTGTAGTACAGCTTTAGGTCAGGCATGGTGATTCCACCAGAGGTTCTTTTATCCTTGAGAAGAGTTTTGGCTATCCTAGGTTTTTGTTGTTCCAGATGAATTTGCAGATTGCCCTTTCTAATTCCTTGAAGAATTGAGTTGGAATTTTGATGGGGATTGCATTGAATCTGTCAATTGCTTTTGGCAAGATAGCCATTTTTACAATGTTGATCCTGCCAATCCATGAGCATGGGACATCTTTCCATCTTCTGAGATCTTCTTTAATTTCTTTCTTCAGAGACTTGAAGTTCTTATAATACAGATCTTTCACTTCCTTAGTTAGAGTCACGCCAAGGTATTTTATATTATTTGTGACTATTGTTGTTTTCCTAATTTCTTTCTCAGCCTGTTTATCCTTTGTGTACAGAAAGGCCATTGACTTGTTTGAGTTAATTTTATATCCAGCTATTTGATTGAAGCTGTTTATCAGGCTTAGGCGTTCTCTGGTGGAATTTTTAGGGTCACTTATATAAACTATCATATCATCAATTTTTAGGGTCACTTATATAAACTATCATATCATCTGCAAAAAGTGATATTTTGACTTTTTCCTTTCCAATATGTATCCCCTTGATCTCCTTTTGTTGTCGAATTGCTCTGGCTATGACTTCAAGTACAATGTTGAATAGGTAGGGGAGAGTGGACAGCCTTGTCTAGTCCCTGATTTTAGTGGGATTGCTTCCAGCTTCTCACCATTTACTTTAATATTCGCTACTGGTTTGCTGTAGATTGTTTTTATCATGTTCAGGTATGGGCCTTGAATTCCTGATCTTTCCAAGACTTTTATCATGAATGGGTGTTGGATTTTGTCAAATGCATTCTCAGCATCTAACGAGATGATCATGTGGTTTTTGTCTTTGAGTTTGTGTATATACTGGATTATGTTGATGGATTTCCGTATATTGAACCTTCCCTGCATCCCTGGGATGAAAACTACTTGGTCAGGATGGATGATTGTTTTGATGTGTTCTTGGATTCGGTTAGCAAGAACTTTATTGAGGATTTTGCATCGATATTCATAAGGGAAATTGCTCTGATGTTCTCTATCTTTATTGGGTCTTTTTGTGTTTTAGGTATCAGAGTAATTGTGGCTTCATAGAATGAGTTGGGTAGAGTACCTTTAGTTTCTATTTTGTGGAATAGTTTGTGAAGAACTGGGATTAGATCTTCTTTGAAGGTCTGATAGAACTCTGCACAAAACCTATCTGGTCCTGGGCTTTTTTTGGTTGGGAGACTATTAATGAATGCTTCTATTTCTTTAGGGGATATGGGACTGTTTAGATCATTAACCTGATCTTGATTTAACTTTGGTACCTGGTATCTGTATAGAATCTTGTCCATTTCATCCAGGTTCTCCAGTTTTGTTGAGTATACCCTTTTGTAGAAGGATCTGATGGTGTTTTGGATTTCTTCAGGATCTGTTTTTATGTCTCACTTTTCATTTCTGATTTTGTTAATTAGAATACTTTCACTGTGCCCTCTAGTGAGTCTGGCTAAGGGTTTATCTATCTTGTTGATTTTCTCAAAGAACCAGCTCCTCGTTTGGTTGATCTTTTGAATAGTTCTTCTTGTTTCCACTTGGTTGATTTCCCCCCTGAGTTTGATTATTTCCTGCCATCTACTCCTCTTGGGTGAATTTGCTTCCTTTTTTCTAGAGCTTTTAGGTGTGTTGTCAAGATGCTAATGTGTGCTCTCTCTAGTTTCTTTTTGGAGGCACTCAGGGCTATGAGTTTTCCTCTTAGAAATGCTTTCATTGTGTCCCATAAGTTTGGGTATATTGTGGCTTCATTTTCATTAAACTCCAAAAAGTCCTTAATTTCTTTCTTTATTCCTTCCTTGACCAAGGTATCATTGAGAAGAGTGTTGTTCAGTTTCCACGTGTGTGTTGGCTTTCTATTATTTATTTTGTTATTGAAGATCAGCCTTAGTCCATGGTGATCTGATAGGATGCATGGGACAATTTCAATATTTTTGTATATGTTGAGGCTTGTTTTGTAACCAATCATGTGTTCAATTTTGGAGAAGATACCATGAGGTGCTGAGAAGAAGGTATATCCTTTTGTTTTAGGATAAAATGTTCTGTAGATATCTGTCAGATGCATTTGTTTCATAACCTCTGTTAGTTTCACTGTGTCCCTGTTTAGTTTCTGCTTCCATGATCTGTCCATTGGTGAAAGTGGTGTATTGAAGTCTCCCACTATTATTGCTTCAGGTGCAATGTGTGCTTTGAGCTTTATTAAAGTATCTTTAATGAATGTGGCTGCTCTTGTATTTGGAGCGTAGATATTCAGATTTGATAGTTCCTCTTGGAGGATTTTACCTTTGATGAGTATGAAGTGCCCTTCCTTGTCTTTTTTGATGGCTTTGGGTTGGAAGTCGATTTTATTAGATATTAGGATGGCTACTCCAGCTTGTTTCTTCCTACCATTTGCTTGGAAAATGTTCTCCAGCCTTTCATTCTGAGGTAGTGTGTATCTTTTTCTCCGAGTTGAGTTTCCTGTAAGCAGCAAAATGTTGGGTCCTGTTTGTGTAGCCAGTCTGTTAGTCTATGTCTTTTTATTAGGGAGTTGACTCCATTGATATTAAGAGATATTAAGGAAAAGTAATTGTTGCTTCCTGTTACTTTTGTTGTTAGAGTTGGCATTCTGTTCTTGTGGCTGTCTTCTTTTTGGTTTGTTGAGGGATTACCTTCTTGCTTTTTCTAGGACTTGGTTTCTGTCCTTGTATTGGAGTTTTTCTGTTATTATCCTTTGAAGGGCTGGATTCGTGGAAAGATAACTTGTGAATTTGGTTTTGTCGTGGAATACTTTGGTTTCTCCATCTATGTTAATTGAGAGTTTGGCCGGGTATAGTAGCCTGGGCTGGAATTTGTGTTCTCTTAGTTTCTGTATAACATCTGTCCAGGCCCTTCTGGCTTTCATAGTCTGTGGTGAAAAGTCTGGTGTAATTCTGATAGGTTTGCCTTTATATGTTACTTGACCTTTTTTCCTTACTCCTTTTAGTATTCTATCTTTATTTAGTGCATTTGTTGTTCTGATTATTATGTGTCGGGAGGAATTTCTTTTCTGGTCCAGTCTATTTGGAGTTCTGTAGGCTTCTTGTATGTTCATGGTCATGTCTTTCTTTAGGTTTGGGAAGTTTTCTTCTATAATTTTGTTGAAGATGTTTTCCGGTCCTTTGAGTTGAAAGTCTTCATTCTCATCTACTCCTATTATCTGTAGGTTTAGTCTTCTCATTGTGTCCTAGATTTCCTGGATGTTTTGAGTTAGGATCTTTTTGGATTTTGTATTTTCTTTGATTGTTGTGCCAATGTTCTCTATGGAGTCTTCTGCACCTGAGAGTCTCTCTTCCATCTCTTGTATTCTGTTGCTGATGCTCGCATCTATGGTTCCAGATTTCTTTCCTAGGGTTTCTATCTCCAGCGTTGCCTCAATTTGGGTTTTTTTTATTGTGTCTACTTCCCTTTTTTAGTTCTTGGATGGTTTTATTCAATTCCATCACCTGTTTTGTCTGGTTTTCCTGCAATTCTTTAAGGGATTTTTGTGCTTCCTCTTTAATGTCTTGTACATGTTTAGCAGTGTTCTCCTGCAATTCTCTAAGGGATTTTTGTCCTTCCTCTTTAATGTCTTCTACCTGTTTAGCAGTGTTCTCCTGTATTTCTTTAAGTGTGTTATTAAAATCCTTCTTGATGTCCTCTACCATCATCTTGAGATATGCTTTTAGATCTGGGTCTAGCTTTTCCGGTTTGTTGGGGTGCCCTGGACTGGGCAAAGTGGGAGTGCTGGGTTCTGATGATGGTGAGTGGTCTTGGAGTATGTGTTCGTAGGATTATTACGTTTACCTTTCACCATCTGGTAATCTCTGGAGTTAGTTGTTATAGTTCTCTCTGTTTAGAGATTGTTCTTCTGGTGATTCTGTTAGCCTCTATCAGCAGACCTGGGAGACAGGTTCTCTCCTCTGAGATTCAGCAGTCAGAGCACTCTCTGCAGGCAAGCTCTCCTCTTACAGGGAAGGTGCACAGATATCTGGTGTTTGGACCTCCTTCTGGCTGAAGATGAAGGCCTAAAACAGGACCTTTCCCAGAAGCTGTGTTGCTTTGTCGGGTCACAGAAGCTGTCAGCTTCTGTGGTGCACACTCTCACCTGTGCAGACTAGGTTCAGCGGAGTCCCGGAACCAAGATGGCTCCCACCACTCCTGAGGCAAATGGCTCCTGGGCTGGGCAGACACCTGTCCTCTGGCCGGAAAGGTGGCCGGATGTCTGGAGCCCGAAAAGGGCACTACCTCAGAGGCTCTGTGGCTCCCGCCTATCCCAGAATCTGTCAGCTTCAGTGGTGCACACTCTCACCTGTGAAGACTAGTTTCAGCGGAGTCCTGGAACCAAGATGGCTCCCGCTAATCCTGAGGCAAAGGGATCTCAGGCCGGGTGGAGACCTATCCTCTGACTGGGAGGATGGCCGGATCACCTGAAGTCTTAAGATCCCGTGGCTGGTGTTGTGAGTAGCTGGCGGGTGTCAGCCGACTCTGCGCCCTAGCTACCCTGGTGCTGGTCGGACCAGAAGGGGCTTGTGCCCCTACTCAGGCCAGGTTTTCTGCTTCTCTAACTAATGCAGTCTCAGGTCACGCACGATTGGATTGGAGCAGATGCTGTGCTCCACTCACCAGAAGTCTTAAGCTCCCATGGAGGGTGTCGTGGATAGTTGGCGGTTCTCAGCCGACTCTGCCATTTTTATATCTTTTTTTTTTTTTAATATTTTTATTACATATTTTCCTCAATTACATTTCCAATACTATCCCAAAAGTCCCCCATAGCGCCCCCCACTTCCCTACCCACCCATTCCCATTCTTTTGGCCCTGGCATTCCCCTATATTGGGGCAATAAAGTTTGCAAGTCCAATGGGCCTCTCTTTCCATTGATGGCCG
Organism: Mus caroli; assembly: GCF_978045245.1. NCBI lineage: Eukaryota > Metazoa > Chordata > Mammalia > Rodentia > Muridae > Mus > Mus caroli. The sequence continues at coordinate 28,939,300 of NW_028227256.1, read as the reverse complement.
ACTAGGCCATCTTTCGATACATATGCAGCTAGAGACAAGAGCTCCAGGGTTCTGGTTAGTACATCATGTTGTTCCAACAATAGGGTTGCAGATCCCTTTAGCTCCTTGGGTACTTTCTCTAGCTTCTCCATTGGGAGCCCTGTGATACATCCAATAGCTGACTGTGAACATCCACTCCTGTGTTTGCTAGGCCCCGGCATCGTCTCACAAGAGACAGCTATATTTGGGTCCTTTCAGCAAGATCTTACTAGTGTATGCAATGGTGTCAGCGTTTAGAAGCTGATTATGGGACGGATCCCTGGATACAGCAGTCTCTAAATGGTCCATCCTTTCATCACAGCTACGAACTTTGTCTCTGTAACTCCTTCCCTGGGTGTTTTGTTCCCAATTCTAAGAAGGTGCACAGTGTCCACACTTTGGTCTTCATTCTTCTTGAGTTTCATGCGTTTAGCAAATTGTATCTTATATCTTGGGTATCCTAAGTTTTGGGCTAATATCCACTTATCAATGAATACATATTGTGTGAGTTCTTTTGTGATTGTGTTACTTCACTCAAGATGATGCCCTCCAGGTCCATCCATTTGGCTAGGAATTTCATAAATTCATTCTTTTTAATAGCTGAGTAGTACTCCATTGTGTAAATGTACCATAATTTCTGTATCCATTCCTCTGTTGAGGGACATCTGGGTTCTTTCCAGCTTCTGGCTATTATAAATAGGGCTGCTATGAACATAGTGGAACATGTGTCCTTTTTACCGGTTGGGACATCTTCTGGATATATGCCCAGGAGAGGTATTGCTGGATCCTCAGGTAGTACTATGTCCAATTTTCTGAGGAACCGCCAGACTGATTTCCAGAGTGGTTGTACAAGCTTGCAATCCCACCAACAATGGAGGAGTGTTCCTCTTTCTCCACATCCTCGCCAGCAACTGCTGTCACCTGAATTTTTGATCTTAGCCATTCTGACTGGTGTGAGGTGGAATCTCAGGGTTGTTTTGATTTGCATTTCCCTGATGATTAAGGATGTTGAACATTTTTTCAGGTGTTTCTCTGCCATTCGGTATTCCTCAGGTGAGAATTCTTTGTTCAGTTCTGAGCCCCATTTTTTAATGGGGTTATTTGACTTTCTGGAGTCCACCTTCTTGAGTTCTTTATATATATTGGATATTAGTCCCTTATCTGATTTAGGATAGGTGAAGATCCTTTCCCAATCTGTTGGTGGTTTTTTTGTCTTATTGATGGTGTCTTTAGCCTTGCAGAAGCTTTGTAGTTTCATGAGGTCCCACTTGTCAATTCTCGATCTTACAGCACAAGCCATTACTGTTCTATTCAGGAATTTTTCCCCTGTGCCCATATCTTCAAGGCTTTTCCCCACTTTCTCCTCTATAAGTTTCAGTGTCTCTGGTTTTATGTGAAGTTCCTTGATCCACTTAGACTTGACCTTAGTACAAGGAGATAGGAATGGATCGATTCGCATTCTTCTACATGTTAACAACCAGTTGTGCCAGCACCATTTGTTGAAAATGCTGTCTTTCTTCCACTGGATGTTTTTAGCTCCCTTGTCGAAGATCAAGTGACCATAGGTGTGTGGGTTCATTTCTGGGTCTTCAATTCTATTCCATTGGTCTATTTGTCTGTCACTATACCAGTACCATGCAGTTTTTATCACAATTGCTCTGTAGTAGAGCTTTAGGTCCGGCATGGTGATTCCACCAGAGGTTCTTTTATCCTTGAGAAGAGTTTTTGCTATCCTAGGTTTTTTGTTATTCCAGATGAATTTGCAGATTGCACTTTCTAATTCGTTGAAGAATTGATTTGGAATTTTGATGGGGATTGCATTGAATCTGTAGATTGCTTTTGGCAAGATAGCCATTTTTACAATGTTGATCCTGCCAATCCATGAGCATGGGAGATCTTTCCATCTTCTGAGATCTTCTATAATTTCTTTCTTCAGAGACTTGAAGTTTTTATTATACAGATCTTTCACTACCTTAGTTAGAGTCACGCCAAGATATTTTATATTATTTGTGACTATTGAGAAGGGTGTTGTTTCCCTAATTTCTTTCTCAGCCTGTTTATTCTTTGTGTAGAGAAAGGCCATTGATTTGTTTGAGTTAATTTTATATCCAGCTACTTCACCGAAGCTGTTTATCAGGCTTAGGAGTTCTCTGGTGGAATTTTTAGGGTCACTTATATATACTATCATATCATCTGCGAAAAGTGATATTTTGACTTCATCTTTTCCAATTTGTATCCCTTTGATCTCCTTTTGTTGTCGAATTGCTCTGGCTAGGACTTCAAGTACAATGTTGAATAGGTATGGAGAAAGTGGACAGCCTTGTCTAGTCCCTGATTTTAGAGGGATTGCTTCAAGCTTCTGACCATTTACTTTGATGTTGGCTACTGGTTTGCTGTAGATTGCTTTTATCATGTTTAGGTATGGGCCTTGAATTCCTGATCTTTCCAAGACTTTTATCATGAATGGGTGTTGGATCTTGTCAAATGCTTTTTCCGCATCTAAGGAGATGACCATGTGGTTTTTGTCTTTGAGTTTGTTTATATACTGGATTACGTTGATGGATTTCCGTATATTGAACCATCCCTGCATCCCTGGGATGAAACCTACTTGGTCAGGATGGATGATTGTTTTGATGTGTTCTTGGATTCGGTTAGCAAGAACTTTATTGAGGATTTTTGCATCAATATTCATAAGGGATATTGGTCTGAAGTTTTCTATCTTTGTTGGGTCTTTTTGTGGTTTAGGTATCAGAGTAATTGTGGCTTCATAGAATGAGTTGGGTAGAGTACCTTCTGTTTCTATTTTGTGGAATAGTTTGTGAAGAACTGGGATTAGATCTTCTTTGAAGGTCTGATAGAACTCTGCACTAAACCCATCTGGTCCTGGGCTTTTTTTAGTTGGGAGACTATTAATGACTGCTTCTATTTCTTTGGGGGATATAGGGCTGTTTAGATCATTAACCTGATCTTGATTCAACTTTGGTACCTGGTATCTGTCTAGGAACTTCTCCATTTCATCCAGGTTCTCCAGTTTTGTTGAGTATAGCCTTTGGTAGAAGGATCTGATGGTGTTTTGGATGTCTTCAGGATCTGTTGTTATGTCTCCTTTTTCATTTCTGATTTTGTTAATTAGGATGCTTTCCCTGTGCCCTCTAGTGAGTCTGGCTAAGGGTTTATCTATCTTGTTGATTTTCTCAAAGAACCAGCTCCTTGATTGGTTGATTCTTTGAATAGTTTTTCTTGTTTCCACTTGGTTGATTTCACCCCTGAGTTTGATTATTTCCTGCCGTCTACTCCTCTTGGGTGAATTTGCTTCCTTTTGTTCTAGTGCTTTTAGGTGAGTTGTCAAGCTGCTAATGTGTGCTCTCTCTAGTTTCCTTTTGGAGGCACTCAGAGCTATGAGTTTTCCTCTTAGAAATGCTTTCATTGCGTCCCATAAGTTTGGGTATGTTGTGGCTTCATTTTCATTGAACTCTAAAAAGTCCTTAATTTCTTTCTTTATTCCTTCCTTGACCAAGGTATCATTGAGAAGAGTGTTGTTCAGTTTCCACGTGAAGGTTGGCTTTCTATTATTTATTTTGTTATTGAAGATCAGCCTTAGTCCATGGTGATCTGATAGGATGCATGGGACAATTTCAATATTTTTATATCTGTTGAGGCCTGTTTTGTGACCAATTATGTGGTCAATTTTGGAGAAGGTACCATGAGGTGCTGAGAAGAAGGTATAACCTTTTGTTTTAGGATAGAATGTTCTGTAGATATCTGCCAGATCCATTTGATTCATAATTTCTGTTAGTTTCACTGTGTCCCTGTTTAGTTTCTGTTTCCATGATCTGTCCATTGGTGAAAGTGGTGTGTTGAAGTCTCCCACTATTATTGTATGAGGTGCAATGTGTGCTTTGAGCTTTACTCAAGTTTCTTTAATGAATGTGGCTGCCTTTGTATTTGGAGCATAGATATTCAGGATTGATAGTTCCTCTTGGAGGATTTTACCTTTGATGAGTATGAAGTGTCCCTCCCTGTCTTTTTTAATGACTTTGGGTTGGAAGTCAATCTTATCAGATATTAGAATGGCTACTCCAGCTTGTTTCTTCATGCCATTTGCTTGGAAAATTGTTTTCCAGCCTTTCATTCTGAGGTAGTGTCTATCCTTTTCTCTGAGATGAGTTTCCTGTAAGCAGCAAAATGTTGGGTCTTGTTTGTGTAGCCAGTTTGTTAGTCTATGTCTTTTTATCGGGGAGTTGAGTCCATTGATATTAAGAGATATTAAGGAAAAGTAATTGTTGTTTCCTGTTATTTTTGATGTTAAAGTTGGCATTTTGTTCTTGTTTTATATCTTTTGATGCTGGTTTTGTGACCAATTATATGGTCAATGTTGTAGAAGGTACCAGGAGGTGCTGAGAAGAAGGTATATTCTTTTGCTTTAGGATGAAATGTTCTGTAGATATTCCAGATTTCTTTCCTAGGGTTTCTATCTCCAGCCTTGCCTTACCTTGGGTTTTCTTTATTGTGTCTATTTCCCTTTTTAGGTCTTGAATGGTTTTATTCAATTCCATCACCTGTTTGATCATGTTTTCCTGCAATTCTTTAAGGGATTTTTGTGGCTTCCTCTTTAAGGTCTTCTAGTTGTTTAGCAGTGTTCTCCTGTATTTCTTTAAGTGAGTTATTAAAATCCTTCTTGATGTCCTCTACCATCATCCTGAGATATGCTTTAAATCCGGTTCTATCTCCATGGGTATGTTGTGGTGTTCAGGACTGGGTGGGGTGGTAGTGCTGTGTTCTGATGATGGTGAGTGGTCTTGGTTTCTGTTAGTAAGATTCTTACCTTTGTCTTTTGCCATCTGGTAATCTCTGGAGTTAGTTGTTATAGTTGTCTCTGGTTAGGTTAGAGCTTGTTCCTCAGGTGATTATGTTAGCCTCTATCAGCAGACATGGGAAACTAGCTCTCTCCTGAATTTCAGTGCTCAGAGTACTCTCTGCAGGCAAGCTCTCCTCTTGTAAGGAAGGTGCCCAGATATCTGGTATTTGAACCTGCCTCCTGGCAGAAGTGATCCACTCACCAGAGGTTCTAAGATCCAGTGTAGGGTCCTGTGGGGACCTTGGGAGCGCCCAACGTGCCCTGGTGCTGGTGCCAACCAGAAGGGACTTGTGACCCTGGTCAGCCTGGGTTTTCTGCTTCCCTAATTAATGCTGTCTCAGGTCCTGTGCGATTGAGTTGGAGCAGAACTTGTGTTCCACTCACCAGAGGTCCTAAGATCCCGTTGGGAATCCTGTGGGGACTTTGGGGGTTTCTGCAAACTCAGTACCCAAGGTGCCCTGGTGCTGGCGCCAACCAGAAGGGACTTGTGACCCTGGTCAGGACAGGTTTTCTGCTTCCCTAATTTAATGCTGTCTCAGGTCCCTCACGATTGGATTGGAGCAGAAGTTGTGTTCCATTCACCACAGGTCCTAAGATCCCCTGGAGAGTCCTATGGGGACCTTGGGGGTGTCCGCAGACTCTGTGCCCAAGGTCAATATTTTATTATAAATGCCTTTTAAGATAAGTTCTGTTATAATTAAGTCTCCCCATTATTCCAAGGTCCCAGAAGCCTGGGAGCTTGAAATCTAGCAAGAATGCAGAAAGGAAGTTATCTATTCAGTTACTAATTAAGCATTACAAAAGATGGATCCAGTAGCTCAGAGCTGGTCTACAAAATATTTACCACAGACAGTAGCAAATCTCATCCAAACAAGTGAATAATAGAGCTAGGGAATCCCACTGACACAGAGATCTTCTCTACAGCTAGGTATAGCAAGCTTCACATTAGAAGCAAGTTGATAAATTCTTCTGTAGACCCAGGAAATAGGGTGTTGGGGTATTGCAGTATTCATGAAAAGGTCTGCTAGTGCAGAACCCTGGTGGTGGGTTTAACAATAGACTAGTTTACACCTGGCTCCCTTCTTTTGTGGCAGCATCCTGGTCCCCACCTTCTTTTGATGTATACATTCCTTTTGTATTGTGTCACTGTAACTTGGTGGATTGTATTTTGCCAGGTTTCTTGTTATTTCTTTGGTATAAAAAAGTTTGATGCAGTACATTCAGATTCCACACAATCTCACATGTTGGTCTGTCTGTCACCCGACGATGCCTTACCCACCTGCCCCAGAGACTCGTTCCACGCAGACAAAGGGACCCAGAGAGTCTGCAGCAACAACTAAGATATTTAGGTTTTCCTAAGTCCCTAACATCTGATGTGATCATTTTCAACTGAAAAAAGATATATTTCAATTTATTTGAACAGGAAACCATGAACAGCCAATTGTTTTGAATTTGGAGAAGATGTAATGAGAATGTCAAAGCAAGAAGAGGACACTATGCAGGGGAAAGCTTGGATCTTTCAGAGCAGTAAGACAGCATAAAACTGTGCATTACAGGTGCTTTATAAACTGTACCATATAGCAGTATTACAGCCTCCAAACAAAGACTGGGTATCTCAATTTTCTCCTCCCTCTTTAGCTCTAGCTATATAAAGTCGTATTAATGTTACTATATAATTAATAATATTATATATCATATAAATAATATATTATATATAAATACTTTCATTTATACATAACAGAAATGTGTTCATAGTTATAGTAAATAAGACTTTTTTGACTCCAGAAGTCATATGATTTTTAACTTATTGGATAAAATAAAAAGAAGGAGCAAGGAGACAAGTAGATGCCTCACAGGGCATCTGACAACTGGGCTGCTAGGATATCTCTAATGTAGGAAGTAGTGATGCTACTAAGGAAGACCTTCAAGTTCAGACTGTGCGTTCTCTACACTGCTGCTCAGCTGCACAACCATTCCACACTTACAGTCTCATTCCAATGTAAGGAAAAGACTACTATATGAAAACAAGATAGAACACAAAGGAAGCCTTTTAATACAAGCAGTAGAGGATGTAAGGAGGTAATAATATCCTTCCTCTAACTTTCTTAACAGTTATATAAAATTGAGCTTTTTGACATCTTTTCTCTAAACTTGACATATGCAATATATTTGAATATCTCCTAAACAGTTTATTTTCTTAATAAATTTTGAGAGTTAAATTGAAATATTGGTAAAGATGATAATCTTCTCTACATAGGATTACTTTGTAACAAAATACTTTCTATTTCTTTCATTTATAATTGTATCCAGAAACATATAAAGTCAACCTTATCAGTTCTTAAAATTTAATCACTAAAGATTTATCTAATTCTCTGTAATTGAATTATTTCTTCTGGTATTAAAATGTTGTATACTTGTACAAATAAACTTGCACTTGACAAAAAAAAAAGAAAAAAAAACCTTAAAAAAAAGAAATGTATTCATAGTTAGTATCATCATAATTTTCAGTATACCACGTGATCATTACTAGTTATTGTTATTTATATATAAACCCAAGAACCTAAGAAAAACACTATGAAAGCTAAAATGACTCATCCTGATGTTATAATAGTTACTTTTCCTTTTAATACTGTAATATGATTTTCTTTATCTCATTTCTACAATGTAATTAATTATTTAGGCTACATAGTTTCTTATAGTTTATTAACTAATATATATTGCAAATCTCAATTTATTATTCATTTAAATGCATGATTGAATAATTATTTGTATACTTCAAAAGTTTTTATTATGCTAGTTTATGAAAGTACTCTCTATTTGAATTATGTAATCTTTTCTAAACTGTCCTGTTTTCTATTAACAAAGGAAGGGACCAATCAGGAATATAGAACAGAATGCCAACTAAAATGTCAAACCTAATATTTTTTGAAACATCGTTTAATGAAGGCAAAAATTTTAATCCAATTCACTTTACAAATGGTCTCATGAGCTTTGTAATAGTCATTTCATATTAGTTTAGAAAACGAAAGAGTACTTTGTAAAGGCTCTTGGATATGTAAATTAACAAGTATTAATTAGCTCCAGAAGCCATATATTTTAAGTTTAAGTATTAGAACTTAGCTAAGGCATTAAGACCAAATCAGGTCTCAGTCATTTGCATTTTTATAGTTCCTTCTAAAGCAATCTGGAATTGACTTTTATTGCCAAGAGAGGGAAACAACTAGTTTGTAAACTTACTTCACAGTAGGCTGTGCATTTAAATATGCATACTGACTGATTATCAAGATTTCTGATTAAATTGCTAATATTTTTCATTAAACATGTTCTTTTGAGTATTAAACTATGTTAAATAAGCTCTCTGAAATGAGTTGACATTGAAAAGATTACAAGACTTTTTTGTTTTCTTTTATCCTGTTTCTCTGCTGCCTTCATCTTTGCCCTTGCCATCTCTCAAGACACACACCTATCACCTTCAAGAGCATTCAACAGCCCCAGTAGTAAAACAAACAGGAACCAGGATTAAAGTGAATTAAATGTGTTCCTGTGTTTGTTTTTCAGCCATGGCATTGGAAACTCCTTAATTAGATGCAATCAGCTCTGATGCAAAAGAGAAAGAACTTATTGAAAGTGTTTTACTCACGGTATTTCAAGGAATTAGAGAAGACCTATTTGAAAAGAGAACCTTTCAAAAGGGTCACATTCTGCCTTGTTCAGTAATGACGCATGACAGGAGAATCCATATCTTATTAGTTAATCCTGTTAATAAAACAGAGACAATGATCATATCAATACTTTGACTAAAAGGGTTAGTGTTCAATAGCCACGTTGCTCTATTCCAGCTAGACTGTGTTCAATAAGTGGAGTGTCTAGTGGAGACTTGGAAGTGTGAGGCAGCTTCATTACTGTGTTGAGGAAGCATACTGCATCTCACAATATTTTTATTGAACTTTATAATACAGAGTCCTCCCATTTGGAATCCTTGTGATTTATGCCATTTCCCAGTATTAAATACATGAGCATCTAGGTTACATGTTTTAACAGCAAGTGGAAATAATGTTTTTTGCTTAATATTTAAAACCATATTTCACACTGATAAATTATTAATCTGTTTATATCTCCTAGAAGTTATATTAGTCTTTGGGGCAATATAGCAGAACAGAAGTCACATCTTGCCTCAACTTCTTTGTGTTTGGGAAATTTCTACTGCTTGTTGGAGAAGAGTTTAAATCATTTAGTTCATCTTGGTTAAACTTTGGTCAGTCATTCACACCCAGAAATTCATTTATTTCTCTTACATTTTCAAGTTTAGTGACATACAAAACTTGTATGCATGTCTTAATGATTCTCTGACTTTCTTCATTATCTTTTGTGTGGTTTTCTTTTCTTCTCTAATATTATTGATTTGGTACTCTGTTTCCTTTGGTTAACTTGACTAAGGGTTTGTAAATTCTGTTTTTCTTTTTAGAGAGCTGGTTCTGTTTTAACTTTAGGAATTTTTAAAATTTCTATTTCATTAATTTCTCTCTATTTATTGTTTTGAGGATTGACTTTTATTTATTTTTTGAATGCCTTAAGTTTTCAACAAGTTATTTGAGAGCTCTCTGATTTTTTATGGAGGCACTTCAAGTTATACACTTCACTTGTAGGACATTCTTCATTGAATGGCATATATTCTGATATGTTGTGATGTCAATTTCAGTTAATTTTATTTTATTTTCTTCCTCTATTTTATGAAATTTCATCTTCACTATTCAATACTTGGTTGTTTAGCCTCTATGAATTTGGATACATTCTGTATTTTTAGAAAGGAAAACTTTCCGTGATAAAACTGCCAACAAACAAACAAACAAACAAACAAATAAATAAAAATATATGACTACCAAGGTAGTCCTAGAGAGAGTATTGGAAACAATTATTCAGTGTAATGTTGGTGATACCTGTAACCTTGTGTTTTCCACCCAGCCAATTTGTTCCTAGAAATGACAACTCTGAGCCTTCTTGTATATGAACAAATGCTTAGGCCAATAGCTTGGGCCTATTCCCCAACTAGCTCATAATTTAGTATCCTGTATATTCTATTCAGTGAATGCCATGTGGTTGATTATCCGGTCTTCAGATTCATGTGACCATTTTCCTTTGTCTCTGTGGTGAATAACCCTTGCCTGAATATTTCCAGAATCCTCTCTTTCTGCTGAATGTCCTCTCTTCTAATCCTGCCTCAGCTCATTGGCCTAAAGCATTTATATTGACAGGTAAATGCTTTTACACAATTCACGAAAGATTATCTCTACAGTGTAAAGGTAAAGATAAATAGAAAACACATGAAAGGAAAAACTAAACAGTGTTGATACTCATTGGACCAAAAAAGTATGCAAATAATGAAGCTGATATTATCCTGATAACAAAACCTTATTAATAATTAAACAACAAAAAGAAGAGAATTATTGACTAATTTTCTTGACAAGCACAGAACCAGAAGTTTTCAATAAAATATATACAAAGCAAACTCAAAACCACATATAAATACTATTAAACCATTATCAAATCCACATAACTGTACTCAAGGACAGAAAACACATGGTAATTTAAAATGCTTGAGGAAAAGCCTTTGGCAAAAAGCCAACATCTTTTCATGATAAATAAAATAACCTTAAAGAGACTAGGAATAGATGGAGCATATCTCAACATATTAAATTATATATATATATATATATATATATATATATACATATTAAATTGTTTTATTAAATGGAGAAAAATAACATGCTAACATGAGGAATAAAAGAATTGTGCACTTTCATTCTCCTATCTAATAAAATACTTGAAGTGCTAGAATAATAAGGGGGAAATAAAAGGACTAAACATAGGGAAGAAGTCAAAGTATGACTAATCAGAGAGCACACAGTTCTGTGCATGTGAGATTGCAAAGACTCCATCAGCAAACTTTTTGATTTGACAAACACTTTCAACAAGTGGCAGGATAAAAAGTTATCATAACAAAGTCAATAGCCATGACACAAACATAACTGATAAAGAAAGCAAGGAAACATTGCCATTCATAATTGCATCAAAACATATACCTCAACATAAGTGTGGCTATGAAAGTACAATAGCTTTGCACTGCAAACAAACATTAAGACAGACATCAGGAAATGTAGGTCCCACAGTCATGTGTTTGTTGGATTAATTCTGTGCACGAGCCACCTTATCTGTTGACTATGTGCAGAAGTTTCCTAATTTCACATAATGTGACTCGTTAGGTTGTTTGTTTGTTTGTTTTAATTCTTTTCTGTACTCTGGGCTTCTTAACCCTCTTCTACCGGATTTTCCCATATTGGTATCTTCAAGCATTTTTCTAATATATGTTTTTCTAGCCATTTTGACTTCCATTTATGTTACTTTTCTGATTTGGGTAGATTTTTGTAGAAGGTGATAGATAGGAATCAGGTGCTAATCTTCTGCACATAAATAGCCAGCTATGTCTCAATTTGCCTACATGAAGCTGTCGGTTTCCTTGTGCTAAGTTCCACTTGATCTCTGAATATTCTTTTCAATGTGCTAGTAGATTTTATTTCTTCAGATTTTATTGAGATGTTTTGTCCATGTGTGGTTACAGAAACAGGAAAATGACTATTAGAAAATGAAATAAGAATTCTTATTTCAAGTTTGAAATGGGTTGAGTTGTATTTTAAATATTTCCTTAAACATTTGATATAATAAGGAAGTAAAGCTGCCACTTCCAGAGCTGTCCTTGTTAGGAGACTTTATCATTGACTCCATGTGACCATTCATTATTTTGCTGTTTGAGTTGTATGTGATTTTGTACAAATACATATATGTACATAGATTTAATCATTTCTTATAGGCTTTACAACTTTCTGTCCTATAAATCTTTTAATCTAGTGTGACCTGTTATGTGTCCATCATTTAAACTCTAACATCTCCTTTATATCTAGTGTTCATTTGACTATTCTCTGCTGCATTAATGATATAAAATAAAACCATTTATTTTATTACATTCTTGATTATCTCTCATCTATCTATCTATCTATCTATCTATCTATCTATCTATCTATCATCTATCTATCTATTATGTATTATTTAGCTCATGTGAATACCAGGACTTGAACTCAGGTCATCAGGTTTGTAGGAACCACCTCTACCCCCTGTGTCATATCAATAGAATTCTTTGTTTCTTTAGACTATGGACAGTTTGAAAATTTCCTGTATCACTTTAAGAACCAACTCTTTATGTAAAAAGAAACACAGTTTTGAAGCAAAGCACAAGGAAAGTGCACAAGTCTCAAAAGTTAACAGCTAGGAGGATGGGTGTATAATTAAGATATAATATGTCAAGAATACAAATCCCTTCAAGGTGGTGCATGGTTCAGCATTATTGCTGCATAATTTTACTACTCTGTTTTCATAATACTATCTTACATTAATAAATTACTAATAATTTATATAAATACTTCATATAGTGACATGATAATGTCTTCTAGAAGATATGGCTGCCTAAATTAGAGGAAATTATTATCACTTGAAAGGTTTCATTTTTCTTAATATAGTCTCCAAATATCAGTCCCATAATTTTGGGAAAATCATTTTTCTATATCTGAACAACATAAGCTTTCTGTTCAGCTACTCTTCAGTTTTCTTTGTGTAAATGTGTAAGAGGGCATGACTTTGCATAAGCTATAAAATTCAAGATGAGCAAAAGACTCCGTTTAGTTATATCCTTAAGCATCATGACCCAAATTCAGACCATTAGCCTTCTTTCAAATTCACAGAACTCTAAGAACAGGATGCATTAAATTTGAACAGAAAAGGGCTTTAGGCCATTGACACACTAAAATTGTATTTACTTAATATATAATCAGTCACTTGTTTGAATTACAAATTAATTAGCAAATGCCATTAATTTTTCAGAATCTATTTTAAGACTTAATTAAATCTTTGACTTTGTTTTCAATAGCACTCTGCCTTTGGAAATAAAGTTATAGAAAGATTTGTCTTAAGCATTATCATGAATGTGATTAACTAGCTTTGCTATCATTCATTATATGCATATTACAGTTTTCCTTAATTGGAATTTTAACTATCACTGTAAATGCCCTTCTTATAAACGTGGCTTATTATAGATGGCCTTAGAATGTTAGCACTTACATAGGTGAATCAAATATTTAAAAGATCCTTTAGTTTAAAAGAAGAAAAATAATGTCAAAATCTAGTTTAAAATAGAATAGAATCAAATACCCAGAGGTAATTCCATATAGCACCTTATTTTTGATAAAGAAGGTGAAATTATAAAATGGAAAAAAAAAAGAAAGCATCTTCAACAAATGGTGTGAACATTAGCATGTAGAAGAATGTGAATAGTTCTGTATTTATCATACATTACAAAACACAACTCCAAGTGGATCAAATATCTCAACATAAAATCAGACACACTAAATCTGATGGAATAGAAAGTGGAGAATAGCTTTGAATGCATTGGTACAGAAGACAGCTTTCTGAACAGAAGGCACTAAGATCAACATTAATAACCGGGACCTCATGAAACTAAAAGGCTTTACAAAAAGGACACTGTCAATAAGTCAAAACAGTAGCCTACAAAATGGGAAATGATTTTTATTAACACCACATGTGACAGAGGGATGGCATTCTATAAATATGTGTGTGGGAGAATGTGTAATATTTATAATATCCAAAGAAACTAGACATCAATAAAGCAAATAATTTGATTAAAATGCATATAGATCTAAACAGGGAATTTTCGATAGAGAAATCTCAAATGGCTGAGAAACAAAGAAATACTCAACATCCTTAGTCACCACAGAAATGCAAATCAGTAATTACGCTAAGATTTCATCTTATACCTGTCAGAAAGACTAAGAGTAAAAAAAAAAAAAAAAAAGTAACGGTTTCTATTGGAAAGGAACACTCCTCCAATGCTGATGAGAGTGCAAACTGTACAAGAACCTTGGAAATCAATTTGGTGGCTTCTCAGAAACTTGGGAATAGTTATGTTAATGCCCAGCTGCACCAGTCCTGGGCATATATATACTCAAAGGATACTCAATCCTACCACAAGGACACTTGCTCAGCTTCTTTCATAGCAGCTTTAATCATAGTAACCACAAGCTGAAAACCACCTAGGTGTCCCTCAAGTGGAAGAATGAATGAAGCAAATATTATTTATTTACACAATGGAATAGTAGTCAGCTGTCAAAAAATTATATCATAAAATTCATGGGCAAATGTATGTAACTAGAAAAAAAAAATCATCCTGAGTGAGCTAACCCTGATCCAGAAAGACAAACATAGCGTGTACCTACTTATAAGTGGACTAAATTAAAGGATAACAATGCTACAATCCACAGACCCAGCAAAGATAAATAGCAAGGAGGGCTCAAGTCAGTCAGGCAAACAGAAATCTCCCTGGGAAATAGAATAGGATTTGTACGTGGCCTGCGAGGTAAAGATGGAAACATGAGGGATCAGATGAGGGAAGGAAGGATGGAGGGAGTTCAGGGAGAGACAAGTGGGGTTGTGGTGCATCTCAGAGAGGAGCTAGAGATCGAGTACAATGAAAACTCCCAAGGATATAGAAAAGTATATTGCTAGCTAAGATTCCTAGCAATTGGGGATATAGAACCTGAACCATCATTGTACCTAGGCAAATTTTGCAGTGGAAGAATTATGACAGCAACCCAGCCACAAAATCATCAAGCTACAATTTTTCCTGACTATAAGATGTTCTGGGGTATTGTTGGTGCAGAAATTGTGGGAGTGGCCAAACAATGACTTATCCAGAGTAGGAACACATCCCTGACACTACCTGGAATTCTAGGACTCAGAGACTGGATCACAGAGAGATCCAGGTTAGCACTAAACAACGGGAAAAAAAAAGTCAATGAAATGGTTGGTAATGATATTCTGCTATGCTTATATTGTGGTGACTAGCCCAGTTATCAACAGAGGGGCTTCACTGAGCAACTAGTGGAAACAGATCAGAGACTCACAACCAAGCATTAGGTAGAGCTTGGGCAATTCTACAGAAGAGGGAGAGAAAGAAATATAGGAGCCACAGAGGACCATAGAAAACCGCTAGAGCCTGGCAATTGTGGCACAGGCCTTTGATCCCAGCACTTGGGAGGCAGAGGCAGTAGGATTTCTAAGTTTGAGGCCAGCCTGGTCTACAAAGTAAGTTCCAGGACAGCCAGGGCTACACAGAGAAACCCTGTCTCAAAAAACAAAACAAAACAAAACAAAATAAAACAAAACAAAACAAAACAAAACAAAACAAAACAAAACAAAACAAAACAAAACAAAACAAAACAAAACAAGAATCAACTAACCTGGGCTCATGGTTGCTCATACAGCCTGAATTGACAAAGAGAGAACCTTCATATCTTTGATGTAGACCCCTTCAGGACAATTATAGTAAAAACTTTTAGAGTTTTTTATGGTTCATTTTAATAAAGAAGGTTATTTTGGATCTTTGCACTGAATGTCTTAATATCAGCAAAGAACAATTGCCGTGATTAGGGTGATGGGTTAGTGGTTAAGGGGTTGCCATGTAAGTATGTAAGTGTTGGAACTATATACAGAGTGCCCAGAATCTGTATAGATTCCATGCAGGCCCGAGTACCTATAAACACAGCATTTCAGAGGAGGATACAAAGATTTTATAAGGAAGCTGGCTTGAAGACTAATAGATATATTAAAGACATTTCACAACTGACATATTTCATTGTAGTATGTATACGGGCTTTTAGAATGACAGGGTCTAATAGTAAAGTTAAGGTATGTAAAGAACAGTATGAAAAAGGGGCAGGGAGTTATCGATGAACTACAAGAATTGAGATCTGTGAATACTCAATGAATACAGAGTGTAATGGGATTGACAAGGCTATGACTGATGCTGAGTGCAGCACCATAGCCTCACAACACACCCTTAGATGGCTGCCTGAAGATACTCAGAAGAGCTCAAACCAGTGGAAATCATATCAATATAGTGCAGGGGGCAGATGAAAATAATTTATTCATTTTTCCTTCTCAGTTCCATGTATGATACATACTTTGAGTTATTAAGGAAAATACCATAACCTAGCTGAAGCAATCTGTGTTCTCTATGCTGCTAACAGAGAAATGTAGCCATCCCTTTGGTGTGTATTCTATCCACTGAGATTGGAACTTACTGTAAACATCACAACATGATTTCACAGACCCTTTTAGAACTTATCAACTATGTCACCAATCATAAATTACATATATGATACATCGTTTTGAAAATAGTTATGCAAATATAGGGACAAAGATTAGTGTATTCCCTTCAAATGTATGTTTTGCATATTACAAGAAATACAATGTAAACATTCAGTACATCGTACCATGTTCTTCAAATATTAAAAAGGAAACTATATGTTAAAGCATAATCCTAACTGGAGGAAACAGTGGTCAAATAAAACATAGGTCATGCATTTCTGCTTGCTTTTTAATTTTCTTGCTGGTTTTAATTTTACAGTTTTCAATTTTCTGAGTAGTTCACCAAATGCTGACTATTTTGTGATCACTTGCTCAAGATTTTTAGATTAGATTACAACAAGCAATAAACCTTTTGGTATTATACTTCTTTCCTATCTTGAATAAAGCATCCCATAGCAATATTTTTTTATTTTTCTATAATGATCTATAGAACCTGACTACAAGATTTTCAAGTCACATATTTTTTGTAATGCAATAATTATGTTTGGTTCAATTTTATGAGACAAATTTATATATTATATGCTATTAATTACTTGCTTCAGGATTGTAACTTTCAGTTTTCTTCTACCTTAGTTTTTCTACTTAATTTCAATTTTTCTAAGTTACTAACATACCTGTGTTTCCTCAACATAATGTGAAACTGGTTTTTACTGACTTTCAGCATAAGAAATTTTCTTTTTCTTTTGATAGACAAGTATAATTTATATTTATGAGATAAAAGTTATTCTTGGTTTCATGTTTTCCATTTTAATGTTCTTTTGAGTATCTACCTGTAACTTATTTTCTTTCTCTTAAAGATATGAGTTTTCTTTATTGTATATGCTTACTTTTGATAACTTAAAAGTGTATACACCTTCGATGCATGTTTGCATGTTCTTGTTGTTTAAAATTGTAATTTATTCAGTAGTATGATTTTCCTCTGCCTAAGATATAAAAGTATCAGAAATGTTCCTTTCTCCTTTGCAATCCCCATTACGCATAGTGTTTTGCTAATTGTGTAACTTTTGTTTCTTCCTCAGCTTATCCTTTTAACATTTAATCACACACATAATCTTTACTTGTCTTCAAGATGTAAACAATAAATTTTACCTTAGAGCTATAATTTTTTTTCTTACTAGAGCCTCCCACCAAAGCTTCACTTCACTGTGGCATGCAGTTATAGAAATTGCAAGTTTCTATAATTAATTTTGCTTCCTTTACAGTGTTCCAAATTAATTGATCTTGAAAAATGTTTTGATATCAAGGACTTCACAGGGTTGCATAGCAGATATATACATTAGAGTTCATAACATTAGTAAAATTAGAGTTAGGAAGTAGCAATGAAATAATTTTGTGGCTGAGGGTCACCACAACGTGAGCAACTGTATTAAAGAGCCTCAGCATTAGGAAAGTTGAGGACCACTGATCTAAATCAATGTGTTTTTCTCAGCAAGAGATAACTGACTTTGTTCCTTGGAGTGGCCCTCTAGCTTTAAGAGGCAGTGTCTTAGAGTCTCTGCCTGAAAGTTACTCCTTCTGTGCATGCAATTGGAGAATTAATTCTCACTTGTGCTTCGACTGTAGTACGATGGGAAGTGAATACAAAATCATCTGTATTCTTTTCTTTCCTTTCTTCCTGTCAAGAAAGATTTCTAGTTTTTTTTTTGTATCTTATGCATCCTGTCATCCACTGAAGTTGGACAAAGAAGGAAAGGAAGAAAGAAAGGAAGAAAGAAAGAAAGAAAGAAAGAAAGGAAGGAAGGAAGGAAGGAAGGAAGGAAGGAAGGAAGGAAGGAAGGAAGAAAGGAAGGAAGGAAGGAAGAAAGGAAGGAAGAAAGAAAACTGTAACTTGTTCCATGTGTCAGATGGAAATTCCCTTTAAAGTCATTATAATTTTTATTGTGTTTTAGAAAGACACATTCAGTGATATAAAGCACAACATATAAAGTCTGTTGTTATTTATTATTACACATTTTATTTATGTACTTAAATTATTTTATGTGCGTGCTGATTTGTTTCCATATATGTCTGAGCATAATTTTTACGGTTGGAGTCCTCAAAGGCCAGAATCGGGTGTCAGTTTTCAGGAAATGGAATAATACACAGTTGTAATCTGCCTTGTGGGTACTGAGAATCAGACCTAGGTCTTCTGTAAAGTCAGAGAATGCTGTTAATCAATGAGTCCACACACTAGTCCTTAGTTATACACTTTTGAAAATATTCAAATATTACAGATATCATTCAATCGACCTAAATAATTTTGTTATATGGCAACCTCCACAGCTTCTGAGAATGAATTCTTCAAGGTCCAGCTTAGCTGGAAATTGACAGCTATTGATAATAGCTTGAATTGATGATGTGGATAAATGAGCTCAGAATGAGAAAAATAGGAAAAAAAAACCACTTTTTTTGCAAAAAAAGACATTTTACAAAAGCTCAAGCTTGTCTTGAGAGAGCAGCAAACCATGCATGGCCTTGAGAAAAGAGCAGAGCATCCCAGAGTTTGCAGGGTGCGCTGCAGCTTGAGGAACGGTTATTAACAGGAAGTGTATATAGTACTTTATATGAGTGAGTTGTTCTGGTGTGCTGTTGCATAACAAGATTATGGTTGACAAGCTAGATGCAGTGATATTGTGAATGATTCCCCATCATCAGAGCCAGTCCTAGGGAAGTAAGACACTTGCTTAGGAATAAGTGATGCTTTCTCTTCGACATTTTCAATATCAATTCTGTTTCACAGTACCCGTTTGTCTAACCAGACATGCTACTTTCTAGAAATCTATTCTTGGCTAATAGTATAATGTTTTGTTCTGGTTTTATTTTTGTTACTGTGATACAATATCCTAACCAATAGCAAATTACAGGAGAAAGGGTTTATTTTAGGTCACAATTCCAGCTTAAAGCCCATTACAACAGGAACATCAGAACAACAGGGGCTTAAGATGTCTTCTCACATTACATTCACCATTAGGAGACGACAGAAATAAATCCTTACACACAGCCTACTTGTTTGCTTGTGTTCACTCTGATCATTTCACTTTAATGCTTCATGTCTAGGGAATGGTGCCTCCCACAGTGGGCTTCATTTTCCCACATTAATTAACTCAATTGAGACTACTCCCAACACATTATGACTCTCTTTCAAGATTTTTTTTCATTAGGTATTTTCCTCATTTACATTTCCAATAAGTTATAACAAGTTGTCAACTAAATTAATCATCACAAAATGCCCCAATAAATATTCTATTTGGTTCTTTTAGGTCTTTTGAGTTGCTGTTATAAACCTTTCTTACTT
The DNA here is from genome assembly GCF_978045245.1 of Mus caroli. Taxonomy (NCBI): domain Eukaryota; kingdom Metazoa; phylum Chordata; class Mammalia; order Rodentia; family Muridae; genus Mus; species Mus caroli. The sequence goes on along the minus strand of NW_028227256.1, from coordinate 28,919,879 downwards.
TTATTAGAAAAAAATCTAAAGTGCTTACATTTGTTGCCATTGCTAGTGAGAAATTTACCCTGTTAATAAATAGGTACTTATCAGTATAGCAATTTTATACCAAAATCAGTAATTTTTGTATCCTAAGAAGACATAGGAAGGAAGATCTATAAGGAAATACATAGAAATTTTGGTGATGTGATAAATATACATACTCTCTTGATTTAAAGGATTTTGCTGTTGTAGACATGTATCTAAACTTTTCCAATTGCATCATTAAATATAAGCAGTTTTTACCCACAAATTATACATTGATAAACTAAAATAGACATTTTCATTAATTATAATTTTTCATATGAAGTGAAATTAACTTTTATTCTTTCCTCATAAGGATGTCATCTCCCTGTGATTAATTACATCTCGTGATAAACATCCATGCTTAGTTTTCTTCTGTGTTCCCAACGATTTCAGGAGTGGAAAGTTATTTTAAATGCTGTCATGGAATCCACATGATTCTCAAACTTTTAACAACTTTCTCATTAATATATGTTGGTGAATCAATTTTCTCTTTAATAGCTTCTGGCAATAGTCACAGTAAGTCACCATCTTATAGTAAATATTTCTCCTAAAACTCCCAAATATCAGCAACTTCAGTTTCCTGCTCATAGTGTTGATATGGATTAGAAATGACTCCATAGTGTGAGTTCTACCTTGAGACAAAGTTCCAATCAGTCACTGAATATGCAATTTTCTAGCCAATAAAGAAGCAGTTCTTAGTTGTAGAAGCTTTCAATATATCTAAAAAAATGTTTACAATTTAAATTAAAATAATTAACATACGCATCACTCCATATGTGCATTATTTTAGGTTGTAAGAATGCTTAAGCTTAAGGTCCAGCGATAGGCCCAAAGTGTGATCCAGCTCAAGGGGAGTTCTCAAGGCCTGACACTCTTACTGAAGCTATGGAGCATTTACAAAAAGAAACCTATCATAACTGTCCCCCAAAAGACCTAACAAGCAGCTGAAAGATTCAGATGCAGATATTTGCACCCAACCAATGGACAGAAGCAGCTGACCCCTGTGGTTGAATTAGGGAAGGCCTAAAGAACCTGAGGAGAAGGACAACTCTGAAGGAGGATCATCAGTCTTAATCTAAATCCCCAAGATCTCTCAAACACTGGAACACCAAACAGATAGCATACACCAGCTGATATGGGACCCCCAACACACATACAGCAGAGGACTGCCAAGTCTGTGTTCATTCAGAGATGATGTGCCTAACCCTCAAGAGACTGGAGGCCCCATAGAGTTTAGAGTTCAGGTGGGGTGGGGGTGGGGGCATCCACATGGAGATGGAGTGGGTGGGGAGGAGGTGTGGAATGTGAATCAGTCAGAGGGTGGATGGGGGGGCAGAAATGGAATATGGAATGTAAAAAATAAATTAAAAATAAAATAAAAATTTTTAAAAAGAATGTTTAAGCTTTATATTCTTACCCAATTCTAAACATTATTCTTATTAATGCTATTCTTTAATGTACTATTTCTATCTACATTTTAGAAGATTATTTTGTAACTTTTACTTCTGAAGATGGCTACTTATCTTTAGTTAACAAAACAAAGTATTCAAAATATTATGAACATTGAGGTGATATGTTTCTCTGGTCTCAAAGTTATACAATTATAGATTACCAAATCATCCTATGTACAATTTTATGTTTTCACACATGACTCAAAAATAAGTTAAACATAAAATAGATTTAAATGTTCTAAGGATTTTCAACCAATTAAAGGTTCTTTCAGGTAAAATGAATGAGATGATGTGAGTCTTAAGTATACTGAAAATTTGAAGTTATTAATTGGAAGAGGCTTACAAATATGAAAATGAGCAGACTGAAGCATACTTCTATAGGTGGGTTTGTCAGAACTGAGAATAGCAATGATAGAAAGTCTATTTTAATGAGGAAAGTCTCAGAGGAGAATGAACTCAGAGAGCCTTTTACAGGTACTTTTATTGCACTTGTAGGCTCCACATATGGTACATCCATGTACATATGTAGTGCAATTTAAAGGAAACTGGCCTTAAACTAGTTGTTCTAAAAATTTCTTCAAATAGTCTGGGTTTACTAGAATGGTAGTCCTAATCTAGTCACTTCAGCTAAGCATTTGAAAAGGATGAACTGATAAATAATAGTTCAAATGCTTTCCTTAAATTTAGACTCAAGGTAGAAATGTCTGAGGAACAAAAATTGGGGCCTGCTGGGGATCTAAAATTGATACTTCTACATATCAGCCTAGTATTAACTACATGAAATTCTTTTTCATAAACAAATACATACATCTCTTTTTTTCTTCATAAGAAAGAAAAATATGTCCTGGGCACCATTTGTAAATATTTGTCACCATTCAAGCAAAGATGTTCAACATTTCCCAAATGCAAACCATGGACAGTTAAATCCACTCCCAGATATTCTTGTAAAATCTGAGTTAACTTTCTCTTCAGGAGAGCATCATGTTGCTCATCACAGTTCTTTAAATGTGGCCTGAGAACCCTTTTAATAAGTAGAATTTTCTCCATCTCTTCTCTGTTCCCTTCTCTATTTTCTTTCATTTACTTAGTTCTTGTTTCTCCATTGGCAGGAAATATGGTCAGAGCAATTAAATTGCAACCAATTTTCCCACAATACCCCAAATGACTTAGAATTCTATGCTATAAGATGTGTTATGAAAAACACCCAAGGTGGAATGACTTTCTGGTCATATACTCAATCTCAGATGGTTACCCTGTCTGGGAATGGCAGAGATTTCAGGCAGTAGTGGTGGCCTGGCCCAATGCTCAAGAGAGGAGGAGTCTATTATCAGGGAGTAGTCCAAAGAAGATATTGAAGATACCGTAATATCTAATGAGAATTACAGCATAAAATCAAAACAACTCATGCCAGTTTTAACATGAAATGTCTTTTGACTAGAAAACAGAATAGGTGCTGATTTTCATAAAAAGGTGAGGGATGAGACATATTTGCAAAAGGGAATGAACAAAAATATCCTCTGGTAATGCTATTCTTTGAATCTGAGCTGCTGAAAATGATTCTGACTGTTTGATTTTGTCTTAAAAGTTGGTGAGTAATACTTGGATCTAATTTTCTTTCAAAAGCCAAGCTTCTTTTCAAAATGAAAGCCATGAAGTACAAACTGAAAAGAAACCGTGTGAATTCTAGGTATTATGCTTTTTTTTTTCCAGTTTATAACTCAGAGGTACTGATAAGCCCAATGGCCCCTTCATCCTGCCAACAGATTTTGTTACAAATATCTTCTAAAACCAGAAACATTCTATCTGTTCACATTTAATACAGTTTTGATCTTTCAGTCTGCCATTTGTATTAGCCTCATAAAACTATCATAACAAATATGATCTAAGATCCTGCCAAGATATAGGTTCTAAATAGTAAACAACAAAACCAACCAACCAAACAAACAAACAAGCGAAAAACCTGAATATATATCTAATATTCCCATTTCCTTTAGGTGAATGAGGATTTTTCATCATTTTTATGGAGTAAAACAAGTTTAAGTCAAAAATGGAGTTTTACTATACTTCTGAAAATGACAATAACAGAATAAAAAAAATTATGGCTCCTAGGATGGCTCAGGGGCAACCTGAGATCAGTTACCCCTAAAACCACCATGGTAGAAAGAACCTAATTCACAAAGTTGTCTTCTGATCTCCATATGCCTGCTAAGGCTTGCATGTACTCTCTAGCTCCCACCCTACACACAATAAATAGGTGTAATAAAAATTTAAAAGAATTTACCCTTTCTTATGTATTCTTTAAATGCAGAAGTAAGTATATTAATAAAGAGACAAATACATTATCCTTTAGGGATAAAACACAATTAACATTTTAATGTAATGAAACCACTGTAAAATTACATTGTGAAATATTGTGCACAGAAGTAACTTGGGATGATCAATGCTAACTCTATTTGGCTTTAAGATTTGTCTGTTTCTTTATGCAGACGGGATTTACTTTTGCAGTTAAGTGCTGGCATTTCCCGTTTGGTCTTAAATTATGTGACAGAAAATTATGATCTGAGAGTTATTTATAACCATTTTGGGAAAACTCACAGGAAAACTTTGAGAATTTATTGTTTTAAAGATTACCTTTGCTCATATACCTCCATTTTTCATTGGACTTAAATGTAAAAAGTAGTAGAGAATTCAAATATTTCTGGCAAAGAAAATGCCAGACACGACTAATTTCCATCAAATCTTTTCTATCTGAAATAACAGCTATTGTAAACTATTCATAAAAGTACTGAGAAGTATCCCTTTGAAGTGTGGACAGCATACCCAAAGTTGGTCAAATTCTTTAAAATATTTTTTTGTATGACCAAGAGTATATTTTCTAAAATCGGAAATAATCCTTCATAATCTTTTACTAGGCTAAAATATTAGATGATCATTTTCTGAATATCTCTACATATTCAGGTCATTCATATTAATATCATGGGGGCATAATACAGAATAACCATTGTCAGTAAAACCACCTACATCTCATTCTGGCAAGGATGTAGAGTAAGGAGAACATTTATCATTTGCTTGTAGGAGTGCAAACTAGTACAGCTACTATGGAAATCAGTGGTTTCGATTTACTTTAGCTTCCAGCTATACCACTCTTAGGCATATCCACAAATGACTACTATAGAGATACTTGCTCTACTGTGTCCATTGTTGCTCTATTAATAATAGCGAGAAAGTGAAAAAAAAAAGAACTTGATGTCTATCAACAGATGAGTGATAAAATTATGCAATGGAATATTACTTGGACATTACAAAAATTCAATTATCTGGTAAATGGATTTTGCTATAATTCACACTGGGTGATATAATCTAGACACAAAAATATTAAAATGGTATGTATTCTCATACATATAGATGTTAGCTGTTAAGTTATTGATAGGGAAACAACAAACCATATAACTAGAGGTTAGATAGAGAGTGAGGAACTAGTGGGGATGGATATCTCTAGGAAGAGGAAATATAATAGATAATTATAGATAGTTAAGGTAGGTGGTACTGGAATGGGAGGAATGGAAGGAATGGGGGGATGGGGAAGAGGACACTGAGGGAGGGAATATCAGGAGGGACAGCTAAAACTAAGGGCCATTTGAGGTGTAGTATGGAAACGTGGTACAGTAGAAGCTTCCTAGAACATATACATACATAAAGGTGATCTAACTGAAATCACCAAAGAATAGGGTAGACTAGAGCACACAACTGCTCTTCTGTATCAGCAAATGAAGCTACCAGTTCAGTTACATCTGATCTATCATCTGATCTATTTTCTGGCCAAAGGATTCTAAAGGGAAACCTCAGACAATGTAGGGTAGTTACAAGGATATTTATTGCGCTCCACAAACAGACAGTAAGGCCTTCCTGGTGAAGACAAACCTACATAACTCATTGAACATGGAGAAGTCAGGCTGGTAGCTACATAAAGGCTTCATTTCTAGGGACTAGTATTCAAGTTACTGGAAAGTATTCTTTCTGATACCAAAGGGAAAATGCAAATACAAAGCCAGACACAAATCCTTCCATGTAAAATGCTGAACTGCCTGCAAGTCGTGGTGTTGCAATAGCGGTGTAAAGTTTGTGGGAGTGACTATTTAAGCTATTATTTAGTTGAGCAAGAACCTGAGGCTAGATTGGCCAAGAACCTAGGAGAAAACCAAATCCTATGTCTGCTAAAGAGATGTAACAATGCAATGACTCCTAATTTCATTCTGCTGAACTTATAGATCAGCACCTTGTTCAAGCATCATCAGAGAAATTTCTTCCTGCAGAAGATGGGAGCAAATACAGATATTTATATCCATAAAATATGCAGAGAATAAATGACCTTAGAATACTTAGCTTCATATGGGATGTTTCCATAAAATACCTCCCATCATGGGTATGAGAAGTGTGCTGGACAGGAAGTAGAAGAGAGTAAGAGCCAGAGGGGATGGAGGATACCAAGGAAATAAGATAGTTTAAATGCAGCACTACCAACATACATGAAATAACAGATATGGTGGCAGCATGGACAAGGACTGTACTGGTCTGCATCAGATAGTGTTCGAGAGCTACAAGGAGAAGTTGACCTGTACCCTCATTTCTAGCTCAGATGATATGTCCAATTGATAGCTACTTGCATATGAAAAATGAGTTTTTTCCCAAAGGATTTCACTGGGAAACCAACCGACTCTTAAGTTTAGGCCACATAGTCAATAGTAGATGACTAAGATGGAATAAACACAATGCCACCGTTGGATGTTCTTTGCCTCATAATTTTGACTCAGGGAATTCTCGTCCCTCCTTCCCTCCCCTCTCTCTCTTTCATGGGTATATAACATGACTTCCAGTTTCATGTTTTTATGGGAGTCCCATATGCATCAAAATGTGTGTCTGAGTCTCTTGTGTGTCTTGTGCTTTTACTTTGGCCTTTTTCCCCCCTGTGTGCTGTTTTTGCTTATCCCCGCTCACTTGTTGTACTTTTATTTTGTTATATTATCCTTTGATGTTTGTTTGTTTTCTAAGAGGAGACAGAAAAGATGTCTAAATAAATATCTATCAGTAATTCCCACGCTTCAGTTTTTCCCAAGCTTACTCCAGTGGTTCAGCCCTGCATTCTTTCCTGAACACTCAATTAGTCTTGGGCCTGAAGCTGTCTACTACCCGAGAAAACAATGTCACTTTGCAAAGTCATTTTCTGTTGCTTTTTAATAATTGGTCATAAAGTTAGTGTCTTCAAAGAACACAGGTTATTAATGAACAGTGCTAGAAGCTGCACATCTGAGTCAGGGTTCTCAGATCTAACACTGTGCTCTCCACACGATTGCCATTCATCCCTTTGATCATTTAGGAGAATTGTCTTGTCAAATTTCAGAACTGTTTTCATTATATTATTTGGCCCATGGTGCTGTCCTCATCTTTAAATCCATCAGTGTAGGGGTTTGTTGTTGTTGTTGTTTTGTATGGTACTCTTCTCTTTCTTTCTTTCTTTCTTTCTTTCTTTCTTTCTTTCTTTCTTTCTTTCTTTCTTTCTTTCTTTCTTTCTTTCTTCCTTCCTTCCTTCCTTCCTTCCTTCCTTCCTTCCTTCCTTCCTTCCTTCCTTCCTTCCTTCCTTCCTTCCTTTCTTTCTTTCTTTCTTTCTTTCTTTCTTTCTTTCTTTCTTTCTTTCTTTCTGTATCAAACTGACCCTAGATAACTATGGTTATCTTGTTAAGAAGAAACCTCACTTGAGGAGTTGCCTTTATCCAATTATCTGTGGGAAAGTCGGTGGGAAACTTTCTTGATTAATTATTGCTCTAGGAATGCCTAGCCCAATACAGGTGGTGACACTATTGGGCATCTGGTCCCAAGGTGTCCAATAAAGGAGACCAAGCAAACCATGAGTGCTAGACAGTAATTAGTGTTCCACCATGGTTCTTGACTCTGATCCTGCTTGAGTTCATTCTTTGACTTCTCTCAGTGAAAAACTATGACAACCTTGGAGTTGTAAGTTGTAATAAACCCTTCTCTTCCTTGAGTTGATTTTGACAATGGTGTTATATCACAGTGACAGAAAAACAAAATAAAACAAATTTGTTTCTGCTTGTGTCTTCACATTGACACCTTTCCTTCTGACCTATGTCTTTTTATTGTAGGAGGATCTGTTATTGCACCAAGTCCCCTACATTATCCAGAAAAATATCATATATCAATACCTTATCTTCACCTTGTTACCAAGGTGATATTCATAGGTTCTGGGTACTTTGGAATGCCATTATTTAGCCCAACACCTAGGTCATGCTTTTACGTTGTGGATAAAACTAACAAAATCTTAGAAATTTCATTTTTATAGGTTCAGACTAGAAAACATTAATGTAACTTTGAAATCAACAAACTATGGCATATTTATTTCCTTACAAACAAGTTATTCAGGAAACCAACCAGATATAAACATCAATTGTTTGATTTGCCACTGATATATCTCAATAATTAAAGATTTTCTCAATGAATTTTAGAGCACTTTCAGTCAATATTATTAGATTTTTTTAATGTCCCCTAATGTTAGTAAGTGAAATTCTGAAGCAGAGTTGAGGGAGAAAGGGAATCATGAATTTAGAAGGCCATCATTGTTGTGTTTGGGATCAAAGCTTTTAACATAAATCCCTGAAAGACTCTGGGACCCCTTGCTCCTCTTTCAAGAAACAAGAGAGAATATAAGTGTGTGAAAAGAGACCTTCAGCTGACATCAAGTCTCCCGATCTTGTAATTCCTAGGATCTCCATCTTGACAAGTATAATTTCATATTTCTTAAACACAGCATAGACTATTTTCTTATAGCAACCCTTGAGCAAATGAACTCACCGATAAAGATCTAAATAAATTGGAAATACACTTTAAATGAGCACTTAAAATGTTTATGGAACTGATGTTCTAATTTTTGCCTTTAAGAAATGTACTGAGTCAGACTGATAAGCTCCTCAATAAGCGTGTTGGGTTACCTATTTCCTGTTTCTCTTTCAGTACACAGAGAGACCTACTCTACTCTATGTAGAGAAATATGCTGATTTTTAGACAACAAACAATTAGAAAATAACTGTGTCATGTTTTTCTAAGAAACATGGCTGTAACATTAAACAGCATTTTGATAGCTCTTTTAAACTTGAGAAAGTATATGAATGACCCTGGAGGAGGGGAGTGATGGAGACACATGTCAAAATTCATGTCTGATACTTTTATCCACCAGTAACTAGGAATGACTTTTATTTCTTGTAAAGCCAAATGTAGTGGACCGAGAAAATGAACAACAATCGCAGGTGATCTATTTAGTTCATGTCAAAGAGCTAAGTTAACTGTGAGCAAAAGAAGAAAATGCATAATACATTCTTTGGACTTTATTCCTAGACCTCACACAGAAAGCATTGCATCCCCATCTCTGGTGTGATGTTGGGTTTGTTTGTTTGTTTGTTTGTTTTTTGTTTTGTTTTTGTTTTTGTTTTTTACGTTGGAAAAGTGTGGTAGTAACTTTTAACATTTTGCTCTGATCTGTAATGGAACTGGGAGATGGGCTTGGGAATGCAGTAGTAAATAAATCCCTACTTTTAAATGGGAAGACAGTGTAAGAAACATCCAGAGAATAATTGAGTAAATAAATGTCTTAATATTATAGGGTGCTCTGGATGTAGAAGGAATAACAATATTATAACTATGGGGATCATATTGATATTATACAAGAAGCCTCAGGTTTCAGAGGTCTCACTAAACAGGAGTTATATTTCTTTTAATCAAAAGCACAAAACTAACAGAGTTCGGTCATAGTGCTACTTACTCCAGAGTTGAAAATTCACAGTGCTTTCCAAGTCTGATGTTCTCATTGCTATATGGTTTTTGAACCATCCATTAGATGACTAATTTTATATAATCCTTCTGGTAGAAAAATCTTCACAGCAGACTTAGTACTGTTGTAACATGGTCAAAAGAATGACAAATGGTGAACAATGGCTTCACAAACTGTGAGAGAGACTCTAGAAAAAAGGTAGAGGGCCTTTTACTTCAGATGCATTTTATTCCCTGGATTATTCTTGGGTGTGATTCTGTATCTCCTGTGACAAACATTTGCACTCAATTTACAAGAAGTGTTATTCTTTTTTTTTTCTTTTTTTAAAATTTTTAATATTTTTTATTACATATTTTCCTCAATTACATTTCCAATGCTATCCCAAAAGTCCCCCATGGCGCCCTCCACTTCTCTACCCACCCATTCCCATTCTTTTGGCCCTGGCATTCCCCTATATTGGGGCATATAAAGTTTGCAAGTCCAATGGGCCTCTCTTTCCAGTGATGGCCGACTAGGCCATCTTTGATACATATGCAGCTAGAGACAAGAGCTCCAGGGTACTGGTTAGTACATCATGTTGTTCCAACAATAGGGTTGCAGATCCCTTTAGCTCCTTGGGTACTTTCTCTAGCTTCTCCATTGGGAGCCCTGTGATACATCCAATAGCTGACTGTGAGCATCCACTCCTGTTATTCTTAATGGAGGTCAGAACATAACTATAGAACCCAATCTGGTCAGGGTACCCTGAATCTGGATATGGCTTTCTGCCTTGCTTTTGTGCTTTCTCAGATATAATCTATACATAGTACATGCCAGGCATTTGTGTTTAAAGTGAATGAGGTTCTGAGAAAGGGCTATTTATATTTAGTATGTGCTTACTGGTGTTTATTTACATGTTGTTCTGAACTCAAACAACTTTTCTTAAATCATTGTTTTCTTAATTACATTTGTGTATAAAAGTACACGGAAACACAAGTAAAGCAGTCTGCAGCAGGAGACTGTATTTGACTCATTTTCTTGGGTCCTTAGATCCCAGGTCTAGCAGAGATCTGCACAGGTCAGCATAAAAGTCAACAACTACTGTATTTCACCAATATGAATTATGTCTAGGCTTGCATCCAGTTTTGAAAACATAAGCCAAATCCACCCAATTAGGTTAGAATTTTATATAAACTATGAATTACCATCTAGTTACAAGTAGTACAATATTTGAGATGTGAAAATTATTCATGATTCATTCAAGATTTGGAATTGACTGTATGTCCTGGACTAAGCCTAGTAACCCTAATAGGTTACATAGCTACTTTTGACATGTTGAGCCAATCATGATCTATCCCTCTGTGTGAGAACAGTTGTCAACAGAAACAAGGAAGGTTTTGCAAGAAAAAAAAAGTATAAGCATGAAACAGAAGGTTACTAACAACAGCTGTCAGAAGCTGTGGCTCTGTACTTATTGGTTAATTTCAGAGATGTGAGCACCATGCAACTTCAAAATACCGCCCAAAATGCCTTTACCAGCCAGACATAGTACCTGCTGCTACAATCCCAGCACTGGCTGAGAACAGAGTTCTCTAGCTTGAACTAGCTTGAGCGACAGTTTGGGAACTTATCCTGAACATAAAACCAAAATATACATCTACAAACAGTACTGGACTCAACCAGAGGAAAAGGATGCGCTCATTAACCTTTTGAGTGTGTGTAAGTGTATATGAATACGTGTGTGTCTGTATGTGTATGTGAGTGTGTATGTGCACATGTGCGTGTATATGTGTGTGTGTGTGTGTGAACTTCAGAGCATGTGTGAGGATCCAAGAACAATTGCTTTAATCGTGTAGGACCCACAGACCAAACTCACTTTGCCAGGTTTGCTAGCAAGAGCACTTTTACCTGCTGTGAGATTCTGCCAGCCAGATAATCAACTTTTAATTCCCCAACTCAACTGATTTTTAAAAACTCAGCAAAGAAAGGCAATCTGAAAGATATTTTGTAATGAAACAGGTATATATGTTTAATCATATTTTATGGGATTTTTTTTCATTTTTATTAGATATTTTCTTTTTTTACATTTCAAATTTTATCCCCTTTCCTCATTTCCCCTCTGAACCCCGCCCCATCCCATTCTCCATACCCCTGCTCACTAACCCACCCACTCCCACTTCCCTTTCCTGGCATTCCCCTACACTGGGGCACCGAACCTTGACGAGGTCCAAGGCCCTCTCCTCTCACTGATTTCCCATAAGGCCATTCTCTGCTGCATGTACAGCTGAAGCCTTGAGTCCCTCTTTATGTACTCTTTGGTTGGTAGTTAATCCCTGGGAGCTTTAGGGGTACTGGTTGGTTCATATTGTTGTTCCTCCTATAGTGCTGCAAACCCCTTATGCTCCTTAGGCCCTTTCTGTGGCTCCTCCATTGGGGACCCTGTGCTCAGTGTAATGAATGGCTGTGAGCCTCTACTTCTGTATTTGTTAGGCACTGGCAGAGCCTCTCAGGAGACAGCTATATCAGGCTCCTGTCAGCAAGCACTTGTTGGCATTCATAATGGTATCTGGGTTTGGTGACTATATATGGGATGGATCCCCAGGTAGGATAGTCACTGGATGATCTTTCTTTTAGTTTCTGCTCCAAACTTTGCCTCTGTATCTCCTCACATGGGTATTTTGATCCCCATTCTAAGAAAGTCTGAAGTATGCACATTTTTATTTTCTTTTTTCTTGAGCTTCATGTGGTGTGTGAATTGTATCTTGGGTATGCAGACATTCTGGGCCAATATAGTAAATGAGTGTATACGATGTGTGTTCTTTTGTGATTGGGTTACCTCACTCAGGATGATATTTTCTACTTCCATCCATTTGCCTAAGGACTTCATGAATTCATCATTTTTAATAGCTGAGTAGTACTCATTTGTGTTAATATACCACATTTTCTATATTCATTCCTCTGTTGAAGTACATATGGGTTTTTCAAATAAAAATGTTAAGAAAAATAGTTATTAGTCTCCAGAAACTACATGAAGGCAGAAAGAGAAAACTAACTTTACAAAATTGTCCTTTGACTTTCACAAGCACACTGTGGCAAGGTGTTCCTCCACGTGCATTAATTACACATAAGCAGAAACAAAACAATGATATTTCTTTAAATGGACCATAAAACTAATGTGCTTATTAAAAGGTTCAACAAACAAGAACTGAAAAATATTGAGTAAATAACATCATTTTCTCTATCATAGGTTTAGCCAATGATAAAGTATCTGTGTGGAGGACAGCCTTGGGTACCAATGGCAGAGGCAAAGATTGAGACACATTCTTGTAAAGCAATGAGAAACATATTTGGAAATGTTAAAGATCATGTTCTCTGAATAAATAATTTTGAATCTATGAATTACTTTTCAGTAAAAAAATATTTCATAGACAAGTAATTCTTCAGACACCCATTTCTCCATAATTTGAAACAAAACATTACTATATTAATGGAGGAATATGGTTAAAGTACATTACAGACTTTCATGAAGATGCATGCCCTTAGGAAATCCAATCCTTTGCATAATTAATCTATGCCAATAAAATATATTTCCAGAACACCCATGGGATTCCAGAAAAGAGAAATTTGAAAGCCAGTTTAGGGGCTACTGGAATTATAATTATGAAGTGGATCTGACTAAAAGGTATCAAGATGAGAATTCGGAGGATGCTAGATTGTTGGACATCATTTTCATGGTGGTTACTAGCAACCATACATATGCCAAAAGTAATAAGCCTGTAACCTTGTATCTTGTATTTTGTTTCTTGTTAGTTCGTTTTGTTTTTATCAACTTGACATAGCCAGAGGTATCTGAAAGGAGCCACAATTGAAATAAAATCCCTACATATCATTGATATGTAGGTGAGTCTGTGGAGTATTTTCTTAATAGGTGACTGATATGGAAGAGGATAGCCCCTTGTAGATGGCAAAACCTGGACAGATTGTCCTGAGTTGTGTAATAAAGTAGGTATAGCAAGCTATGGGGAATTAGCCAGGAAGCAACACTACCCTATAGCATTTGCTTTGTTTCCTAGCTTTGGGTTCCTGCCTTGAGTTTCTGCCCTGACTTCCTTCTATGCTGGACTGTGCTGTAGAATTGTAAGATGAAATAAATCATTTCCTCCCTAAGCTGTTTTTGGCCAAGGTATTTTATTGCAACAATATGACACTATGTAAAACAATCTATCAAAGGAAAGAGAAACAGGTATAAGCAAAGATGAAGAAAGAAAGAAAGAAAGAAAGAAAGAAAGAAAGAAAGAAAGAAAGAAAGAAAGAGAGAGAGAGAGAAAGAGAGGGGAGGGAGGGAGGGAGGGAAGGAGGGAGGGAGGAAGGGAGGAAGGGAGGGAGGGAGGGAGGGAGAGAGGGAGGGAGGGAGGGAGGGAGGGAGGGAGGGAGGGAGGGAGGAAAGGATGAAGACATGAGAACATGGATAGAAGCAGAAAGCAGTGGAGAGAGAAGCACACAGGGCAACTCTTCCAGAATGGACAACAGCTAGCAATGAAGTAGCTCTTAGCAGCTGTGTAGCAGCTGCACAATGCCACAAGGACTACCACTGATGCTGCAAGGGTCCTTGCCATGTAGCTATGCTGCCACTTGTCCACAGTGAACTATAAGACTAAACTTGAAAAAGATTGAAGTGGAAATTTCTGGTTTCTTTGGAAACTCCGTTGTGCCATGTGATGTTTTTCTGGAAGCTCTCCGATGAGAGGATGTTTTGCTAGACCAGGCACATGAGAGGTTGCTTTGCTGAAGCAGACACGGGAGAAGGCTTATGCCACTTTACTGGAGCAAACACTTGAGAGGACATGTGATGTTTAGAAAGAATATAAATATAACCCCAGAGACAGTGAGAGGATGCTCTTGCATTGCTATGGCTTGTAATGCTTTTCTGGTTTACCCTGATCTTTGCTTGTTGTGACTTCTTAGAGAGAATCATGCCAAAGAACTTCTGGTGGTATTCCCACTGCTTCTTGCTACCTCTGCTGTCTTGTGCTGATTTGGTAGAGCCTCCAGTTTTCTGCAGATATTGATTCATGCTTGGTGTTTGTTATTGCACTGAACTCCTGATAAGGAAGATTGGAATCACCCCAAAGAACTACTTCTAAACAGGTACACGATCCACTTTACACTCTTAAACATCTTTCTCCCATAACATTGGTTTGTAGGCTAGAAGGGAGGTTGAAGCATTAAAGAATGCTAAATAAAGTATGCTTTGAAAAATCTAAGCCGACATAAGATTGCTCATATTACTTATTCATTAATTATCACATTCCAAAAAGTCTACCTGGAATATCTTTTCTCACTACCCAGTATATTAAAAACATGGTTAGCATTAATAAACTTTCTTTGCATTTATTTCAGTTGATAAGTCATTTTCTATTTGAACAGTGAAAAGTATTTTTAAAATACATTTAATTATTTTAAATTATGAGTGTGTCTGTTTATGTCCCTGTGTGTGTGTGTGTGTGTGTGTGTGTGTGTGTGTGTGTGTGTGTATTGGGGGGAAGAAGGGAGGGACATGTGTTTTGTTGTCTTATGAGGAGTTGGAGTGGCGAAGCAGGAATTAGATATGATATTGGTTGATATTTGATATATATCTATATATCTATTTAACTATATATTTATCTCCCTCTGTCTCTATAGGCATAGACACACACACACACACACACATACACACACACACACATATATATTCTACTAGAAAATATAACTCAAACTCCAGTCTAAACACTAATTCTTTCTAGTGAATAACTACAAAAATGGATATCTGAATTTTCATAGAGGAAGTGGTTATATATATGCTATAGTTTCAGCCTATCTCATAAATGGTGTTAGGGTTTCTTTTTTAGAGCTAATATTATATATTATCTTTGGTTATTAGGTTTAAAAGATGCCTGGACTTAACTGAATTCTTTTTAAAAGAATAAAATTAATTTATCCCTATGTATTCACAGGCAAAAACATCACACAGTTGTCTCTTCCCAAACTAAACTCTATGCATTTGAGTGAATTTCCATTCTGAAGCAGTAGAGCCTCACTTAGTACACGGAGGCCCAGTGGAGCATAACAATTCCTTCCTGGAAGAAAAAAAGAATATAAATTCTATTTCTTGCTGTGGGTAGAGAAGTAATAACTACGTTTCCCCAAAACATGAGAGTTAATTCTAAGTGTACAAATATCTATTTCGTGTGCCTTTGTTATGCGATATCTGAAGAGAAAAATTTCCAAAAAGTGTAAGTAAGTTGAATGGCGTAGATCTATATTAACCACCAGTGAAACTGTCCGAAGCAGGTTACTGGGATGCAGCCTTGACTTAAAGTTGGTTCAAGTTTTTAATGGCGAAAAAATGTAATGGTGATGTATACAGAAAGCCAGCTCTGGAAACCTAAAATAAGGTGGTGTTGATTAAAGAAGCAAAGAAAAGATAGTTAAATGGTTAGGCAGTTAAACTTTACTTCAGGGTTACATTATATAAGAATTTAGTGCAGGTCTTTTTTTTTTTTTTTTTTTTTTTAGAAATTTATTTCTGGTCTAAGTAACCAGATATTGGAAGGCCCTACTACTAATGTCACATCCATCATGTTTGCAGAGCTCTCTGAGCTTGGGGTAAAATGGAGGACTTCCTTTCTTTGTCCAGATTCCCCTTCTTCGCCTGACATCCACTAGAGTATGTTTCTAAGTACAGATGTTGACCTTATTTAGAAGATAACCCTGCATAATTCTCCTTGCAAATTCTGCTCTTTCTTCCTGCCTCCATGAAAATTAGGGCTATAACCAATCAGCTTTTCCTTTCCATAATCCTAAGAGCCCCTCTATGACTTACCCACCCCTCCAGGAATAAAATGACTATCTGTCTGAAGCTGACTCCCAGTTCTTTCTAGCATACTCATGGCTATCTGAACCCTGACTGCCGCTTCTGCTGCCTTTGTCCTTGCAAGCTGGTGGCCAATGACCCACGAGGAAAAGAAACACCCATAACCAGAGATCAGTTTTACCAAAGATAGTTTTAGCTCTTAATATATTCTTAGGAATACTTTGATGACATGGCATAACTATAGTTCCATAGCCTACTGCACATTTTGTTGGACTCTTTTCCTTCTGTTTGTTTATTCTGTCCTGTTACATTATGTTAGTCTTTGTTTTATCTTATGATATTTTATTTTATTTTGCTATTATTCTTTATAAGTCTGTTTGTTTTCTAATGAGATGCAGAAAGGGGGTGGATCCATATTTAAAAGGAGGTGAAGAGAAACTGGGAGGAGTGAAGGGAGGGAAAACCATCAACAGGATATATTATATAATAAAAATGATTTTTAATAAAGAGAAAATAAGAACTTGCTTTTTATATATTTGTATATATAAAATATATTTTATTATATATTTAAAATATTAATATTTATATATTTTAAAATTCTATTCTCTCAGTTTTCAAAGCATCACTTCCAATGCGAACATTGAACTATGAAAAAACAAAAGACAAACTAAATTATATTAGAAAAAATATAATTTTGCTGTTCACAAAAACCAAAACAAAGAAACAAATAGCAACAATGAAAATGTAAAAAATGAACAGTGAGTGGGACCAGCCCACGAGAGTGAAGTGAGTTGCTGCTGAATGACAGATCTGCCAACAGCAGTCAACAGGGATGGAAGGAGTTAGAGATCTGAAGAGCGCTGTGACATCAGACATGAAAGTGTCGAATTTGGAGCTTAACTAGGTAGTTTTTGGTCTTGCTTTGGTCCAGTGTTTCCTTGTTATGACATTTTGGAGTTGTAATCTGTATCCTGTGATGTTGGAGGTAGGTGATCTGATTTTTGATTTTGATTTTATAGTGGAGTATAGTTAAGTTAATGGAAGAATCTCAGAAGAGACTTTGAACTTTTAAAACTGTTGAGACTGTTATAGACTATAGGATTTTGAAGTTGGGTTAAATGTCTTTTACATATGCTATGGCTAGGTATGAACACCCCCCCCCCTCCATAGATTCCTGTGTTTTGACAAGCCTATGGGGGCCAGGGAATGAAGTGTGGTGGTTGAGTATGTGCCAGGGAGTAGCACTTTTAGGAGGTGTGGCCTTGTTGGAGTAGGTGTGGTCTTATTAGAGTAGGTGTGTCACTGTATATATGGGTTTTGAAACCTTCCTCCTCACTACCTAGAAGCTAGTCTTCTCCTTTTCACCTTCAGAACTCCCCCAGTGCTGTGCCTGTCTGGATGCTGCCATGCTTCCAGTCATACTGATAACTGACTGAACGTCTGCACCTGTAAGCCAGCCCCAATAAAATGTTCTCCTTTATAAGAGTTATCTTGGTCATGGTCTCTCTTCACAGCAGTGGAAACTATACCTAAGACAAGTTTACATTCTAATTATTAAATAAATAATAGTTTCAACTAAAACCATGTACGATATGATTTTAGTACACCTCATCTTACTGCATAAGATAAACAGTTAAACACAAGCCCATTGCAGGTTAGATCATGTTGTTTTAATCAAGATCCTGACATTAATGTTTGAGCTGTTTATAATGTATTAGTTTAAAGATGTCTGAAACATAGAATGAAGGATTAGGCTAGCCAGTAGACTGAGAGCTGCAGCTGGCCTTCCTGGATGTGTCACATGACCTGTGCTCCACCTCTGAGTCTGGTGCCCATGCTACCATCAGCAGCTGCCATCTATTTCAACTCAGCTGAGATCTACTTCAATTCTATTCTGTCACCAGGCATCACAAGGCTCGAGGTATCTTTAAGAATTAAATTAAGCATAGTGGCATTTATCAAAATTGTGGTCATTTACGTCATACTCAGAATGTTACCACCATCTCCTGACTCATGTGAAATTGTAGAAGAGGGGTATCTTTTGTCCCTAATTTTTCCTGTACACAAGAAAGCAAACAATGCTTCCATTTCAAATGAACCTCTATAGCAAAAATCTACAGAGTGCTTTGTTCCAAACAATAGCAGTGTGGATTAAATCCAGTGTCTTTTAAGGTAATTGGTTATTGAAGGCATCTTATGAATCTGAGCTCTAATAATAAAAGGACAGACTCTTTTGTCCCTATAAGAATGTCCTTCAAGGTCTGTGAGATGACTCCACCACTAAATAGCTTGCTGCACAAACATAGTGATCTGAGTCTGGATACCCAGCATCTACATAAAAATCTGTGTATACAATGTGCACTTACAATTTCATCATGGGGAAATCTCAGAAGAATTGCTGAGAACTTCTAGCTTTTCAGTCTAGCTGAATCGGTGTGCTCCTAGTTCAGTGAGGGACCTTGAGTCAATATATAAAGTAAAGAATGAGAAAAATACACAGTCAACCTCTGATCTCTAAAGTGAGGTACACACACACACACACACACACACACACACACACACCACTGCATACACATGTATATACATGGTATAAACATGTCTATATATTACATAAAGGAGCAGAGAAGAGAGGAGAGACGGAGAGGGAGCTGTGAGGAGTTCCACAGCTGTGAACCAGGAGCTGTGGAGATTAAGTTTGTTTGTTTGTTTGTTTGTTTGTTTGCTTGCTTGCTTGTTTAGGTAGATAGGTATGTAAGTAGGTAAGTTAGTAGGTAGTTGTCCATTGGGATTGCTGCAGGAAAGTACCTGGATTGAGTGTCATTACAGAAAATTTAAAATATAAGCGTAAAATGGCTTCTGTTTATTGATCCAAATTATGCAAATGCTTGGCTTTCATTTGGAATGGCTGTCTGAGTGTCTCTTCATGCAGAAATTTGCAATTGATGCTAGCCCTCGGATTCCAATTAAGAGAGTGATACATTAATATTGCAGTCCATCATCAGAACTAATGAGGAAATTTATCAGGTGGCAAAGAGCAGAGCAATGACCCTCGCCCCTTGGAATGTTCAGGTGGAGAGAAAAGAGGAAGTGTTCTGTACCAGACAAATTGATGTTTGTCTGATGCAGGGGTGAAGTACCCTGTTGCTATTGACGAATCTACACACTATTCTATCTTTATGCTCAGAGTAATGAACTGATACTTGTAATACAGAAGGCCATGGAGCAAAGGTTGTCAAGGCAAAGGGCACTGGATCCTGTTTTCAGGGTGAAAGACATGGAGAGTCAACATTACTTTGTGTATTTATGTTGTGGGTAAAGCATGTAGCTTCTCATTGTTGGCTGTGCTTAGGACTGCACAACAAAATAATGGCAAGGAGATTCATTTCAATCACAGAGCATAATGGTTGTTAAAATAATCATTTAGAAACTGATATTTCTCCGGTTGAATCTACCAATAAGCTTTAAAAAATAAATATTCAAAACAGATGTTTTCATAGTATCATTACTAATTTTCCATTCTAGTACAGATTATCTTAGGAAAAAAGAGCTCACCGTTTATTATTTTAAAGGTGTGCACACATAGTTTTCCTTATTAGTTCCAAACTATATCTATATCATTTTTCCTGTGTCTGTTACTGCAACTTTAAGAGAAGGTATAGTGCAACTGAAAATGTCTGGTTCCTGAAGTCCTCTTCCTAAACAGCATCTGTGGTGTGCTTCACAGCTGTCAGGACATATGCACCACCACACCTGTCTGCTTCAAATCACGAATTGCATGAACTTGGGAGCAAAGGTCCTGGCTTTATTTTGGACTCTTCTTTATTTCTTTTACATGTAACACAATAACCTTGCCCTTAACAATAGTTTCTTGACTCGTGATTTTATACATTTATGGTTCCATAAATACCAGTTTAAGATTGAGAGTATTTGGGGGAATGTGACAGAAATGTTATATTGTACTGTTCCAACTACCAGCAGAATAAACCATGCTTCCAGGACTCAATGCAGGCCACTTAGTCATCTAGTGGGCACTTTTGTTGTCAAATAGAGCTTTTGGTGTCATCCTGCTTTTATCAAATGAAGCTGTGACCACAGTGACCACAGTGATTATCTCTCATGTCATTTTCTTTTTCTCTTTAAGTTTCCAGAATATGTTATTGCATGCCTTGTTATTTTTATTTACTTTTATTTCTTTACTTATTCACTTTATGTCCCACCCACTGCCTTCTCCTGGTCATTCCCTCCTACAATCCTTTCCCAATTCTCCCTTCTCCTCTGAGCAGGTTCCCCCCTCCCCCAATGTATCTCTCACTGTGGCACATCAAGCCTCTTCCTCTCCCACTGAGGCCAGGCAAGACAGCCTGTCTAGAAGAACATAGCCCATGTGCAGGCAACAACTTTTGGGATAGCCTCTGTTCCAATTGTTCATGACCCACATGAAAACCAAGCTGCACATCTGCTACATATGTGCAGGAAGGCCTAGGTACAACATGTGTGTGTTCTTTGGTTGGTGGTTCAGACTCTGAGAGCACCAAGGGTCCAGGTTAGTTGATTCTCTTGTTCTTCTTGTGAAGTTCTTATCCCCTTCGGGGCCTGCAATCCTTGCTATTCTTCCATAAGAGTCCCTGAGCTCCATACACTGTCTCTGTGTGTGTGTCTGAATCTGTATGAATCAGCTGCTGGGTGGAGCCTCTCAGGGAACAGCATGCTCCTGTCTGCAAGCATAACAGAGCATTATTAATAGTGTTAGGAATTGGTGCTTGCCCAAGGGATGGGTCTCAATTTGGGTCCCATCATTTCCTAACATAAGCTCTATATCATCTCAAATTCTAAGTAGATGAGAGACTCCAATAGGGTCAGACATTTTGAGAGGCTATTTATAGGTGGTGTTTTATTATAAGGAATTATGATTAATTTATTAATAAATTAAACTTCATTGAAAGTATATATATAAATAAGAAAAAATATAGCATACAGAGATGTTCTCCTGCATGTAATGTTTCACGTTTGAGATTTTTTTGTTGTTATTTTTTATTTTATGACAGATATGTTGGGGGAGTTTTTACTTACAGTATTTTGTTTGGGATTGCTTTCTCAGAATGGAACCCGATCAGATACTCAGGAACATCTAAACACAGCCCAGTATTATTAATGACTCGGGGAATTACCTGTGGAGTCTTCTGACACACCCCACAGACAAGAGGTGAATAATATATTTGTTGGGCATACTGAAGAAAATGTACTGACATACTCATTTAAAATAAATTAATTGCTACAGATGTAGGTTTATTCTCATTTTTGTTTTTATCTTTATTTTTATCCATCTACATATGTGTGTGCTGTATTTTTTTCTTTCAATTGTCTCTTCCTTAGAGATAATTTTAATCTCTATGGATTTTTTAAACATATGTTTGTGTACCTGTTTACACATGTTCTGTTTATCTCAATTCTGAAATGAAAATTAAGAGACAACAAATTAAACTTTCCCTACTCTCTTATACCAATGGGATATAAGAGGAAACCTCCATATGTCTTAGATGGTCCCTTCTTGTCTCTCTTTCAGAAAACATTCTGTTTCCTTTCCAGATCCGTCTTCATTCCTTGGAGATAGATGTAGAGTTTTATGTTCTAGGATTTCTTGAGACTCTTCTACTTGAAAGTGGCTATTATATTCCTATCTGACAGAATACATGTTTTGAAGCCATTGTGCATGAAGAGATCTTTATCTTTGCAGAGAAGTTTGCTACAGACAAAGAAACACTTATTTATTTTTAAATTTTTATTTGAAGTTTTTCATTCAATAAATTTGATCATATTCTTTCTCCTCCAGCACCTTATATCATATCATTTCTATCTCCCTACCCAACCAACTTCATGTTCCCTTTCTTTCTAGCTCCAAAAAAGGAAAAGAAAAAGAACAACAAAATAAAAAAAAAAAAAAACAAGGCAGACAAAGTAAAAGCAAGCAAAGACAAAAAAATTACAAAAGAAAATAAAAAAGTGAACAAAATTGGTGCTTTGAGATATAATTTTAATGATTTTGTTCTTTGCATGTGATGGTTTGAGTGAGAAAAGACGTAAAAGTATACAGAGAGAGAGAGAGAGAGAGAGAGAGAGAGAGAGAGAGAGAGAGAGAGAGAGAGAGAGAGTGCTAGGATTCCAATTGAGCTCAGTGTTTTAGGAAGTCAACCACATCAGAAATCATAGGGGGAAAGCAGCCTATCCTGAGCCCAGGCACCTGGGGATTGCATGGGAGACGACAGACTCTGCAGTTTCAAAATCAGCTTGTTTAGTGAAGCAGATAACACCCCACTCTGCCTTCAGTGAAATCCCTCTCCACTTTTATTTCTTTGTCTACAAACATGCAGGTTAAAGCATGTGGTCTGCAGCCTATGGAAACTCTAGGCACTGTGTGCTGGGTCCTGGACTATGATCACATTGTAGCTGAAGCTCTCAGGTTAAATAAAGCTTGATCTACTTTTCCCAGTTATTTTTGTTACTTATTATTAATGTAAATACTCAATCTTTATTTCTTCCTTCAAATTTAATTCCCCAGGGTCTTCCAGACTCGTGTGTTTGAACAGGTGGTCCCCTGTTTCCTGTTGCTGTTTAGAGAGATTATGAAGCCCTGGGAAGGCTGAGCCTTGCTAGAAGTTTACCATTGAGGGTGGGCTTTGATTGGTTATAGTCCAGGTAGTCTTCCCTTTCTCTTTTTCTCCTTCCCATGTGTGGATAGAACGTGTTCGCTATGCATCCTCATTACCTTGCTGACTTCATATTCATGTTTCTATACCTTCTCCCTGATTAGAATCACACTGCTTCTATCTGGAAACATACACCAAAATAAAAACTTCTTTCTTGCTTAAGTAGACTTTTCAAAGCACCTGAAATATAGCAAATACATTGTTTATCCTCAGACGTTTATTACATAAGCATCCAAGGTAGGTGCTTTGCATCATGGATGTTATTGTTAATTTTAGACACTGTTACTAGTGGTAAAAGCTTTTTTTGTGTGTATTTTCTTTTGTAGAGCCTAATAACAATGCTAGATAAATAGATCCAATTTTAGGTAAAAAAAATAATAACATAATGAGAACAAAGAATTTCATGTAAGTATGAATATTTTCACTATGAATTATTAATTGTTTTAAGCAAGAATTCTAATCTTCACCAGAACACACACTTATTTACATCTGCCATGATAACAACATGGTCTTGCAAATGATTAGCCCTCAATACTTCTTCATGCACTTGGTTTTTTGCAAGTTCCTTTTTTCTGTCAATATTGATTTATGAATATAATTGGACTTGGTTGCTATTATCCAGGACATGAATAACTTATATCATAGGCAAGTCTTATAATAATGTTTCCTAGCATTATATGTCAACTATCAATTCATTGTTTAGGTTACTTTCAGGGTCTTTGGAATTATGTAAGGAAAATAGTCTTTTTTCATTAATTAATTTATTTTAATTTATTCACTTTATAGCCTATCACAAAAGAGTCTTAATTACAATTTTACTGTACCTTAAAATTTAGTCTCAACATTCCCACCAGTTCTTTAAATTAGACCTTGTGTTCTTGTATGTATTCTTTTCTTCTTAAATCCTTTAGTTATATAGATGCAACATTTGTTTCCCCCAATTATTAGTTGGACCATCATTATTTTCTAGGGTAAATTATTTAGAAGCAAGAGAGATAACGTGTTCTAGAAACAAGTATTGTGAATGAACTCAAGAGTTCAGAGCAATTTGTCAAAGTTCAGAAGAAAATTAATTGACATTAGACCTTCACAATGAGGAGTCTGGTAAACCTACTGTCTTCATTAGCTCTGTGGGTCAAAGAGTAATTTGAGAGAGCACAATCAGCTGACTCACACATTTTTCCTTTGCCTTCTTTATACTAAATAGTGAGTAGTATTTGTTACTATTTTCTAAGCCCTATGTTTCTAGTGGACCATTACAGATTAACAATAAAGACTAATGTTTCAAGAAACATTTAACCCAGTAAACTACCATCATGGTTGTTACAAAATGGGAAACTGAATTCTCCAGTAAGTTTTGCTCATAAAAATTTTCTTGTCTTCACTTTCTACCTTTCCTGAGGTAGGGTCTCCTTTGATGGCCACTGCTGCTTATGCGAGGGTCCCTGGCTTAAGAGTATCTTTGGCCCCTCGTCTCTCTCCATCTTGCTGTAGTAGCACTGGGATTACAGATGAATGCTACTTCATCCGTTCTTCTGTGGGTGCAGGGGCTTTTCTAGCACATCCTGCCCCAGACTGTCTTTCACAGCAGTATCCCATGCCTTGGTACTAATATCTCTTTCAGTTTGGTTTCTATTGTTCTGATAAAACACTGTGACCAATAGCAACATGGTGAGTAAAGGGTTTATTTCACCTTATACTTCCACAACATAGTCAGTCCATTACTGAGGAAAGTCAGAGAAGAAACTCAACTCAGGTACCTGGAGGCAGGAGTTGAAGCAGGGGCTATGGCTTGGTCCTCATGACTTGTTCTTTCCTTTTTTTATTTTTCTTTCCAGAAGTGTTTTGAAATTTACATTCTTTTTATCTATTATGCATAACCAGGTTTTGTTTCTATGCATTGTTAGTGAAATTACATGTTTTATGTCTATATGCTTTCTCAAAACAGCCAAGTAGGTGAAAATCGATGGGAAGAGCACAAGTTCATAGTAACAATAAAACACCCTTGTGCTGTATCATCTCTCTGTAGACACCAGTGCATCAGGTCTCGGAGGACACTTAACTATCAGTTACATTCATTGGGAAAGGTGAAAAATCAATGACAACAATATAAGTAACTTTTGCAGCTGTGTTAAAAATTATCTTTTGTCTGCAAATGTGCAGTATGTATATTGTATTTGCATTGCTAAAACAAACAAAACATGATTTGAATTTGCCACTGAACTTAGTTGTAACTTCTCTCTTGCATTTTCATAATTATTTTTCAGAAAAAGGAGTTACATATACTCTTGTCTCTATATTGTTAGTAATGCATTGTTTATACTCTCAATGTTAAATTCTGGCTAGTTTATTATAAACTATTTATTTAATGTTTTGATATATAAATACTAAGTTACAGCTGTATACAACATCCTCCTCTTTCAGTGAGTGACCACAGAAAGATAGTTTCAGCTCAAAAGTCATTGCTCTCAAGAATTCTAACTTTCTGCTATACTCCTTAAAATGTGGTCATCAAAAATTAACTAGGAAATTCTAGAGTAATGTTGTTATTAATATGCCCGTGACCTAACTCTGAAATCTCTACCCCGATTAAATGAAGTTTCATAGTTTGAATTCATAAATAACTAAGGTTAATAGTTAAGGTTCCTGATTAAAAAAAAAAAAAAACAGGATGGGAAAAGAAATGGCATAAAATGGGAGAGTGAAGAAGCAGACATAACTGCCACAGAAAAACTAGTGAATGACTAAAAAATACAAAATGAGAGGAACAGAGCCTGCTGGTGTTCTTGGCAAACTGGCAGAGCCAACAGAATCCACACATCTCCTCATGATGACTGCACTACCCCTCTGGCTGAAGTGTCCCTAGCACAGTACAGGTGAAAAGAATTGAAGCAGGTTTTTAAAGGAATTTGTGATTCTTGCTGAAATCACCTCAACCTTAATAGAATTGCTAAGGTTTAACAAGAATAAGATGCCAGAAGAGGCACAACAGCTTTTGCAAGAAGATACTCCTCTAAGAAGAAAAATAAAAAGCAAAAGTAATAAGGGAAAGTCAGCACTGAGCTAGTAGAGAACACTCAAACACCAACAATGAATACTGTATCACAAGGAAACTCCATTGTTCCAGAGTTTAAGTATGAAGAAAATAATCACATGTTTATATTAACCATTTGAAAACTCACTGGAAATACCTGAATTTTTAATCCCACCTGTTCCCTATAGAATTGGTTCCCTAAGTACTGTTCCCCATCAGAGAAAAACTGTTCATTTATCAGCATTTTAAAGCCACTCTTTCATTCTTTCTTTCCCTCTTCTCATGTCTACCTCATCAGCAGACTTGATTCACTGCTATGATTAAACGTAGAATGTTATGTCCAATACAGTCAGTGCTTTTAAGTTTCCTGAAACAAAACTGCAAATCAGAAAAGAGAAAAATACCTAAACCCAAATAAATATGATAACATAGCTACTGGAAAATAGGAAATTAATGGTGAATGACTTAACACTAGAAATAAAAGGTTGATAAAATAAGGAACAAACCATTGTTACCAGGCAGCATAAACACAAGGCAGGTCTGGTTTGTGAGATGCTGAGGTCCTGGCAGAACCTGGTCTATGAGATGGTGAGATCATATAAGGACCAGTTCTATGAGATGGTGGGGACCTTCTGTAGACTACCCGAGATCTGGCAGGTCAAAGTGCTGTCCTTGGTGCTGGCAGCATTGACAATGTGAAAAGCTTCCTGAAGGGTTATCGCGATCAAATAAGATGCCAGTAGAACATAGAACAACTGTAAGTTTGAAAGAGTTTTCACTAACCAAAAAGGAAGAAAGTTGTCATGAAGGATGGTAGTGAGAATCAAGCAGAAAGCTAACTCCTGCTCACAATTTCCACTGAGCACAGGGACTAAATTTAGTTTCCCTGCCAAAAAGCAAACACAGAAAAAGTAGATGGTGAAAGAAAGACGAAGCAAACAATAGAAAAGGAGAAAAGTTGAGGGTAGAGAAAGAACTCAAGGAATAGAGGAAGAGTAAAGAATACCAAAAAGAGAAGAGAAGCTGGGATAGGCACAGCTGCAGCAGGAGAGGAAGCATTCAGAAGCATGTGAGGGGCTGCAAAGAGAGACTTTATAGTGACAGGCCTGGAAGAAACAACTTGGGGAGAGTTTAAGAAACTCAGAATTTCCTTGGGTAGTTTCTTTAGCTCCTTCATTGGGGACCCTGTGCTCTGTCTAATGGATGACTATGAGTATCCACTTCTGTATATGTCAGGCACTGGCAGAGCCTTTCAGGAGACAGCTATATCAGGCTCCTGTCAGCAAAATCTTGTTGGCATCTGCCATAGTGTCTGGGTTTGGGGATTGTATATGGAATTGATCCCCAGGTGGGGCACTTTCTGGATGGTCTTTCCTTCAGTCTCTGCTCTGAAC
Source organism: Mus caroli (assembly GCF_978045245.1). NCBI lineage: Eukaryota > Metazoa > Chordata > Mammalia > Rodentia > Muridae > Mus > Mus caroli. The sequence continues at coordinate 28,892,570 of NW_028227256.1, read as the reverse complement.
TTTGTTTCTGTAACTCCTTCCATGGATATTTTGTTCCCCCTTCTAAGAAGGATCAAAGTATCCCACTTTGATCTTCCTTCTTGTTGAGTTTCATGTGTTTGCAAATTGTGTCTTGGGTATTCTGAGGAAGAGGAACAATATGAACTAACCAGTAACCCCAGAGCTCCCTAGGACTAAACCACCAATCAAAGAAAACACATGGATGGAATTGTGGCTCTAGCTGCATATATAGCAATGGATGGCTTATTCAGTCATCAATGGGAGGAGAGTCTCTTGGTCCTGTGAAGGTTCCATGCCCCAGTATAAGGGAATGCCTGGGCCAAGAAATGGGAGTGGGTGGGTTGGGAAGCAGGAGGGAGGGGGAAGAGAATAGGGGATTTTCAGAGGGGAAACTAGGAAAGGGGATAACATTTGGAATGCAAACAAAGAAAATATCTAATAAAAAAGTAGACAAAAAAAGAAACTTGGAAATTTAATGAGAGCTATATTATTTTATAGCCTTTGGTTTCAGCCTTATTGTTTTAAGGCAAAGATATTGTTACCACTAAGAGTTTAATGAACGTGATTCCAGAGGTAACTTCTAGAGGAGATGAGGAACAAATAAGAACTAGCAATAAGTGGTAAAAGTGGTTGTCTGAAAGACTTCCTTAAAATCTAAAATGGTTAGTGGTGGGGAATTTGCAAGAAATTCTATGCAAGAGATCTTACCCAGCATACACAGACTTCATGTATTACCACCCAGCACATTGTCTCCCTCTCTCCCCTTCCCCATTCTTCCCCATCCTTTCCTGCCTATATCTCAAATAATAGCTGCGGTTTGACAGTTGTGATATAAATATGTTTGGCACAAGGAGTGGCACTATTAGTAGGTATGGCATTTTTTGAGTAGATGTGGCCTTGTTATAGGAAGTATGTCACTATGGGTGTGGGCTTTGGGACCCTCTCCTAGATTCCTGGAAGACAGTTTCTCCTGATTGTCTTCTGGTTAACATGCAGAACTCTGGGCTCCTTTTCGGGCACCATGTCTGCCTGCATACTTCCCTGCTTTCTGCTGTGATGATAATGGACTAAACCTTTGAAACTGTAAGCCAGTCCCAATTAAATGTTTGACTTTATCAAAGTTGTGTTGGCCATGGTGTCTCTTCACAAAAATGGAAACCCAACCTAAGACAACTGTGTAATATCCATAAGCTCATGTGTTAAAACACTTGGTCTTCAATTGGTGACACAATTAGGAACATTTTTAAGCCTAGAGAAGGTGGGGTTTTGCTGGAGAAAATGAAACCCTGGAAGCCTACCTTCAGGCATTATTCACAGGCTTTACCTTCTGCCTCTTTCCTGTTTCCTGGTGTGTGGATGCAGTGTGACCAGATGTCTCTTGCTCATATACTACCATGCTTTTCTTGTCTTCTGCAATATTTCCATGATGGTGGACAGAACCCCTCTAGAACTGTAAGACAAAATGAAACCTTTCTCCTTTTGAGTTGCTTTTTTATTCAGAAGATAAAAATACATGCATACATACACTCACTTATTTTAGACATTTGTTCACTAGTTTTCTAATGTAAACATTATATTCAGTAGATAGCGGAATGATGTGAAATGTGGCATTAGACAATAATAACTTACAAACACATCCCAAAGCTGACACATTTGAAGGACAGTTTACTAGAGAATGTTCTTAGTATAGTTTGGAAAATTCATATGAGCACTTAGTAAGTCATGAACTTCACTCAGCTTGATGGCTGAAGTCAGTGTAACCTCATGAGACGTTTTATTGTTTGATGTTTTTTAAAGATAGATAGCCATCTCTTTGTGAGAGTTACTTGAAAATAATGTGCAATGTTGTGAATTGAATTGCTAGGATTGAGTGACAGACATGATTTTTCCTCCTTTTCTTTCTAATAACATGCTGATTTCCCACATTGGAAGTGTTCACTGTGACATTTCCACACAGAAATGTGTTCTGTGCTGCTTATGTGTTGTTGTCTTCTTCTACTCTGTCGCTCTCCCTTCCTCTAACTGCTCTCTGGCTTCTTCTCAGTCTTCAAAGATCTCTTTTCTCTCATGTCAAGTTTGTCTTATTTTCTTTCTTTTATTGAAGACTCCATATATGGAAGAAAACATGTAATATATGTGTATCTATGTCTGGGCTTGTCTCACCAGGCATGATGCTTTATAGCTCCCTCCATTGTTCAGAGGCATGACAGAATTTTATTTTTTGTAATACAGTAAGTATATATTATATATTACTTAATCAAGCACATTACTCTTTGACTTATATAATGTAATGAAGATGGGTATACTTATAAAAACAAATCCAGAGCTGCTGAGATATAGTCAAGAATACTCCTTCAAAAGACTCATATATTGAAATTTCCCTTCTTTGATGAAAACAGTATTCACAGTGGACCACTTCATGATGACGTCATTGGGAGGTGATTATAGGGAGGAAAGAGGTCCTGAGGAGCCTGCCTTGGAGAGAAGGATCTCACCTGTGGCCCATGGATCCTTTCGTTTCGATCTCTAACTAAAGCTCTCAAGGGTTGAGTTCCTTTTCTCTACTATTCTCCTTCTTCATTATCTCTGCCTTGCAATGGTCCCTAAAACCAGTGGATTAGATCATGGGCTGACAAGACTAAACCAATGGATCAGATCACAGGCTGATAAGTCTAAACCAATGGATCTGATCATGGACTGACAAGCCTAAACAAATGTTCAAATCACAGGCTGTCAAGCCTAAACCAATGATCAAATCATGGGCTGATAAGCCTAAACCAATGGATCTGATCATGGACTGATAAGCCTAAACCTATGAGCCAAGATCAAACATTTTTTCTCTTTATTATTCTCATCTATTTTGTTACAGTGCCAAAAACAACATAGAACAAAAACAAAAGACCAACAAAACCACATAGAAGATAAAAAAAAAAAAGAAGGAAAAATATGACAGAAAAATTTACATGAAATTTACATGAAATTCCAAACTTCAATGGTAATTTAAGGATAGATACCAAGAAAATTAAGGAGTCAGGTTAGAATGAAAGGAGATATGTCACCAAATAAAGTGAAGGTTTCTAACAAATTATGTGACTAATTGTGGTCAGTTCTGTGTAACTTTGTTTGAAGACATAAAGGAAGGAGGATTTCCTATAGAAATAATATCCCAATCCAGTGAATGTTTCAGTAAGTAGATTCTGATGTATCATTCATTCACTAGAATTAGGAGAAATAAAATACTCAGCAAATTATCTTTTTCCTATATTTGGTATGACAATTCAAAGTACAGATAGTCACTTTATAGAGCCATCCTTGTCATGTTAAAACTGACTGAAAAAATAAGAATCCAAAAATTAAACAACACAATTTCAAATAAATACTTATATAACAAAGTTGATTCCATTGTATAGCCAAAGCTTTCATGAATCACCAGTGAGAGATTTGTCCCTTATACTCAATGTTGGCCCAATATTTGATAATATAATTCTGTCAAAGATTTAAAGATCAGACAGATATAAAGTTTTATAAATAGTTCCTAAGAATTATTAGTGATTTGGACTGCCTAATGATTTTACATAGAAAATATAAGATTGAGAATTAAATTTGAAAAATATATATGTATGTATTTATATTATTAAGTTGAAAATAGTAGGAAAATTACTAGAAAGCCAAGTCCAACAGAATATCAAGAAAATGATTTATAGAACAAGAGGTTCAAGTGTACTTTATAGCAGAATGTTTGCCCAATATGATGAGGCCTTGAATAAGATTAGGTAGAAGACACTAATAATATAAATGATCAAATTATGAGATATATTCAGAATGAAAAAGAAATGTGGATACTATTAAAGCCAAGTCTGCTAAATTCAACAATTCTGATTAAAGAAACTTAAGAAAATGCAGAATTTTCAAAACTAATATATTTATTTTATAAAATGAAAAATAATTATCTTTTTTTAAAATATATTTTATTACGTATTTTCCTCAATTACATTTCCAATGCTATCCCAAGAGTCCCCCATACCCTCCCCCCTCTTCCCCATTTCCCTACCCACCCATTCCCATTTTTTTTTTTTTTTTTGGCCCCTGTACTGGGGCATATAAAGTTTGTGTGTCCAATGGGCCTCTCTTTCCAGTGATGGCCGACTAGGCCATCTTTTGATACATATGCATCTAGAGTCAAGAGCTCCGGGGTACTGGTTAGTTCATAATGTTGTACCACCTATAGGGTTGCAGGTACCTTTAGCTCCTTGGGTACTTTCTCCAGCTCCTCCATTGGGAGCCCTGTGATCCATCCATTAGTTGACTGTGAGCATCCACTTCTGTGTTTGCTATGCCCCGGCATAGTCTCACAAGAGACAGCTATATCAGGGTCCTTTCAGCAAAATCTTGCTAGTGTATGCAATGGTGTCAGCGTTTGGAAGCTGATTATGGGATGGATCCCTGGGTATGGCAGTCTCTAGATGGTCCATCCTTTCGTCACAGCTCCAATCTTTGTTTCTGTAACTCCTTCCATGGAAGTTTTGTTCCCAATTCTAAGAAGGGGTACAGTGACCCCACTTTGGTCTTCATTCTTCTTGAGTTTCATGTGTTTAGCAGATTATATTATATATCTTGGGTATCTTAATAAATTAAGAATAAGGAAAAAATACCTAGTACCATAGTTATGGTTTCAATCACTAAGAAGAGACACCATGTCTACAGAAACTCTTATAAAGGGAAACATTTAACTCTGGCTGGCTTATAGTTCAGAGTTTTAGTCTTGGGAAGCATGGTGACACACCGGTTGACAAGATGTTGGAGAGGTAGCTGAGAATTCCACATTTGGGTCTGCAGGCAGCAGGAATGGAGTGACACTGGGTGTGATGGTTTGTATATGATTGACCCAGGGAGTGGAAGTATTAAGAGGTGTAGCCTTGTTGGAGTAGATGCCTCACTGTGGGCGTGGGCTTAAGACTCTCAGCTGCCTGGAAAAACATATTCTGCTAGAAGCCTTCAGATGAAGATATAGAACTCTCAGCTCCTCCTGCACCATTTCTTCCTGGATGCTGCCAAGTTCCCACCTTTATGATGATGGACTGAACCTCTGAACCTGTAAGCCAGCCCCAATTAAATGTCCTTATAAGAGTTGTCTTGGTCATGGTGTCTGTTCACAGCAGTAAAACCCTAAGACACTGGCCCTGGATGGAGCATTTGAACCTCAGGAAGTGACATACTTCAACAAGGGTACAATTTCTCCAACAAGAACACACTTCCTAATAGTGCCTGTTCCTATTAGCATATAGGGCCATTATCATTCTCACTACATCCCATACTGTCTTTGCTTCCATTTACTTTTCCATATACTCCATAGCATTCATTATACTGCTACTATATATGTGTCTGTGGGGACTATGGAAATACCTCATAAACACAGCACCTGTGTTGAATAAATCTTGATGTTACAGATTTAATCCAGAGTACTCCAAATGGCCTTATATTATAGCCGAATAGTAACTCAGTCTCTCTGTCTGCCTGCTTGTCTGTCTCTCTGTCTTTGTCTCTGTATCTCTCTGTCTCTCTGTCTCTCTGTCTCTCTGTCTCTCTGTCTCTCTGTCTCTCTCTCTCTCTCTCTCTCTCTCTCTCTCTGTGTGTGTGTGTGTGTGTGTCCCCTATGGAACATTAAAAAGGCCAATTAGGCAAAATATTTAGTAAATAATTGAAATACCTGTTTGCAGATGACATGATAGAAAAGTTTCGAATTCTAAGAGCATCATCCATTAAACTAGCAATTAAATGCTAATAACATAATAATGAAAAACAATGAAACAATTCAGTAAGGGCTATAAAATTAACACACAAAAATCAATAACTTCCTTTACACAGGCAATAACCAGCTAGAGAGCAAAACAGAGAAAATCTCATTTGCAAGAGCAAGAAAATCAAACACTAAAAAATTAAAAGCAATAACCAAAAGCTTTATGAGAAGAAACTTAAGTGTTTCTGAAAGTTTCAGAGTGCTTTTAGATGTGAGATGTCATCAGCTCCTGAACAGTATGGCCCAAAGCCATAGCTTGTCAACTCTCCTGGGATAATCTATAAAATCAGGTAATCTGAATAAAAGAAATCAGGAAGCTCTCAAATATAGTCAGACAAGCTGAGACAGAAATCCTCACAACAAAACCAAGTCCTCAAGTGAAATCAGAAAAAATTGAAAAAGAAAAAAGTCACCAGAGGGCAGGAGTGCTTTCAGACTTTCAGGATTATGTTAAAATTCTTCATTGTAATTATTTGTTACAATGAAAATAAGAAAATAGAGAAATAAAACAGAAGGCTCAAAAGTAAATCTGCAGCAAATGGAAAATGAACAATCGAGGTAGCATCTGAAGTCAGTGAAGCAAAATAGTCTTAAATGAAAGGTAAAAGGGGGATAGAAGAAAATACACACATCTGTGGGTAAAGACTGACCAAAAGATATATTCCAGAAATAATAAGGTTAGACACTAATTAGTTATCAAGGAGGATAATTAGAAGGATAGAATGGATAAGGAAGACATGACACTGAGCAGGAATTGTTCTATTTGCAGACATGCACTGCACACATCAAACACCTCCTTTTGTAATCCTGTAATAGTTATACAAAGTTATGCTTCGTTATAACATACTCACAAAACATATTGTCCTAGTCAGGGTTTCTATTCCTGCACAAACATCATGACCAAGAAGCAAGTTAGGGAGGAAAGGGTTTATTCAGCTTACATTTTCCACATTGCTGTTAATCGCCAAAGGATGCAGGACTGGAACTCAAGCAGGTCAGAAAGCAGGAGCTGATGCAGAAGCCATGGGGGGATGTTCTTTACTGGCTTGCTTCCCCTGGCTTGCTCAGCCTGCTCTCTTATAGAACCAAGACTACCAGCCCAGAGATGGTCCCACCTACAAGGGGCCTTTCCCCCTTGATCACTAATTGAGAAAATGCCTTACAGTTGGATCTCATTGAAGGATTTCCTCAACTGAAGCTCCTTTCTCTGTGATAACTCCAGCTGTGTCAAGTTGACATACTCTTGTTCTCAGGAGTATATTGTTCACAATATACATTGTTCTTCAAGCATTCAAGAAATTAAATTCAGTTAAGAAATATTGGAATATTAGTGGGAATTTGTAACTGTCCATCTACTATATAAATTGGCAGACAGGTTATACAAAATAATCACTAGTAGCATAAGTCAAATGCAATGTATTTCCACAATGGAATTTGTATTAGCCACAAAGAAAAAAAATGTGTTGTTAGCAGGAAAGTCAATGGAATTGATGACCACATGTAAGTAAAGGCATTTTCATAAATACAAGTGTCACTTCTCTAATATGGAATTTAGGAGGAGAGATAGTTCTTGAAGGCAGAAGAGGAAACTGTGGATGTGGACAGGGACAAATCCCTGTAGAAGAGTTGACTACATATTGTATTGTGTACATATTTTTAGTAGTAAGATGAGAGTAAGCTTGTGCAATAAGATAAATAGCAATAGTAATACAATCCATATAATGGAGAGATTGTTCTTGAATTCATTTTCATAAAAATAATTAAATGTAGAAGCTGTTACTAATGATACAATTCTAATTAACAAACAAATATTATGGTTGCATTATATTAACATTTTTGAGAAATAGCACAGTAATAACTATTTTCGAGCAAGAAAGATAAACAGACTTTAAACTTCATATTCACAGCTTTGGATAATCTAACTATATCTCTTCAGGAGATATGTATTGACAGAAAAGAGAGAAATAAGAACTACATTAATCAAGGAAGAAGACAAATCCTCTCCTGGCTATTTTCTTATGAGATCTGAATTGTAAATCCCATCATTGCCTGCCCTGGGAACTCTGGCTTGTTATTTTCATTGTGGCAAGTTTCCAATATGTACACACACACACACACACACACACACACACACACACACCTTATGTTTATTTAACTTCACCAGTAGCCTGTTGGCTTCTGGGTTTATGAGATGTGCATACTCCAACATGTACTCTTGTATTTTGCAGAGATGAGCAGTTTTTTCTTCCAAGTGATTTCTCTGCATTTGTTCCTGTCTGAAGTCCTACCATAGGCAGAGTTCTAAAAACTTTCTCAAGTGACTTTGCAGCAATCTTCACCTCATGTCAACTCCATGCATCCTTGAAATTGCAGAATATGTTTCCCAGAGAGTGCCACCAACACAGCACTCAGCAAACTTCCTCAATGCAGTGTTAGTAAGTCATGAACAGAGAGACCTGACCAGAGTTTTAGCCATGGAGCAGGCCATTTCCAGATTCCTTCCTTTTCTGATTGTTCTCCTGAGAGGTGCTGCCAGAGTCTGACCAATATAGATGCAGATGTAGGCAGCCAACCATCGAACTGAGTGTGAGCACCCCAATGGAGAAGTTAGGGCAAGGACTGAAGGAGCTGAAGGGGTTTGCAACCCCATAGGAAGAACAACAATATTAACAAACTAGACCCCCCAAAGCTTCCAAGAACTAAACCACCAACCGAAGAGTACACAAGGGGGGGGGGACTCATGGCTGCATCTAGAGGTGTAGCAGAGGGCCTTGTCTATCATCAGTGGGAGGGGAGCTCCTTAGTCCTGTGGAGGCTTGATGCCCCAGTGTAGGGGAATGCCAGGGTGGGGTGGGTGGGGGAGTACCCTCATAGAAGCAGGGAGAGGGGTGGGATGAGTGTTGAAGAAGGGAAACTGGGAAGGGGGATAACATTTGAATTGTAAATAAATGAAATAACCAATAGAAAGAAAGAAAGAAAGAAAGAAAGAAAGAAAGAAAGAAAGAAAGGAAGGAAGGAAGCATATTTTCCACTAGGGATGTGTGAGAAGGCCTCTGGTTAGTTCCTGAGTCTATATATAGGATTGTGCCAGGATATGTATGTGTGTGTGTGGGTATATATATGTGTGTGTGTATGTGCTTGTATGCATGTGTATATATATATATATATATATATATATATACACACACACACACACATATATATATATATATATATATATATATATATATATATACATACACATATATATTATCAATGCTAGACCTTACTTTTACACACTAGGTAAGAAAAGATATTAACAGTACCAAGAATACCAATTTCAATAAAATAGTACAAAAGCAACATGTGAATGTGGTCTCTCACAAGCTTTTGAGCATGGCATCCATCCTTCTGTGACGATGCATTTTGGTGCTTCAGGTGAGGAGAAAAGTTGGTGATGCAGCATTGTGATTTTGCTTAAGGCTGTAGTTGACATTCTGATGAAAGACAATTGTCTACTTCAGGTAATGCTGGACCACAGAGCCTGGATATGGTGTGTAGATGGGCAGGACAGAGAGATGATTTACTGCCCAAGAGAACATGAGATGGTGGCAGAAATACATCATGCTACTTAGAACAGTGTGGAATTATAATACATGAATTATCTATTTCTGGGAATTTCCATTTAATGTTGTTAGTTTATGGTTGACTGTGATCACTGAAGTTACAGCTAAAGAAGTTATGGGTGGAAGATCTACCATAATGACTGCTTCTTATCTCTTCCATTTCTGCATTTTTTTGACACTTGGTGTTTCTCCATAGCAATTCCAGTTACTACACACTAACTTTATAGTTAATATTTCATAATAAGCCCTCTATTAGATTATTATCTATTTTTAATTATCTAATATGACCTTGACTGACCTACCATCCTTAACAAGCAATGAAATGCTTACAACCAGTGATGCAATGTGGCTCATATGTAGTCTTAGCGCATGGTCTCCCAACTCTTTAATGTTTGCCAAAAATAGATAACTTAAACTTTCTTATTAGGAAATGATACAAAATAAGATACTTTTAAAAATGTCTACTATTCTTAAGAAGCCTGAATGTGGAGAAAGATAGCACTTTAAAAAAGATGAATTGTGCCTTATCAGTAGGTAAACATTCTTGTCACAAACGGCAGGACTTATCCTTGTATACAAAGCCCTGTAGAGACAGGTGTTTTATCTGTGACTTCACCTTATGACATTTGTTCCTTCTGCAGTATGTTTTAGTTGCCTGGACTTAGGTGAATTCATATCTTTTCTAATGCCCTTTGCTCTCTAACCTTGAACTTCATGATTTGTTTAGGTGGTAGCACAGTCACTCACTTCGAACCAAGCCTGCAAAATGAAAGATGCAGGAGAAAGACCTCTGTCCTTATTTCTATTCTCTCTAGCCTTTACACTCCTGGCATTTTCTACATCCTACAAAAATATTTTCTAACGTTGATTCATTGACTTTCATGGACTTATCTGGCAAAATCCAGTGGTGTTTTAGTAAATAAGGCACAGATTTTACACTTCTTTCTGTGGGGAACATTTAACTTTTTTATTTTTGTATTTTAAAGGCATGTTTTATTAGATATTTTCTTCATTTACATTTCAAATGCTATCCCAAAAGTCCCCTATACACCACCCCCCGCCCTGCTCCCCTTCCCACCCACTCCCACTTCTTGGCCCTGGCATTCCCCTGTACTGGGGCATATAAAGTTTGCAATACCAAGGGGCCTCTCTTCCCTGTGATGGCCGACTAGGCCATCTTCTGCTACATATGCAGCTAGAGACATGAACTCAGGGGATACTGGTTAGTTCATCTTGTTGTTCCACATATAGGGTTGCAGACCCCTTCAGCTCCTTGGGTGCTTTCTCTAGCTCCTCCCTGTGTTCCATCTTACAGATGACTGTGAGCATCCACTTCTGTGTTTTCTAGGCACTGTCATAGCCTCATAGGAGACAGCTATAACAGGGTCCTTTCAGCAAAATCTTTCTAGCATATGCAATAGTATCTATCCCTCAACAAACAACAAAAACACTGAACTTTTAACTCTTGTTCCATCTTGGATTTTGCAATATGCTCTTTAATTACAAATATTACAAATATTACAATCCTTATATTACAAATCCCTTCTCATCAATAGTTTTGTTGTATTATGCTCTATACATCAATGCTTCCTACAAAATTTTTTTGCAGTTGAATTAAAGATAACTAGAGAATATATATATGCAACTATAATATGTGCCTTAAATGAACAAGTCACACACTGTAACATGCTCAATCTTATTAAAATCCATCCAGGGGATTAAGAGGTGGCTTAAGTTAAAAGTAGTGGTTGCATTTGCAGAGTATCTAGATTTTTCCCATAGGGTGGATCACAACCACCTGTAACTTTAGTTCCCGGAAGTGTGATGCCTATCTCTGGACTCTGAAAGCAATGTACTACTCACTGAGTGTGTCTACATACATTCACACAAAACATTCATACATGTAAAAATGAAGAGATAAATCTTTAAAAATCCTTTAATGAAAGCCCACATATTGAACTCTATCTAGCATATGCGCATAACAGAAAATATTTTTATTTTTTACCTGTTACCTCACTCAGGATAAATTTAATAATTTTATTTTTCTTAACAGTTAAATAATATTTCATTATATAACTATAGCAATTTCCTTATCAATTCATCATTTCATGGACACCTGGCCTGTTCACAGTAGCTGGTTATTATGAATAGAGGCACAATGAACATGTATAAACAAGTATATCTTTAGTAAAATGTAAAGCACTTTGGATATATGCTCAAAAGTAATCTCTTAGTTACTTTTCTAGAGATGAGAAAAGACATCATGATCTAGGCAATTTGTAGAAGAAATGGCATTTAATTGGTGTTTACTTCATTTCAGAGTTGAATCCATGGCTATCATGTCAGGAAGCAAGGGTGCAGCATTCAGGCAGGCATGCTGAGAGAGCAGAACAGTGTCTGAGAGCTGCTTTGAGCTTATATCTTATGGGTAAAACCCACTTCCTGAAAGCACAGTTCCAGATACACACCTCCTATATCAAGGCTACACCTCCTCATCCTCCTTACAACAGTCCCACCAAACATTTAAATGTAAGAGCCAATGAGGGTCATTCTTATTCAAATCCCTACAAGTGTTATTGCTGTATCTTGGCGGTAGATTTTTGGCCACCTTTCTCAACAGTTATCATGCTGCCTGCACACATTTGCTCTCCTACCAGCAATGAATGTTATTCTTCTACCACATCCTCACAAGCATGAATAGTCATTTGTTTTGCTGATCTTGGCCATTCAGACTAGCATAACAGAAAATCTTAATGGAGTTTTGATTTTCATATTCCTGATGGCTAAAGAGTTTGAATGTTTTATTATTTAGAATTCCATTTGTGTTTCAGGTTGAGAGTTCTTTGCCTAGTTCTGTACACTGGTTTTTAATCAATTTAATTAATTAATTAATTAATTAATTTGCCTCTTCTTCTTTCTCCCCCTCACAGAGTCCATCCTCTGTCGTTTCTCCCCTTCCTCTCTGAGATGATGTTGCCCCCCCTCCCAGGGTATTCCCTTTCTCCCCATCAGCCGAGTGCATCAGTTCTCTGTCAGATTACGTACATCCTCCTTCAAGGAAGCTAGACATGGCAGTCCTGTTGGGTAATGAATACCATAGTCAGGCTACAGCTTTAGGAAGAGTCTCTTCTCCAGTTGTTTGGGGACCCACAGGAGACTGAGAGGCACATTTGCTACATAGGTATGGCGGTGGGGGTGGGGGGAGGTAATGGGAGGAGTTTGGCTAATGCCAACTAGTGTGTGTTTTTTGTTTGGTGGCTAAGTCTCTAAGAATTCCCCAGAGTCTGGGGTAGTTGACTCTGTTGGTCTTCCTTCAACTCTTCTTTAAGTGTCCCTGCCATTGTTTGGAATTGGGTAACTGCATCTGTTTCAGTCAGCTGCTGGGCAGAACCACTTATGTTATGTTGTTATGTTATGTTATGCTCCTGTCTTCAAGCAAAACAGTATCATTAATAGTGTCAGGGATTGGTGCTTACACATGGGGTTGTTTTCAAGTTGGGCTAGTTATTTTTCGGCCATTCCTTCAGTCTCTGCTCCATCTTTATCCCTGAATTCCTTTTAGAGAAGACAAATGTTGGGTGGAAAGTTTTGTGGATGAGTTGGTGTCCGTTATCCTCCAGTGGGTTCCTATCTGGCTACAGGTGACAAGTGGCAGCTTCTCATTTTGTTGTTGTTGCTGTTATTTTGGTTTTTGTGGGGGTTATTTTTTTGATGTTCTGTTCATTTTAGTTCTTTATATATTCTAGAAACAAACTTGTCTATTAGATGGAATCTTAAAGATATTTCCAACTCTGTAGGCCTCTAATTCATCTAAATTCTGGTGGCCTTAACTGTGTAGAAGCTTTTCATTTTCATGAGAGTTAGGCTGGAATGCCTACTCAGGCCTTCCTCCATACCTGACACAAGCTAGAAAGTCCCATCTGCTCTCCTCACCCTAACCCCTCCCACACAGAAAAATACCTGTCCTGCTTGTTGGAGAAAACTCCCTGGGAACATGTCACTTAGTTTCTGGCAACCCTTCCAAGAGTGCCTGCCTGAGGGCTCAGTTTTTAACAATGTATAGTCACAGTCCCAGCTCCTAACTTACACATCATCCATTTCTTGCCTAGAAACATAAAATCCCCTTACTTAATCTTGGATGTGTGATATCACTAACCTTCACCTGTGAGATTGGTGAAGACACCTGAGAGCTGCCACACAATAAACCTGCCTTTATCTGCTTTTAATTTGGCCTAATCTGGCCTATATCTGTGTCATTGAGGGAGGGAGAGAAGATGCCTATCTGTGAAGTACCATGTATTAATTCTTGGTCATAGTGCCTATGGCATTGTTGCCCAGGTGAGCAAGTCTTTCCTGGGCCAACAAGTTCAAGCTTAACCCCATTTCCTCTTCTGTAAATTAAAACAGTTTGTTTTAATTCTCATGGTTCTCAAATAGCACATATAATTTATTCTCCAGATTTTAGATTAGCAAGCTACATTCCTGGGGAATGGCAGTCTTTTACGTCACATGATCCCAATAGTTTAGGAAAACTTATACTATGATGTCTCCACAAATTAGAGTGAGCCTGCACTTCTTTTCTGTACATGTCCCAACCACTCTTTTAAGCAGTTACTGTAGAGCTTGCTCTCTAGGATTGAAAAATAAATGATATATCTTCTTAGATAAACTTTGGCTTCTTAACACATATGTTCTATGCTCTCATGACACAGAGAATTGTAGCCAGGATCTTGAGATTTATATGACTATGAATAGCCATTTTCTGAATGTTGTGACATGAATATTGCGATTATAGGTAAAGATGAACATTCTGAAATTGCACACTGTAGATTCCTGACCTTTCATTAGTAGTTGCATGGCAGAGAGAACATACATAGACCAAAACAAAACAAAACAAAACAAAAACAAAACATACATAGCCACTCAGGTTCTGGTGGTTCTTCTGAAAAAGATAAAAAATGAAAGAATAGAGATATGTTGAGAAGTTTCATGGTTGCTGTTAAGATCATCCAAACATTATAAAATGTCGGTAATATTTTCTTTTGTATTTCCTAGTCCAATTAAATGGATGGAATACAGACTAAATTGTTCAAGTGAGATTTGATTGTTACCCTGAATACATTCCCTGCCATACTTCATATCTAATTAGTTGTCAAGATCTATTCATTTTACCCTTGTGATGGAGACTGCTGGCTGTTCAAGAAAATTGATTACTCTGAATTCTGAACACCTGGCTAGACTCCATTCCCAAAGTGATGTTATATTTAGAAAAGTCCTAAGAATGAGCTCTAATGGGGATGAAGTGAATAAAAGTTTTGTTATATGTTCCTTCCATGTCATATCAGAATGAGTTGAAGATTTTATTTACCTCAGATTTTTCTTCATGTACTTTAGTGCTGGGATTAAAGGCATGCACCACCACGCCCAGCCACAGGAATTTTTTTCAGCCACTAAGAGGCCACTGAAACTACAGCCAAAAAAGCCTGGTATTGTTATAGTTAGTTGCAAATCCACATATCAAGGAAAGGCCTAGAAGACCAGAAAATAGGTGACAGGCCAGGTTCTCTGCTGATATCTATAAAACTACAAGTGAAGCTGAGGAGACTCCAGGAAGTGAGAGATGCCAGAACGGGGAGACCAGATGAAGAAATCTGCAGGCATTAAGTTGAGCTAGAGTAAGAAATGTAATTAATGCAGAGTTGGCTAGAGAATGAAAGATGGAGCTTCCCAAGCCTTTTTATTGCGATACCAAGTGCCTCAGGAACAAGGTGCAATTGTACATGATCTAATGTTCTCTCTGCTGGGCTTTACTCTTGTTTTGGTCCTTACACACAATGCTTTTGGAGTCAGAACATACACTTTCTACCACTGTACTTGGAAATTATATATATATATATATATATATATATATATATATATATATATATGAATTCACAGGTCAGAGATTGTCTTGGGTTTCAAAAAAAATTGAACTTGAACTATTGAATGCTACTGTAACATTTAAGAGCTTGAGTACTCTTACAGATAGATTGATGGTTTTATATTAAGAGGTGGATATGAATTTCTGCAGGCAAAGGGTGAAATGTGATAATTTAATGAGTTGGCCTTAGATGTCAAGCTGATAGTGTTATGTTTTTATTGCTTAATTTCGATTGTCAATTTGGTTAGGTTTGTAAAGAACACACCAGGAAGTATCTAAGGGAGGACTTTTAGAGAAGATTAAGTAGAAGTTGAAGATCAGGCCAGAATATGGGTCTTTCTATCATATGGGATACAGTTTCAAATGGAAAGAATGGATGGTGGGTGTAGAAGGAAGAGCCAGCAAGCTCAATGCAGGCATCCTTCTGCATTCTGGCTAGCATGAAATTAACTGTTCATTTTTTTTTCCTGTGTCTATTCTATAAGCCTGTACTAAAATTTCAGAAACTAATTGCCCAAATAAAATAATCTTCTTTTAATCTGGTTTTCACAGATTGTCACAGAAACAATAAATCTGAATCATGCAGGCTTTCCTACAGACTATGACACTGAGTGAAAATAGTAATGCATACTTTATCATCACCCTTACTTTACCAGTATGACTATACTGGAGATATGCTGGGTATCTGGTCTAACATTTTGTGTCACTCCACAGCTCACATTTTGAATGGATATTAGAACATTTAATAAATTGTGTTTTAATCATATTGACCTTCCATATTTATATCACCCCCTTCTCTACTTGCCCAATTTTACTTGCTTTTTAAAATTATTTTAGATGAAACACATTATGTTCATCTTGGCTGCCTTATATGCCTAAATGTTTGGCTTCCCTGGAATGTGGTATATTCTTAAAGAAAACCGAGTTTCCATTTTCCAGCAGCTATCAATTGCCAATAACTCATTAGCTGTGGCTAGGACAGCTGATGCTGTCCACATCCCCTTATTCCCTATTACTAGTATTTTGTTGGTCTTGACCTCCCACAGGTTTTGTATATGACATCCAAACTATTGTGAGTTTGATACATGCATCTGCCCTGCTATATCAGGAAGGTCCCAGTTACCTGTATTTATCCACCAGCTATGGCTCGTACACGCTTTCTATCCTATATTCAGGAATGACTCCTTAATAGTCTTTGGAGGAGGAGGTGTGATATTGATGTGATGCTTAGGACTGAACTCTGTAAAGTCTATTATTCCCTGATCCCTGGCTATTTGTGGGTCTCTATGTTAGTCACCAACTACTGAAAATAGAATTGTTTTTTGCTGAAGGTTGCAAAATTCATAGTTCATTGACAGAAACAGCAGAGTTAGCTGGGATATCTCAGCTGAGGGATTGGTCAAGTCATATTGTTCTGTGAACATATCCATGAGGGATTGTCATTATCAGTGATTGATGTTTGGGAGTCCAGATCTCTGTAGGCTGCACCATCCCTAGGTTTGTGGTCCTGGCCATTTAAGATGGCATGGTAAGCACAAGCCATTAGCCAGCTAATAAGCAGCTAGCACTCTTCTATGGTTTTAGCTCCTGCTTGACTTACTCTCCTGAAGCCCGCAGATAGATTGTGGCCTGAAAGTGTAAGCCAAATAAATATCTCATCCCCTAAGTTGTTTTGGGCCATGATATATAACATAGTACTATGAAGAAAACTAGAATATTTATACAGTTGAAATGTTAAATGCAAGGCCATATGTAGTAAGCATATTAATCAGACAAACTAAATGATCAGCAGTTTGGGAAGTCAAAATGTGATGTAGTATTATCATGATCATAGTTTTATTCACCCTATAAATAAAATCAATATAAGAACAAAGTTAAAAGATTTATTAAAAATTTAATATTTATATTACATTATATTTACTTTGATATCAGCTAGTGAGTCTGTGGGAAGGTGTGTTTTAAAATTAGGCAGCCCTTTAAAACATGGAAACTATGGCATAATTATTGTATAGATAAGTGATGATATATTTTATTGTATTTTAGAGAAGTAAATTTTTGTGGGTTATAATTTTAACAAGAAGAACAGGTGATGTATGTGGCTTATCTTGATGTAGTTATTGTTATAGAATAGATATGCTTTAACCAAAATACTCTAAGTTAAATGTATTTTTCAAATGTGATATATATATATATATATATATATATATATATATATATATATATATATCAAGATACCTTGTTGATTGCACTTGAGTTTAAAGATGGAATTCATGTATGTCCCATATTTATTTAATTGTTAATCTTCACCATCAATTGATAGAATTAAGAATCACAATGGAAATGAGGCTCTGAGCATACCTGTGAAGAAATTTCTCACTTAGGTTAATTCGTTATGAAGACTCATTTTAATTGTGAGTGCACAAGACTATGACTTGGGATCCTGGATTGTGTAGAAAGGAAAAAGCAAGCTGAGTACTAGTGTTCATGTCTCTGAGCTTCCTGACAGAGGATACTATGTGACCAGCTGCCTTCTCTTCCAAAGGTCATAACTTCCTGAACAAGCTGCACTGTGCCTTTGCATTATGAACCCAAATAAACCTACATGAGGTAACTTTCATCAGATATTTAGTCTTGGAAATATAATAAGATATTATTGTACATACCTTGTTTGCTTGTCTTGATGGCAATTTTATACAACATTTGAACAATATTTTGATTAAACCAGTGATTGTGTATCACATTTGAATGGGTTGCAAAATCATTCTCTCTATTGTAGACAAAGAATAAATGTGCCCCTGATTCATGGCTTCTGCATTAGTTTGTAAGTCCAGGTTCCTTTCTTTCCTTGACTTCTTTCAGCAATGAGGAGTGACCTGTGCTGTAAGCTGAAATAAATTCTTTCTTAACTAAGATGCTTGTGTCCGTGGCATTTTATACAGCAATCAAAACCTAAGAAGTCTACATCTTAGCTATGATGTTGTCTACCATCCTAGGGAAGGACATATATAGAACCATTAGTAGAGTAGGGTTATGGCAACTTGGTAAGCAAAAAAGAACACATCTCTATCTTTTTATATCAGGAGCTAATAGAACTCTCATTATAAGCCATTATGTGCCCCCCAAAGTGTTTTAGAAATACTATTCATATATTACGCACTTTGTGAAAGGATTTTGGGGAATAAGGCTAACAAAATGACTATATCGCCTATCCACAAAAGAAGTAGCTGAGAATGCAAGAAAATAAAGCAGAAAAATAAGTGCCTGTATCTAGCCAGGCTTGTTATCAACCATGAGTAACAGTCAAACACTAGCTCTTGCAAAGACTGTAGAGTGAAATTTAGAAATTAATAATTCTGCTTGCTTAACCTTCCTAAAGAGCAGCAGCTCCCTGAATCATAATGAGAATAAAAGGTGTGGGTCTTCTTTTATTCAGCAGGCTCCATTAAACACTATGGTGGCCATGAGGCAGTGGTTGTGGTATAGCTGTAAAGGTCAGTGCTTCTCCATAGCTCTAATGCTAGTGACTAGAGCGTGTCAGGAGCACTCTGTGACATCATGGCAAGTTAGCCAGCAGCAATAGCAGAAGCTGCTCCACTTAGGTCTCCAAATCTCTCTGGAGTGCTTTGAATGGGCTGACCCTAATTTGCATTGTAATTTTGGTTCTGTGGATGTCTGAAAAGTAGGTTTTGCTTTGTCTATTTGTTTTAATTTTTACACCTTTTGCACTTTAGAAAGTCAGGTAGGGAAGGCAGAAGGTTGGAATGGCTAATGGTTGACATTCCACCTCATCTCTTGCAAGATGTTTATGATCACCAAGCTGTGTGTAGCCGAGAGTAATACTCTATTGACAAAATGTCTGTGATCATTCTTCAAGGACTGTACTGAAAACATCAGCATTTATTACCTGTTTATTTGCACAATTGAAACAAAACACAATTGATAAAAAAAAAGTTAGCATAGATTTAACAGTTTTACCCTAAAACAAATGAAGAATTCAAAAAGCAAACCTTGAAACCAAACTTTCCATCTCCCAAATAATACTTCAGTATAAACTTATCTCATCTATCAAAATTCCTGATCAAACGGGTTCTGTAAAATGGAATCTCATGTCTAAATGTCATGGAACTTATTTATAGATAATGGAATTATTTATCTTTTGGTGAGTTTATACACTGCTAGATATTATTAAATCTAAACGGCACAAAATTGCTGACTTGTGATAGTGTGGCATGAAACACGAGCCTGAATTCCTGGCCCATCTGACATTTGCTAAACAGGTGGCTGAGGCTCAGTGAGGCTCATTGCTTTTGTGTTGGTTGAACACATGATGACTATTATCAAAATTTGTGATCCCAAAGTATGTGACTATGTTGTCTGGATTAAAAATAAGTTCACAAATAAAAATGAAACTCTTAAAAGACTCATGTAGTTGTTTTCTGAGAAGACTAAGAACTAAAAATTCTCCAAATACATTGTTTTACCTAGTAAAAGCAGAGCATTAAAATGAACAAATTATTCTTGAACTTGGCATGGCATACATAAATGTGATCAGTCGGTGAATTTGGGATTATCTCAAAAGGGTAAAGATAAATCTATAACATTTTCATAAAAACCTCTATGTCAAACGTTAAAGAATCTCTTTACATTGTCAAGCTCTCCAAATACTTTCACTCTGATCCTATTTCCATTGAGTCTGGTCCTCTATTATCTTCAATTTTTGTGTTTGTTATTGGTATGTAGGTATTTTCAGTGTTAACATGTATGAGGATATACATACATGAACAGGTGAATGTATGAATGTGTGTGTGTGTGTGTGTGTGTGTGTAGTTCCCAGAAAGATTTCTGAATCTCAACCACTCTTTATTTGAGACAAGATGAACAGTGTGGCATTCATCTTGTTTCAGGAATGCCCTGTTGCCCTCTTCAAAGGCTAGAATTTCAGGTGCTTATCACTCCAACCAAATATTTATGTGGATTCTGGTAATCCAAACTTTAGAGTTCTTGTTTCCACAGTACATTGCATGAACAGGAAGCAATGTTTCCAGGCTTTGGTAGCACTTATGCATTCCTTTATTTTCACAGCCAACTGCTGTGAGTTTTAATATTTGGTGTGATTTTAATTTCCATTCTATTGATGAAATTAATAGAATCGATTAAATAATAATGCCCAAATAAATTAATGTCCAAATGTAGAACCATTTTTTCCCTCAAAGTGTGAGTGCTCATCTCCTATAATTCTCAGGGACAAAGGTAGTAAATAAAATTAGAAGTACGGTATTCTGAAATACTGCCGCAGTATTGTAGTGAGGCTGTGCTTCATGAATTATATATTGTATATAAGTAATATCCAGAGGAGTGCATGGTTATTTGCAACAGAAGAAGCTTATATTCTGACATCTAAGTAACATTTGTCTCTAGTTATAAACCAAAGACTGAAATGTAGGAAACAGCCTCGAAATCTCAAGGTAAGGTAAGAGATGAAAAAAAGTCAATGGATCAATAACAACATAGCACACAACAACGTAATTAACAAACTTCACAATAAGAAAGTATTTTCATGATAAGAACCAGATGTTTTTCTTCTTTTTTAAGTTTAGATGTTAAATAAAGAAATGCTATTAAATCTGCATAATTTTGATCTTCATTTGATATTAATAACTTTAATCATATAAGTTAAAAAATGTATTGAGAGACAATTATAGTGGATCCATTGTTAGCTACATATTAAATAAAATAAATAATGTTGATTTGTTCTTCCTTGGATAATGAATTTCAGGTATGTTCTTCCTTCTGTTAAACTCTAAGAAACTACATTCATTTTTTTACTTTCTTTTTTGTTTTTATTAGATATTTTCTTTATTTACATTTCAAAGGTTATCCCCTTTCCTAGTTTCCCCTCAAAATATCCCCTATGCCCTTCCCCACCCCCCTGCTCCCCAACCCACCCACTCCTGCTTCCTGGTCCTGGCATTCCCCTATACTGGGGCATAGAACCTTCACAGGACCAAGAGCCTCGTCTCCCATTGATGACTACATATGCAGCTAGAGCCATGAGTCCCACCATGTGTTTTCTTTGATTGGTGTTTTAATCCCAGGGAGCTCTGGAGTTACTGGTTAGTTCATATTGTTGTTCCTCCAATGGGGCTACAAACCTCCACAGCTCCTTGGGTACTTTCTCTAGCTCCTTCAGTGGAGACCCTGTGCTTCCAGCAATATCATTCCTGGGCATAACCCAGAAGATGCTCCAACTTGTAATAAGGACACATGCTCCTTAGACTTATTTATAATAGCAAAAAACTAGAAAGAACTCAGATGTTCCTCAACAGAAGAATGGATACAGAAAATGTGGTACATTTACACAATGGAGTACTATGAGGCTATTAAAAGCAATGAATGAATCCATGAAATTCTTAGACAAATGGATGGATCTGGAGGATATCATTCTGAGTGAGGTAACCCAATCACAGAAGAGCACACATGATATGCACTCACTGATAAGTGGATGTTAGCCCAAAATCTCAGAATACCCAAGATACAATTTGCAAAACACATGAAACTCAAGAAGAAGGAAAATCAAAGTGTGGATACTTAGATCCTTCTTAGAAGGGGAAACAAAATACCCATGGAAGGAGTTTCAGAGACAAAGTGTAGAGCAGAAACTGAAGGAATGACCATCCAGAGACTGCCCCACCTGGGGATCCACCCCATAAACAACCACAAAACCCAGACACTATTGGGATGCCAACACGGGCTAGCTGACAGGAGCCCGATAAACCTGTCTCCTGAGAGGCTCTGCCAGTGCCTGACAAATACAGAAGTGAATGCTCTAAGAAAGTATTACTGTAATATCAAAACCACCAAGGGATTGAGTCTAGGGAAGAGGTATAAAAATTAAAATTAAAAAGATACAACCCAATCCAACCCAAACCAAGCCAAAAGCTAAAAAATTCTCAAAGTATAGGCCAATATCCCTGATGCACATAGATAAAAATTTCTCAAAACAACCAAACAAAGCCTGAAAAAGAAATACAGACAAATATCAAATAGATAATCCACTGTAATCAAGTTGGCTTTATACTTGAGATGGCAGGCATGGCTTAACTTACATAAGTCATTAAATATAATAAATCATATAAATAGGTTTAAACACAAAGATCACATGATCTCAATTAATGCAGAAAGGCTCTTGACAAAATCCAACTTGCCTTCATGACAAATGTTCTAGAAACAATATGACTTTAACATAATAAAGTCTGTATATGACAAAAATATTCACAGTCAACATCATTCTAAATGGGGAAAATTCTAAACAATCCCAGTAAAATCAAGAATTTTACAAGGTTGTTCATTATCCCTACTCAATTTAAATACAGTGCTCTAGCTGGAGCAAGAGCTGGGTGAAGTGGTGCATGCCTTTAATCCCATCACTTGGGAGGCAACGGCAGGTGGATTTCTGAGTTCGAGGCCAGCCTGGTCTACAGAGTGAGTTCCAGAACAGTTAAGGCTACACAGAGAAACCCCATCTCAAAATAAATAAATAAATAAATAAAGTAAAATAAAATGAAAAAAATTAAGTGGTAAGTAGAAAGTGAATTCAAATTATTCATATTTTCTGCTGATAGTCACAAAAAATCATCCCAAAAATTCTACTAGAAAAATTCTAGAAGTGACTCACCTATCTATTTTTGAGAAAGGTCTTCCACTGTAGCTGGAGTTCACCAGTTTAGTCAGTCCCTGTGGCCAACATGTTGTAGGCTTTCTGCCACCTTTGCTTAAATACTTGTGTAATTACAGATGTACAGATCATGCATTCCATATTTGTGCTGGAGATTTGAACTGAAGGCCTTATGATTGTATAACAAGTACTTTAGCTACTGAGCCATCAATGTAGTCCTCAAAGATTAATCTTATACACTATCAATGTCACCACCATCAGTTAATTGATTTGCATGTGATATTTATGAGTTTGAACAAGTCAATTCTGTAATTGATAACCAGAGGAACTTAGTTACAAAAATTATAAGAAGATATTTCACTCTTTGGCTATCTATAGACTCTGAAGAAAAGATGAAAATATTGGATAGACAATTCCCCTGAGAAATGCTTCATTTTTAAAAAACATTGAAACTATATTTAACCACATGTCTGATACTAATGAAAGTAAGATATTCATATATACAGGAAGAGAATCCTTGTTGTGTCCATATCAGAAACTCCACGAGTCTTCTAAGTTGCAATGCAAAAAGAATGGAATTCCCAAATAAGTAAGTTGGAAATGAACTACATAAAATACAATGTCATTACGGAAATATTTAAATTATTATGACTATCTGGAGTAGATAATTTGATTTACTTTGGCTTTATATTATCAAAGAATATAAAATAAACAACTGTACAATAATTAAGTATTATCCAGGAACAATACCCTGCACTCTCTAAAATGTCCAACTTAATATTATGTAAAGATTTTGGTTTCATCTCTTATATATAAAGAAACTTGCTATTGGGTAGGCTGAATTTTCTTTATTTTCTTGAGTATTTCTTATTGTTTTCTTCTTAGAAAAATAATAAATAAGCATTATAATATTACAAAGAATTGATGAACTTTCAGTGTTTGAGAAGCTTGTGAAAACTTTGAGACACAGAAGTCTCTTACTTATGTGCCCCTTTCTAGTGTTGGCCAATATTATTTAAATTCTTGACATCTGAAAGAAAAATATTTTATTGCTAGTACATTAATGACTATCTTTTAACGTAGGTGCATTTATATCTCTATCTCCAGCTACATAATTATCAATGTCATAGATTGCTATGCAGCAATTTCTAGAAAACAGCATGATATCAAAAATATTACATATTTTATATTTGTGATTTTGATATTTATTAAAACATATGAATTTAATGTATTTATTAATTATTTGTTCTTTATTTAACTCTTTCCTGTTCCCTACACTTTTCTTTCAAGGATATTATTAGGTAGCATTATAATTTAGCATTTATTCTGTCGACTACACACTATAGGGTAGTTGCATGAAATGTACCAACAACTGTGGTAGGTTGTGAGTAAAGCTGGAAAGTTAACATCATCACAAAAGGAATTTGGAAACTCAAGTCCCTTCTGCTTTTTCCTTTATTAAGTCAACTTACTTGTATGAAATATAGGTGTCTTCTAAGGTGAATGTATGAATGTTTTTGTGCTGCAGACCCTCTGGGTCCCTTTGTTTGTGTGGAACGGGTCTCTAGTCGCAGGGGGCAAAGTGTCGGATGGAATGACAGACAGATGTACACAGGAGAGGTTGTGTAGAATCTGAATGTAATTTGTCAAATCGAGCATCAAACTTTTTATACAGAAGACAATAAGGAAGTTGGGTGACACACCAGCAAGGTACAAAGAGGTTACTGGATTCTTATATAAAACAGAGGAATGCAATCACAGAAGGTCTAACAGGAACCACCTGGGATAGAATTCATTGTTAACAACTGGTATCAAAAAGGGCTCCACTTAAGATTCACTTAATCTTAGAAGCAGGGTCAAGGGCTTCATGCCCTTGTCATAGTTCCTATTTTAGTCTATTGTATAGTCCACCTTTCCCTTAGGCCATTGTAAATACGTGTGTATGGGTGTAACTCAGCTATCTATAGTTCTAAGTATCTACTCTGGTTTCTCCTTAGGTCTGAAACTTCCTTCTTCCTAGGTGATGGTAAAGTCCTGTGTAGGGCAGTGACTTAGCTTTTATTCAAAGTGATAGTGTAGTATCAGAGGCAATTCTGAATGTCACTGAATAGCAACATTCTGAATTCCAAGCCCATGGTCTGCTCAAGGACTTTCTAGGACATTGGAACTGGCGAAGGCTTTAACTATGTCAAAATTCAATCTTAAAAGGCACTTATAATAGGATAATACTAAAAGAGAGAACGTGGATCCATACACTAGACTAATGCAGGAATGGAGAATTAATGTATGGGTTAGAGAGAACTCCAGACTCCAGGAGTGAGTTTCTGTGAAACTCTTCTGCCTCATGAGTAGCTTCCAAGCCTCTCGGCTTGTCAAGCTGACTCTACCAGAGTGCATGGCAATTTTGTATACTATGTGAAACAGATTAACATAAACAACATGATGACATTAAGTGGACAACGGCAGGGGAGAGGGACCATTGCTGGTAGTACATGTTGGTCTCAGATCTACTCTCACCCTTCAATGTTTTTTTTTTTTTTTTTTTTTTCGTTAAAAATTAAATCAATTGGACAAGGAGCCAGAAAAGAGAGAACTGTTTGGCAACTGACTTCTATCTGGGCTCTACCAATGGGGTAATCTTGTGAGAATATAAAATGGTATGAAAACAATAACAATGCCTTTTAGTCCTTCTTGGATCCCTATGTGGCAGCAGCAGTCATGTGCAATGTGGGTTTCTGGGTCAGTTTCAAACAGTTGTGGTAACAGTCCTAGCAACAGCAGTCCTAGTACAATGTCCATGGGCTCTGGTTCTAACAGAGGCAATTGTGAACACACTGTTATTGTTTTTTTGTTTTTGTTTTTGTTTTGTTGTTGTTGTTGTTTTTTGTTTTCTGTTTTCTGTTTTTTGTTTTTAGACTGCAGGCAGAATTACATCCCCCAGGGAACAACAGAAGAATGGAGGACAGTCAACTTGAACTTAAACCTGTTTCTCTGCAATGTTGGTTAAAATAATTCTATTTTGTATTTAAATGACTAGAAAAGAAAGCCTGTGTGAATGAGACAGTAACATAAAGCTAAGGCACAGACTTCATGAATACATAAATCAATTAAAAATTAATCAATAGTGGGACCTAATTGAGAATGGAGTTTGAAGAATGCTTCAAGAGCAGATTGTGATTTGCTAGGAAATCCACATCTTCAACAGAGAACCATGTAATATGCCATTGGTCAGAAAGAAAAAAAAAAATCTGGCAATAAGTTTTCAAATGAACAAAGGCCTAATCGTGACAGTGATCCAGCTCCAGCTCAGCCTTCTGTGTGTTGTGAGGACAGAGCAGGCATGGTTGTTTACTTGCTTGCTTGTTTGCTTGCTTGCTGGCTTGGTTTTTGTTTTTGTTTTTCCTTTTAACTTTTGCACCTGTACATTGATCTAAAAGTCTTTTTAGAACTCCATGTCAGTAGTGATAAAATATTGGTACTCTGAAAAACGGTGTTTGAGCTATTTTGAAAATAAAATTCCTGTTAAACCAATGGAGATCATATATATTGAATAAATGAAATGCACATATTTTATAAATGACATTGAGCAATTTTTACAAACTTCCTATTCTCTACAGACATCCTTGGGTAATTTTGTATAATTTTTGAGAATTTCAAATATGGGTACTGAATTTACATTATTTGGACTCCTATTTCTCCACTTATAACTGCATTCTAACTATTTATTTAGATAAATAATATTCAAATATATTTCTATGTTTGTATGAGTATATATGGTTTATAGATATATACATATTTGGATATATGCCACATATGTCCATATATATATATTATATGTATGTATATATATGTCATATATATAATATAAGTATATTTATGTCATACATATATAATATACATATATACCACATATCCGTGTGTGTGTGTATCTAAAGATGTGATGAATTTGATAGAGAGTGTTGGAGATAAGGCCAATACACACACACACACACACACACACACACACACACACACACACACATACCAACCAGGGCACTCACACTTGAGAGAACTAATTCTTCCTCCCTCAGTAGTCAGTAATTATTTGTAGCACTTCATGTAGATATATGGTCTTTTGAGATTTCCTCCATACATTTTGCAACTCAATTAGTGTTGTCCCTTGTGTATGTCTTCTTTAGGCAACCACGTTATTGATATATCATGAGTTCAACTTCCCTGTTATATTTAGAAGACACGGTCTCACAGAAGATATCCAGATCCTCTAGCTTTTACAATCTTACTTTCTCAATATTCCTTGAGCCTCAGATGTAAAGATTGTGCTTTAGATGTTTTACTCAGTATTGGGTTCATCCTGAGTATATTGTATACATCCTTATTTGCCATGAATAAAGCAGTTGGTATAAGCAAGTACTGTCTCCTTCATTAAAGACCACCATATGAGGAGGTCTTTGTCATACAGAGCTTCACCTAAGTCTCTGTTAGAAGACTTCTCTTCCAGACCTTTCACACTCCTGTCACTCACTCAGAGCTAAGCCAGATTCCACCCATCTCAGACTCATTGCAGGCTTTTTTCCACAACTCTTTGAGGTGCCCAACTGCATATGGGTGCTCAGGAGTTTGAGAACCATAGCCTCTGCCTCAGCCCCCACTGTTTCTCACCTGGAGAAACAAGGGGTAGGTCCCCTATCTTAGCTTGCCTTTCACCTCCCCTGAGTGTATGTTCACTGCCACTGAGGAAGAAACTCAGCTTAGCACCCCTGCATTTTGCCTCCCCAGCAGCAGTCTTGACACCCTAGCAGTAAGAAATGCAAAACTGCACTAAGTCTTGTTGGAAAGTCTGGTAGAATTCTGTGCAAAACCCACCTGACACTAGGTTGGTTTAGTTGGTAGATTTTAATGACTGTTTCTATTTCACTAGAGATTTTAGATCCATTTAAATTATTTATCTGATTTTGATTTAATTGTGTTAAATGGTATGTGTTGAAAAATTATCCATTTTTTTTAGAGTTTTCCAATTTTGTAAGGTATAGGTTTTTAAAGTACATCCTTATGATTCTCTGGATTTCCTGAATATCTGATGTTAAGTCCCCTCTTTCATTTCTGATTTTGTTGATTTTTATATTCTCTCTCCTTGTAGTCTGGCCTTAAACAGGATGCCGACCACAGCACAAGACACCTTCCTTGATTGAATTTTTTAATGCCACTGGAACTCTGTGATTGACTATCAGAACTTCAGTCCTCCTCAGCTGAATCATCCAGTCCACTACAAGAGCTTTCTGTGTGCTTCTAAAGTCAAATAAAATAGATGTCTTGAAGCAATCCTGTGAAGAAAAATTGCAAGAACAAGCAACAGGGGAGATTTCAGGGAGCAGTGCCATATGCCTCCTTTGAAACAGAAGGAGGAAAAATGAGGAGTTGAGAAGAAAGTGTGTCAAAGTACAGTGTAGCATTGGACAACATTGACTAAGTTGGCAGAGAGGGCTTCAGGGTGCAATTACTTGCTAAATAGAAACATGCCATGGAGCAATGGGGCTGTATTAATGTCTCCATTCTCCAAAAGTGTGCTGCGAATACAAGATAGATCCAGCAGCAAAGCAACAGAAGTCTTTTGGTTGTATTTCCTCAGCAGAGGTTCTGCCACACATTTTCAGGCCATCCAACATATCTTCCTGTCCTCAATTTCAAAGGACACCAACTGTCTTAGTGTGGATTTTACTGCTGTAAAGAAAAACTATGACCATAGCATCTTTTATGAGGGAAAACATTTAGTTGGGGATAACTTACCTGTTCAGGGGTTTAGTACATTGTCATCAGGGCAGGAAGGATGGCAGCATGCAGGCAGACCCAGTACAGAAAGCGGCAGGGGCTGTGTGCCACACTGGGTATATATTGAGCATAGGACATCTCATAGCTCCCACCACCACAGTGACACACTTCTTCTAACAAGGCTATACTTATTCCAACAATGCCATACCTCCTCATAATGTGAATCCATGTAGGTCAAGCATTCAAACACAGGAGTCTATAGGAACCATTCCTATTGAAACCACCACAATCACTAAGTCCATGAACAGCACTAGTCAGACCTTGAGAGAAGTCAGATCTTTCTTATTCCCCCTCTTTCTCTCTCTACACTCTTTATCTTTGTGTTTCTCTACCATTAACTTGTACCTCTTTGTGGGTCCATTTCTCATGGAACCCTTGGGTTGTGTAGTATCACAGTAATTTCTGGGCAGCACCAGGAATGATTCCAGAATATAGTCAGATAGCTGGTTTCCATGTGTTCTAGGATCCCCTTTGTATTTGAGTTGATTGTCTTTTCTTATTCTATTAATGAATGTGTACAGTCAGTTCCTCTTTTGAGTTTGGGAAGACACCAGTAGGTATGCTAACAAGGAAAAGGAGCAGCTCAGGAGACTTCAAGCCTACTCAAATAATTACAGGCAACTAAGGAATGATAAGAACAGGAGAAATAGTCTTCCCTATGGGTGAATGCATCAAGACTTTATTCAACATCAAAATGTCAGCATAAAAAATCATATGTATGCAAATAATTTATGGATTGAGCAGGAGACACTTGCTCAACTATATTCATAGCACTTTCATTAGTAATAGCTGGAAACTGGAAACAACCTAACTGTCCCTCAAATGAAGAATGGGTCAAGCTTTTATGGTAAGAGAAGAAGCTATGCCAGCTGCTAAAGGAGAGAAGCTTTCTACAGTCCTCTCTGACTCTAATTCCTGTGAAACATAACAATGACCATCCTGGCGAGATATTCTGAAAGTTCCACAGCTTCTTCTGTTACCTGAATATCTCATCTGTTCTATTCCTTTTTTCATGTTTATAAGTGTTGATGTTGTTTGTATTTGCCACAGATGATAGGCTTAGTGCAAATAACATAAAATTCAGTTTTTTAAAGTAGCTTTTTAAATGCTTTTCAAAAACTTCAATATTATTATTTTCTGATAATATGACCTAATTTTATTTAAATTATTTATTTAATTTATTAAAATTATTATCAAGTTTAGGGTTATCTTTTTATCTATAACATATGCTTCAAATAACATAATACTAAAATCTATAAAAATGTGAGTTAATTGCCTTCTATGAACATGTTTTTTTTTGTTGTTGTTATAGTTATATAGCATTTATACTTGAAGGCACACAATTTCAATTCTATATTGTTGATCTTAGCATTTAAAAAGTTTATTAATTAGTTGAAAACTAAATCAATACACATATGTTACACATAGAAATTTATATTAATTTGGATATTTTTCTTCCTATATATTGAAAATTCTGGCTGATATGTAAAAGTAATAAAATATTCAATGGTGCATTTAAAATTGTTAATGTAATTTTAAGTAGACTATATATCTACACATTTACCTACCACAGAGATTCATGCTTGCCATTTAGAGTGAACTATAAGGAATATATTCATCTGCATCTTGGACTCCACTGATATTCTGACTAGACAGTCTCCTTCCTCAGTTATTCTGACCAGTCTCCCTTGGAAGCACTCTCAGTATCTGCATTTTAGATAGTCAGTTCTTTTAATATAAGAGGGACATGAATAGAAAAACTGAGCTTGGTGGAAATTAATATTTTTTCTACAGTATTGTTTTACAGAACCATATTTGATATGTATGAAGTTATATAAATCAATCCTTTCTTTTAAAATTTTATATCATTTAAATTATTTATATTATGATATATAATATATTAAAATATTTATATTAATTATATTATGATTTTAAAATTATTATAATTGTGCATGTATGAGTCCATGTTTGTGCCTACTCCACTGCATATCTGGAGGTCAGAGGAAATGTCTGGGTGGTTAGCTTCTTATTTAACCGCATGTTTGTGCTGATCTATATATTTTAGACTATTTGGCCTTCAAAATTGCAAGTAATGACACCTCCTATTTCAATATTAGAATGCTGGGATTACAGCTATTGACCACCATGGTGCAATTTGGGTGGGTACTTAGGATCACATTTAGTGTGTCAAACTTTAACAGCAAGTGTTTTCTGCTGAGATACCACAACAGCCCAAATTGTGACATTTTCTAATAAGAACTGTGTTGCTGGTTCTTGTTCTTTGGCATCCACTTCAGAGAATATCAAGACAGCAGCCTTTCTTCAACCCTCAAACCATATTATACAAAAATCTACAAAGGCTCAAGTGTACTTCAGATAGCCAATGGCAATCTAAGATTCCTATGATCTCCTTATAAGCAATTCTCCACGCTAAGGATTTCAAACAGGAAAGCTTGATATAATCAGTTATGGGACCACCCATCAGCTTATTCTGGAGTAAGGTGTGTACTGGGCATCCTTGGGGAAAAGAGAGATCTACACAGGGTTTTAAAGAGTACATCCTAACCACTAGAAAGCTAGAAACTCTCCTTAATGAATGAAAAGTTTCATGTTTCTTGATCTTGTCTCAAATCATGAGCATCAAATGGTAACTTCAACTATTTTTGGAATCTGGCTTAGCTCTGAGTGAGTGACAGGAGTGAAAAGGGTCTGGAAGCAAAGTCCTCTATCTGAGACATAGGTGAAGCTCTGTATGATGAAGACCTCCCTACATGGCAGTCCTTGATGAGGGAGACAATACTTGCTTGTACCAACTGCTTTATTCATGGCAAATAAGGATGTATATGACTTACTGAGGATGGACTAGAGTTTGAATACCTTTTGCAGGAAAGGATGCTTAGAAAGGGATGCTCACTAGCTAAACACTTGAGGTTTCTAGATACCTGATTAGTATGGAGAACTCTATGCTCTATTCTATGTGACTGGTTGCCAGGTTCTCTTAGTGAGGTATTGTGGTCACATGCTCCAGGACAGGAATCTGGTCAGGAGCTAGTTTGAACTCTTGCCGTTCTCAATTATGATTATTACTGGGGCTCTGAACCTTGCTACTACCTTACCAGTTTTTTTTTTTTTGGTCTGGTGGGCCAATACTACTAAAATTATTACATAAAATAAAAACAGAAGGACCTTTGAACAATGTGTTTTATGAGGCCATAGTTACCTGATACCCAAAACACAAAAAGACCCTACAAAGAAAGAGTACCATAGACAACATTCCCTTATGAACACACATGCAAAATTACTTTCAAACAGAATCCAAGAACATATCAAAAAGATAACCAACCATAATCGATCAGGCTTTATCATAGAGATTCACAGATTGCTCAACATGTAATGATCAATAAGTGTAATCTACAATATAAAAAGTAGAAGGACAGAAAAAAACAGGATCATCTCATTAGTTTCAGAAGAGGTCTTTGACAAAATACAACATCCTTTCAGTATAAAAGTCCTGGAGATATTAGAAATACAAGGAGCATACCTCAACATAATGATTCAGTTTATAGCAATCCCATAGCCAACATCAATTTATATGGAAAGAAACTCAAAGCAATATCACTAAAATTAAGAAGAAGACATATTACTCAATACAGTGCATGAAGTCTTAGCTAGAGCAATAAGACATCTTAAGGAGATCAAGGGGATAAAAATTGGAAAAACGAAGCCAAAATGTATTTATCTGCAGATATATGATACTATATAAAAGCTAACCTACAAAACTCCTCCTGGAAACTACCACAGCTGATAAACCCAATTCTAATAAGTGATACAACACTGTTTCAACAATGTAGCTAGATACAAGCTTTAACATAAAAAAAAATGTAGCTATCCTATGTAAAACCAACAAAGGGACTGATAAATAAATTAGGAAAATAAGAATTTTTACAATAGCTTCAAATAGTATAACAAACCTTGGGACAACTCTAGCAAAGCAAATGAAACACTTGTATAATAAATACTTTATGACATTGAAGAAAAGAAATTGAAGATTTCAGAAGATAAGGAAAGATGTTTCATTCTCATAGATCAGTAGGACTAATATGTTAAAAATGGCCATCCAACCAAAATCAATTTAAAGATTCAATGCAATCCCCATCAATATTGCAGCATATTTCTTTGCAGATATTGAAAGAACAATTTTCAGCTTCATATGATCCAGGGAATTGTGTAGCTGTTCTGGTCTAGTAGCCTTGAGAGGCATGAGTCATAGATCTTTCAGATTAGAGTCTATGGCTCCTATGGTTCTGCAAGTCTTTCAGTTCCTGAGAGATTGAGGCACTTCCTCAGGCAGTGATGCATTCAGACCATGGATGTTTCTCTGTGTCTTTAAGTGAGCAAAGCATATAGAAGTTAGGCAGGAAAATTAGTCTTATACATTAATCTTATATGCTCTATCTAGTTTGCAACTACCATTGTATTGTATTCCAGCAACCATTATTGTATTCATCCTGGCAATCTCCATTGTACTCTGTTTCTGATAAGTACATAAAAAGTCTGATTGAAAAAAAAAAAAACAACAACAAAATCAACAAAAAGTAAAATGCATACTACATAAAAAACTTGTCTCAGTCTCAGTCTTACTTAGACCTCTCCAACTTGGCTTGGTTTTTATTCCTACTGACCCTATCACTTCAGTAAGTAAGCATTGGCATTTAATGCAATGGTAATGCTAAGATAATATGGTAACACAAAACCCAGGATACCTACAACAATCTTGAATAATTAATGAACTGCTAGAAATGTCACTATCCTATATTTAAATTTGTACTACAAATCTACAGTAATAAAACAGCATGATATTTATATAAAAACAGATACTATGGCCTTTCCTTCAGTCTCTGATTCACACTTTGTTTCCATATTTCCTCGTACCAGTATTTTGTTCTCCCTTCTAAGAAGCACTGAAGCATCCACATTTTGGTCTTCCTTCTTCTTGAGCTTCACATGATCTGTGAATTGTATCTTGAGTATTCTGAAATTCTGGGCTAATATCCACTGATCAGTGAGTGCATACCATGTGTGTTCTTTTGTGACTGAGTTACATCACTCTGGTTGATATTTTCTAGTTCCATCAATTTGACTGAAAAACTCAGGATGTCCTTGTTCTTAATAGCTGAATAGTATTCCACTGAATAAATGTACCACATTTTCTGTATCCATTCTTCTGTTGAGGAACATCTGGGTTGTTTTTCTGCCTATTATAAATAAGGCTTCTATGAACATAGTGGAACATGTGTCCTTATGTGTTGGAGCATCTTCTGGGTATATGCTCAGGAATGGTAAAGCTGGTTCCTCAGGTAGTACTATGTCCAATTTTCTGAGGAATGACCACACTAATTTCCAGGGTGGTTGTACCAGCTTGTAGTCCTACTAGCAATGGAGGAGTGTTCCTCTTTCTCTACAACCTTGCCAGCATCTGTTGTCACCTGAGTTTTTGATCTTAGCCATTTTGACTGGCGTGAAGTGGAATCTCGGGGTCTTTTTTATTTGCATTCCCCTAATGACTAAGGATGATCCATCCCACATACAGTCACCAAACCTGGACGCCATTGTGGATGCTGGAAAGTGTTTACTGATTGGAGCTTGATATGGCTGTCTCCTGAAAGGCTCTGCCAGAGTCTGAAAAATACAGAGGCAGATCCTTGCATTCAAACAATGGACTGAGTGAGGGTTCACCCAATGAAGGAGTTTGAGAATGGACTGAAAGAGATGAAGAGATTTGCAGTCCGATGGTGGGGAGCAACAGTGTCAATGGGCCAGACTCCCTGGAGCTCCTAGGGACTGGAACACCAACCAAATAGTACACATGGAGGGACCCATGCCTCCAGCTGCTTAGGTGGAAAGGAAAGACCTTGTTGGACATCAGTGAGAGAAGTGGCCCTTGGGCCTGAGGGGATTCAATGCCCCAGTGTTGGGGAATGCCAGGGCTGAAATGTGGGAGTGGGAGGATAGGTGGGGGAGCACCCTCAGAGAGGCAGGTAGAAGAGTGAAGGGAGAGGGGGTTTCCAGAGAAGAGACCTGGAAAGGGAATAACATTTGAAATGTAAATAAAGAAAATACCCAATTAAAAGAAAACAGAAAAAGAAAAAGAGAATAATATGCATGATAATAAAAAATAGATACCATAGTCAATGAAACATGATCAAAGAACCAAATAAAAATCCAAATGCCTGTGGACACCTGAATTTTATTGTTAAAGAAGTCAGAAATAATCACTACAAAAGAGACAGAATCTTCAATAAATAGTGCTTCTCAGCTTAGTTAGCTGCATGTAGAAAAATCACATAATCCACACTATCACCCTTCACAGAATCAACTCCAAATGGATGGTGACAAAGTCAACATAAAAGCAGATAAGTCAAAAAGTTTCTGCATGGCAAAAGGCACCATTATTTGGACATAGTACCAGCCTACAGAATGGGAAAAAATTTTACCAACTTCCTATCCAATAAAGGGCTAATATCAAAAGTACGTAAGAACTCAAGCAACTAGATATTCAAAACCTGAGCTACAGACCTAAACAGACTATTCTCAACAGAGGAAAGCCAAATGGCTGAGAAGTACACAGAAACTTTCAACATCCTTTACCATCAGGGAGCTGCAAATCAAAATGACTCTGAGATTTCATCTTACACCTGTTAGAATGACTACGATCAATAACATAAGTGACAGCTCATGCTGGCAAGCATGTGAAGCACTTCTGTTACTGGTGGGAGTACAAAGTTTTACAGCCACTGTGCAAATCAATATGGCGGTTCCTCTGAAAATTGAGAATTGATCTACTTCACGACTAAGCTATACCACGCTTGGGATATACCCAAAGGATGCTCCATCCTACCACAAGGACACATGCTTAACCATGTCCATTGAAGTTTTATTCATAATAGCTACGAACTAGAAACAAACTAGATATCCCTCAACCCCTGAATAGATAACAAAATAGATTTATACAATGGAGTATTACTTAGCTATTAAAAATGAAATCACAAAATTTACAGATAAGTAGATGGAACTAAGCAAAAGTAATCATGAATAAGGTATCTCAGACTCTAAAGACACATATGGTACCTCACTTATTCGGCCATCATCAGAGAGTTGTCCTTTTACAGCAGATGGGAACAAATTACAGAGACCCACAGCTAGACAGTATCTGGAGATTAAGAGACCTTGGAACACTCAGACACAAAAAGGATGTTTCTATCAAATTGTACTCCTTAGGGCTTAGTATCCCTGTGCAAGTATAAAAGGAAAGTGCATATGAACCAGAGAAGAGGGAAGACAACAAGAAAACCAGGTCCTGTAAATCAACATGTTCAAACTCTTACAAACTTACAGAGACTGAAGCAGTACATGCAGGGCCTTCATGGGTCTGCACCAGAAGAGAATGTGTTGAGTTTCCTTCACTACATGTACTTATAGGACATAAATAAACAAACATATTATTATAATACATGTTATTTATACATACATATTATATCTGGACCCATCTGAGGCTTTGACACGACATCAGTAACACTTCAGGTACCATTTATGCTGCAAAGAGTCCACATGAGACATGCTGACTCCTACTGGCTCTGAGTCCTTTCAGTGTCTCTATGCTACTTAAAGGAAATATTTTTGTCTCCCAGCAAGTCAAATCCTTTAGGATTGCTCTTGGTTTCTCATAAATAAGTATATTAACCATAAACCAATCAATCAATCAATCAATCAATCAATCAATCAATCAGTTAACCAATCAATGAAGGCCTGGAATGATTTAAAAAAAGAAGAAGAAGAAAAGAAAAACGAGAGACAATGCTGGAGAATGTGATCACCTGTTAAAAGCTGAAGACCAGATTTGATACCTGGTACCTACTTGACCACATGACAGCCCACAACCATCTGTAAACTGCAGAAACTGCAATCCTAATTCCAGGGTATCTGACATTCATTTCAATTCCTCTGAGGATACCAGGAATGGACAAAGTACCCAGGCACACTTGCAGAAAACACACATGTACACAAAAAAGTAAATAATTAAAAAAGAAAGAAGAATGAATGAAAGGAAGGAAGAAAAAGGGAAGGGGAGGGAAGGGAAGGGAAGGGGAGGGGAGGGGAGGGGAGGGGAGGGGAGGGGAGGGGAGGGAAGGGAAGGGAAGGGGAGGGGAGGGGAGGGAAGGGAAGGGAAGGGAAGGGAAGGGAAGGGAAGGGAAGGGAAGGGAAGGGAAGGGAAGGGAAGGGAAGGGAAGGGAAGGGAAGGGAAGGGAAGGGAAGGGAAGGGAAAGAAGGGGGAAGAGAAGGGAAGAGGAAGGGAAAGAAGGGGAAGGAGAAGGGGAAGAAGTAGAAGGGGAAGAAGGGGAAGGGGGAGAAGGGGAAGGGGGAGAAGGGGAAGGGGAAGGAAGAAGAGGAAGGGGAAGGGAGAAGGGGAAGGGGGAGAAGGGGAAGGGGGAGAAGGGGAAGGGGAAGGAAGAAGAGGAAGGGGAAGGGAGAAGGGGAAGGGGAAGAAAGGGAAGGGGGGGAAGGGGAGAAGGAGAAGGGGAAGAAGGGGAGGGGGATGGGGAGAAGGGGAAGGGGAAGGGAGAAGGGGAAGAAGGGGAAGGGGAAGAAGGGGAAGGGGAAGAAGGTGAAGGGGGAGAAGGGGAAGGGGAGAAGGGGAAGGGGAAGAAGGGGGAAGGGAAGGGAAAGGGAAAGGGGAAGGGGAAGGGGAAGGGAAAGAGAAAGGAGAAAGGAAGGAAAAGGAAACCCAGGGACAATAAATCACCTTGAGGTGAATGTCCTTGTGTATGCTTACCAAAGATCTCCTTAACCCTGAGTTTGTAAAACTATCCCCCTGCCCCAGAAGCTCTGACTTACAATCTAATATATATCTCTATACTTTCTCCTGGACCACAGATATACTTTTTAATATTAGTGTAATCTTGCTAAGAGGATTGTGACTTAATATGGAAGAAAATCAAGTTCTTACAATGTACCATTATGAATAGAAGAGAATTTGAGGATACATAATGAAGGGTTGGGACTGTAAATTCATTCACTCAAAGGATGTACCACTCTGATATGCATAGTTCTAGTGTTGGACCAAAGCATTCACAAAAGAGCACCTTACAGATTTCCTAATGTGAGAGTATATTTGAGACCTCAGCGTTGTTCTCCTATGTCATCACTTCTGTGCTCTCTGTCGATGGCAGCAATGCTCAAGCAGACACATGCCTACAAGCTTACAAAGTCTTTCTTCTGCATCATCTCTTCACAGTCATCAAAAGGCACTCTGTTCTGATGCCTCCTTCCCTCTTTCTAGCTTATTGCCCTTTGTCCTTCAAAGATGCTCCTTATGGAGTTTCATGTAAGCCTACAGAATTTTGACAGCTGCTTATCAAAGGAACTGAAATACAACATTTCTGCAACATTGACCATGTCGGTAAAGCACAGATATGGTTCAGGTTGACAAATTCTCAAGTTTTTGTAAAATATTTAAGAAAGCATGTAGATATATCTCAAAATCCATGATTTTATATATTTAGGTATTTACTCATAAAATTACATTTATAATAAAATAAATATATTAATTTATATATTAAAATATAATAGAAATGAATATATTATCTAAAATATATAAATATATATTTTTTGATATTAAGTCATCATCCCTTTATAAAGATTATATGGAGTTCTATAATTCATTTTTATTTTTTTAATTCTTTAAGAAATAAAATACCATTATCATATCAAAATATTAATTTTTATTCTCATACTGCTAATTTATATATTATTTTATGAGCTATAAGTTCTGTTTACATTAGTATTTCAAACTTTTTATTAATAAGAATTTGTTTAATTTTTCTCTAATATCCTTACATCATTATGATTCTTTTGTAAAATATACAATTCCATTTATTTATGTGTTGTGTCTTAAATTGCTAAAAATAAAAAGAATACATCACATAAAATTTGAGATATTAATCATCATACTCTGTGGCTTAAATCAGATGGATGGAAATAACATACCTCTAATATGAAGTGAAATAATGAATCAATACATATTCCACATATAGAGTGAATAAAAATAATGAAAATGAACAAATGGTACACAATAATGTGGATGAATAAAAACCATCATACTCTATAAGAAATCCTGATGTGAAAGAATACATTAATTACTTTCATTTACAGTGAAATAGAAAGATCCTAAGAAGGTGGCAACTTGCTGGCTGGGGGGTAAGAACAGATTGGGATGGGAGAACCAGGGGGGTGAGGTACTTTGCTTCTTTATAAAGTATGGAAGAAATTCATATTGAGAAATGTTGGTTTTGGAAAGATGTCAAAATTATGTGCCATGAACCTTATTTACCTTAAGCAGTGCAAGAATACCACACACACACACACACACACACATACACACACACACACACACACCATATCTTAAAAGTTGACCAACTATCATATAACATTATTATTATTATTATTTTTTTTTTTTGGTTTTTCGAGACAGGGTTTCTCTGTGTAGCCCTGGCTGTCCTGGCACTCACTTTGTAGACCAGGCTGGCCTCGAACTCAGAAATCCACCTGCCTCTGCCTCCCGAGTTCTGGGATTAAAGGCGTGCGCCATAATCTCAGAGGCTTTCAATGACATCTCCTTATTATTTTTGATCATTAAAAACCTTGATCACATCTTACAAATCAGTCACTATCTGCAGGCCAGGCCCAGCCAGCCTTGCATCCTTTTTTTGTTTGTTTGTTTGTTTGTTTGTTTGTTTGTTTTGTTTTTGTTTTTTTTTTTTTAGATATTTTCTTTATTTTCATTTCAAATACTATCCCGAAAGTCCCCTATACCCTCCTCCCGCCCTGCTCCCTTACCCACCCACTCCCACTTCTTGGCCCTGGCATTCCTCTATACTGGGGCATATAAAGTTTGCAAGACCAAGGGGCCTCTCTTCCCAATGATGGCCGACTAAGCCATCTTCTGCTACATATGCAGCTAGAGACACAAGCTCTGGGGGTACTGGTTAGTTTATAATGTTGTTCTACCTATAGGGTTGCAGACCCCTTCAGCTCCTTGGCTACTTTCTCTAACTCCTGCATTGGGTGTCCTGTGTTCCATCCTATAGATGACTGTGAGCATCCACTTCTGTATTTCAGGCACTGGCATAGCTTCACTGGAGATTGCTGTATCAGGGTCCTTTCAGCAAAATCTTGCTGGCATATGCAATAGTGTCTGCGTTTGGTGGCTGATTATGAGATGGATCCCCGGGTGGGGTAGTCTCTGGATGGTCCATCCTTTCGTCTTAGCTCCAAACTTTGTCTCTGTAACTCCTTCCATGGGTGTTTTGTTCACTATTCTAAGGAAGAATGCTTTTGATTCTGATGAACAACTTCTTTAAGTCTCCTGCATTAGCTGTATCTCTACAACACAGCTATTCTATTCCACATTCCTACTGTTGCCTTCTCTTCTTCTCCACTCAGTGTTAAGTTCCAATAACATTCTGGTTTTCATAAGGTAAGTGTCATAGCTGTCTGGTAGGGACAGACTTCCATAAGGCTTTTGATATTCAGTCCTGTGCTTCAAAGAATTGATGCCTAATGGAGGAGCTAGAGAAAGGACCTAAGGAGATGAAGAGGTTTGCAGCACCATAGGAAGAACAACAATATGAACTAACCAGTACCCCCCAGAGCTCCTAGGAACTAAACCACCAACCAAATAGCACACATTGAGGGATCCATGTCTCCAGCTGCATATGTAGCAGAGGACAGCCTTGTTGAACATCAATGGGAGGAGAGGTCCTTGGGACCAAGAAGGCTCAATGCTCCAGTGTAGGGGAATGCCAGGACAG
This sequence comes from Mus caroli, assembly GCF_978045245.1. Lineage (NCBI taxonomy): Eukaryota > Metazoa > Chordata > Mammalia > Rodentia > Muridae > Mus > Mus caroli. The sequence continues at coordinate 28,851,880 of NW_028227256.1, read as the reverse complement.
GGAAGTAGGAGTGGGTGTGTTGGTGAGTAGGGGGAGGGTTGGGATAGGGAGTTTTTGGAGGGAAAACCAGGAAAGGGGATAACATTTGAAATGTAAATAAAGAAAATATCTAATAAAAAAAAGAACTGATATCGAATAGAACTGGTTCCATACAATTTCATGATTGTTTGAATGTTAGCTCGTTTTGAGTATTTTGCCACCATGACTGCCTTATTGTGTTTATAATACTCTTAACAATATTGCTCACAAGCAGGTGTACATATCAACAGAATGTGTTTATGCAGCTTTTCATGAATATATCAGTTAAGATGACCACAACACTCTATCAAAGTAGAAAATCAATATTGGTAAAATATTATCGATTTAAACATAGTATATGAATTTTCATTATCTTATAGATCATCCCTTTAAGTTTAATGTCTAATAGGTATTGGCCATACAGAAATATTTTATATGAATACCAAAAGATAATAGAGAGAAATTTCATTACCATCTAAGCTTATTCATATATTAGAGAGATGGTTTTGCAAAGTATAAGTTTTCTGAAATTAAAGGTTTTTTTGTTTTAATTTTTCTATTCTTTCTGGAGAGAATTAGTATGTAGATTGTGTTCTGCAAAATTATGAATTTGCTTTTTTATTCTTATTTTTTTAACAAATACTAACTTGCCACCATAAAATATATATTTAATTTCTAGAAACTCATCAATTAGAGAAAGCAATCTATATATATTAACTTTCTACTTTATAAAGCAGAGTTAATCAGCTCCATCTGTGATTTGTGGTAATCTCCAGAAAAGAACAATATTTTAAAATTCCCATTGTGTCTACCAAAAAAAAAAAACCCACCAAAACTTTATTGAGATTTTTAATTCTATGTTTGCTTAGGACATAGGGTACATGTCAGACACTGTAATAGGGGTGTGGAGGAGATTTCTTTCTCTTACATTGATTCTTTTACAGTTTATTTTCTATATTGCTGTTAAGAACATTCAACAGTTCCAGGGTTTGCTCTGTCTCCCTAGTAAACACTGACTTTCTAAAAGTTAAATTTGAATTTTGATGTATTCTGAAGTGACACACTGAAAAGATACATTGGCAGAGACTCAGTATGTAATTTCTCAAAGAATCTATGTTGGGTTTTGTGTTGCTCAATAGTCCTGTTCATTCATCAGTAGTTTAAACCTTCCTCTTCAGTAAGTTCTTAAAATACAGCCATTCCCAATGCTTTCAGAGGAAAATGGAGGCAGAATGCCTGCTTTACTGCTCGCTCTACACACTTACCTTGTTCTTTCCCAGTTTTCTCCTAATACTAACATATTGCTTTATATTTTTTCTACTTGATCCCAAGTAGTATCATGTGTGTGTGTGTGTGTGTGTGTGCACATGTGTGCACATGCACTTTACCAAGCCTTGGTTTAGCTAGTCCTCTTTCAAAGAAGGTATATCATCCTGTGCTGTTAAATAAAGCTGAGGACTAGAGAATATCTACATGATGAGTTGATTATTAAAGAGATTCCCTGAGGTGTGTGTTTGTTCTCTCACATTATTAATATTACTTTCTCTTGAACCATCCTAAAATTTAGCCTTATACCTCTTTAAAGATGGTCTTTCATATATGAGACTGTTCAGAAGGCCATCTTTAAGAGGGGCTCATCACCCATCTTTTCTTACCAAGATGTAAACATTTTGAGAAATAATTTGCCACAAATTCCTTGTGAGCGATCAGTGTCCTCCTATAATCTAGTCATAAATCTTGAAAGAAAAGAAAAACTGTGTTTTACACAATAAAATATGGCACAAATTAACTTCACTATGAAAATATTAATTACTCAAAAGTAGTTAATTTAGGCAACAATTTCAATAGGTAGCTGAGGGAAAAGTTTATTTAGTCCTAAATTGTATTTAGCCACCTTTGCATGTCTCCCAGCATGCATCTGTTCATCTTCGACTCTAAAAGTAACTGAGGCAATTATTAGGAAAAATTATTTTATTTTGATTACTAGATAAGCATGTTTTAAGTGGTTAAGATCTTCAGGCAAATGTAAAACCTGTAATTATGCATTTAAAAACAAGGCAGCATTTGACAAATCATTAAAATATCTCTTCCCTGGAGGAACTCGGCAACTTTGCTGTTTTTCAGAATGTAAGCAGTAGGTACTGGATGCAAAGGACTTCATACCTAAGTTCTCACAAAAGAACTTTAACATGCTCGTCAGTCTGTGGTCTGGATGTTTGAACCAGAAACCAAAATGGATAATTGAGTAAATTTGCTCACAGCTATAAAGGGACAAAGCATTCTGAAACATTACAAAGAGATACTGAACAAATTAACACAAGCTAACCCTTTTCTTCTAGAGTTATGTAGGGAACCATTCTATATGTGAGGTATTCTAAAAACTGAACACTGGCATAGCTTTCAGCACTTGCTATTCTGTATGTCAGACAAATAGATTTTCCCCCACAGGGGTAGATGATGTAGCATGCTAGCAATGTTGCTTTCTAGAGAGAGTTCTAAACCAAGTACGTTTGTGAAAACTTTTCTCTGCTTTAATATAAAAAAGATATTGAGAGATCAGATCCTTTGGATTCAGACTCCATCTTAGAAAGCCTGACCTAAGGCTGAACTAGAATTAACTAACAGGCCAGTACCTAGTACCAGTTTCTAGGCTACCTAGCAACAAGACCTGCATCTACCACCAGTTTCCAAGATATTCCCTGACAAATCTGAACCTTCAGGTTACAAGTTCGCCCCTGATGCTTCACTTCCTAACAACCACCAATCAAAAAACATGCAGAAGTTTGTGGTTTGTCTCCCAACACCAGTCATTATGTTAAAGGCCATAATGGCTCCCCATTCAGATGTGTAACAAGATACCCACTTCTTTCCTCTATACATGTTTGCTAACTAGGCTTAGGGCTCCACCTTCCTGCTGTATCAGGGTTGGTGGGAGCCCAACCTCAAGCTTGAATAAAGAGACCCTAATGTGATTGCATTGGAATTGACTCCTTGGTGGTCTTTTGGCATTTATGAACATTTTCTGGCACAACATTATGCATGTATGTGTATATGTGTGTGTATGTGTATATGTATATGATATATCTGTATGTATACGATATATTACTATATGTACATGTATGTATGTGTATATGTCTACATGTATATATATATGTGATATATACATATATATATATATATATATATATATATATATATATATATATATGAAAATTTTCAATACTTACTTCAACCTATGTGGACTATTTAAGTCAAATATTTTAGAATACTGTAGACAAAAGAGGCTGGCTCTGTAAGTGAATGCATATGATCGTAAACTCATAAACAGGCAGTAGAATGCGTTTGAGGGTAGTTCTAGCTGTGTAGCTATTTAGTGTATCTAAGTAAAATAAAACAATAGAATTACCGTAAAAGTGAAGTTCAAAAATATTTAGACTTTCATTACCTAGTTTAGTTTTATGTATAATCTTAATACTTACCATACATTCATTATTATCTACCTTAAATATAATTTAAGTAATTTTTAATAATATGGTTTAGTAGGCATATTCTGGATTCTTTCAGCAAACTAAATATAATTATATTTTTGTTTCGAATGTATGAATTCTTCACTTACACATGTGTTTATCGATCATGTGCATGCCTGCTTTCTACAGAGACCATAAAAAGGAGTCAGGTCCGTTGAGATACAGATGGTTGTGAGTCACATTGTGAGTGACAGGAATAAACCCCAGGTCTTCTGGAAGAGTAGTCAGTGCTTTTAAGTGATAAGCCTATTCTCCATCTACCACATCTCCTCCTTTCTTATTTCTTCCTGAAATTCTAGTAGCTTAAAAAAAGTAGTCAGAAAATTGTGACCTGTAATACTCCAACTAAAATTTTATAAACATCTTCACAAGAATTATTATATATGTATCTGGGTATGTTTGACTACCTTCATTTATAATAAGCCATTTAATTAGGTTTTATTTTATATTAAAATGTTTTTGAAGAATTAAATATATGTCATATTATGACACCAATAAAAGTATAATTAATGGCAACTCCAGGAGATGAAGTTCATAGCGGCATGCATATACTAAAGCTTTTATAAAGTCAAAATAAGCCAGGGTTTGTTGACAACTGAGTGTCAAATCTCTACAGTATATGTATTTATATATAGATATACAATCTGTAACCAGTCTAGTTTTGTAAATACTACATGAATGAGTTTTATATCTAAAACATTTTATTGACTAGAAAAATCTCATATTTTCAAAACTGGAACTATTCAAATCTTTCTCCTTATAAATGGCCTATCCTATACTGAAAGAGATGAAAGATTTTATTTTATTTTCAGAGTGAGGTGTTTATAATTTGTAAAATGTGTGAGGCAAAGTCTCCTTTTTGTTAGAGAATCATATCAACTGCTTTTCCTTTCAATTGTATACAGAAAAGGAAAGTGCTACATTTATTTCTTTTCTATGAGATACTTTATTAAATTGTGATGCAGAAAGCAAAATGCTAGATTCATTTCTATTCTATGAGATACTTTATTAGGTTGTGATATAGAAGAAGTGGTTCATAGTCAGATTACAACATTTTCATGTGAGATAATTTACAATCTTATCTAAAATAGTATAGCTAAACATAAAGGTTGATTGTGGGTGTAATAATAGAGAATAACAACAGGTAAACAGACATAAAACATGAGACCTTAAACACATACATCTGAACTGTGCAGTCTCCTGAGAGAGGTTCCATAAAGAATATAGTATTTTGAAAATATAATCCATATTTCCATGCCATTTTATATGAGAAGATGCATGAAGTTACAGTATGTTGGAGTGCAGTAAGTTCTTGATTTAATTGTTTAAATTACCAACTGCTCCGTTATTTTGTTTCATGCAAACTGATACCACATGCTAGGAAAGCAAACTTAGGGCACTAGATTTATCAAGTTGAAATGAGACTGACTTCAGATTGATTTATATGTGAATCTGAGTTTTGCACAGCCCAGAGCTATAAAGAAAATACATTATCTCCTGTGACTTTGTTGGCTTAGCTACAAAGTAGAGGCAATATTATATATTTCTTAAAATGTTATAGAAATTAAGAAAAATAATATTTGAAGTGTCCATTATTTAGATCTGTCTTACCATGTGTATTGTGTATAGCTATACATGAAATCACTGTTAGGTTTTTGGATACCAGTACATACTCTTTTTAGAAAGAAGTGGCTCAGCATAAAATAAAATTATGTTGAGGAATAATTGCCAAAGATGATTAAAATCTTCTGGCTAACTGTTATTTAGTGATACTTAAAAGAAAGTATAATTGAAAACTGTGCATTGAATTTGAGAATTCAGGGCTCATGGAAAATGAGGGACATGGAACATGCCCATAGAAAGCCATGGTGCATAAGGTTAAATGCCCCCTTCCTTTCCTTTCCTTTTTCCTTTTTCCTTTTTCCTTTTTCCTCTTTCCTCTCTTTCCTCTCTTTCCTCTTTCCTCTCTTTCCTCTTTCCTCTCTTTCCTCTTTCCTCTCTTTCCTCTTTCCTCTCTTTCATCTTTCCCCTCTTTCATCTTTCCTCTCTTTCCTCTCTTTCCTCTCTTTCCTCTCTTTCCCCTTTCCTCTTTTTCCTCGTTCCTCTTTCCTCTCTCTCCTCTTTCCTCTCTCTCCTCTTTCCTCTCTTTCCTCTCTCTCCTCTTTCCTTTCTTTCCTCTTTCCTCTCTTCCCCCTCTTCCCTTTCCCTCTTCCCTTTCCCTCTTCCCTTTCCCTTTCCTTTCCCTTTCCTCTTCCCTTCCCTTCCCTTCCCTTCCCTTCCCTTCCCTTCCCTCTTCCCTTCCCTTCCCTTCCCTTCCCTTCCCTTCCCTTCCCTTCCCTTCCCTTCCCTTCCCTTCCCTTCCCTTCCCTTCCCTTCCCTTCCCTTCCCTTCCCTTCCCTTCCCTTCCCTTCCCTTCCTTTCCCTTTCATTTTCTTTTCTCTTCCTTTTTTCTTAAATAATATTGGTTGGTTTTAATGACTGAGTCTCAAAAATTTAGAAAAATCTCAGAATATAGAAAACTGAAATAATGTGATTTATTCATGTGACCTAATATATCTCTCTCTATAGAACAACCAGGATTATAATATACATCTTATAACTAATGTGGCATGTCAAAAATTTTGACTGAATCCCTAGGTTGAAAGATTTTTAACACACTTATTCTCAGAGAATTTAGAAATAATAAAGTCGACTTTTTTTTTTTTACAGATGATGTATGGAGATTATTATCAAATAAGCACAATTGAAACCAGTTATAAATGTGTAGTCTAGGAGAATGTAGATTGAAACAGAGCAACATCCTCTTTGTAAAATCCACTATCTAAAAGTACATAAAGAAGAATAGATATTTAGTGGTATCTGGTCTGAGAGAAATGGGAAAATAGATAAAATTAGTATGGCATTGATCAAAAGACTGCAGAACCATAAAAACATTCCTAAAATGAAGGCTACTATGGAGTTGATATAACACATACTATAGCCTGATTCAAATGTAAGCAACAACTCAACAACTACCCTGGATTGCATCTAGTGCTAAATTTTTCACATCAAATTTCTTCTTTAAGCATTCCCAACTGTTTAAAACAGGACTCCACAAATGATAAGGGAAATCCTGTAATGTTGACTCTGTAGATAGCAATTCTATTTATACTATAAACTTATAGTACCAACTGGTTAGTGTTTGAATCATTTGGTACTATAGCCTGAAAGTTGACAATTACTGTTTATCATTATGTCTAGCCTCTGGCTACCCAAAAAACTATTTTCTTAGTTAAATTTATTTTCCCTGTTAATAAGCAAAAGGGCAGTGTTTTATTTGTATGTAATGTAGTAGGTGTGGGTGGTAGCATATACACCCAAGGTATCATGAATCATATCCATAAATTTTGTGCATAAGATTGATACCCTTTACAAATGCAAAACATCATCAAAAAACTCTAAAAATGTATTCACAAATTCTCAGTGTGGTTTATTATAAATGAGGCTGTCTCAACATCGATATATACATATCTTCACACAAGAACATCAAAATTCTTAACCAAAATATAGTGTAAACTGTCTGGGGGAAAGTATCTTTCACTGTTTTGTAGTGTATATTTCCACCAACTATCAATTAAGAACATATAAATTAATAATTATTAGCAAAATACCTTAGAGATAAGTCACATTCATTAATCCCAGACCCTGTAACCCACTAAAAAGACACATCAGAGATATGCTTCAGACCAAATTCTACATTATGATATTAAGTTTAATGAAGCAAAAATATCTAAAATAAGGTATTAATCTTTTGTAAGATTTAAAATAATAAAATTTCTATTTACACTCCTTACTATGTTTAGAGGCATACATAGTAACATAGCCGAGTACTTTTAAGGCAAGACAATCATTATATTAAATTCTTTAAAGTTATTTTTTAAATATTTTTTGACATTAGGTATTGTGAAAAGTAAAGCAAAAGTCAGAAGAGAGTTGAAGGCATGAAATTATGAGGCAGCAGGTGCAGTAACATCCTGCTATAACCTTCACCGTCAGGCCATTGGCAATAAAATGGATTTACAGGTTTCCTTTTCAGTGTTTATTTTGTTTCCAAAACTCTATTCTTCAGAATCAGCAAAAAAGCCTTACCTGGAGGCTTGCTATTATTCCACACTTGTACATAACGGATATTATAAGCATTTGGCCTTTGGTTCCCAGTCATATAACACACCTCGCTTTTATGACTCCAGGGCTGTTTCACACGTCTCAAGGAGCCCAGTGCCATACAAAGTGATTAAGTGGAAAGCAAGTAATATCTGCCTCTGTACTTTTTTATAGGTCATTTGACAAAATGGGGAAATACTAGATATAACAAGTAAAAATGCTATCTCAGCCATGTAATTTTCAGAAGAGTATGATGTTGTAAGTATATTTCTACCTTTCAGATTCTCCAAGAAATGACTTCAAAACCATTACAGAGATAGTTGTGGTACTGTGGTATGTTCTAGAAAAGCCACACAAGAATCAGTGACTATAGAAATTCTGTGTTGACTAAAGTCAACAGTTTAAAATTCAAAGCAAAAAACAGTGCTCAGTGTTAAAGAGTAGCTGAATTCTAGCCCATGCTTCAGGGAGAAAAGAGTTATATGTCTGAAGGTAGATGTCATAAAATAATGTGCAAATTCTCAATAAGTCTTTAAATGTTGATTATGAAAAATATATTTACAAAAGCATCTCCTCGGAAGATTTATGGAACAGATAAATCAAGGCAATAGTTTAGATTTTCAGGAGAACTGAATTGCAATAAACTATTTTTATTCTAAGTCTGTGATACTCATTGTCATAATCTTTGGCATGCTTTGAATTGCTTAGAGTAATCACATATGATGAAAAATGGAATTCATGGGAACATAGGGGAATGTAAAAATGTTCCCAGCAGGTAAGCTGAACAGTAAGCATTTGAAATGTTATTTTCCCTTCAATGTATGTGCATTAATCAAATGCATGAAGGTATGAATAGTAATTGGGAAAGATAGGCTATAAAAATGACAACATTCGGTAGTATGACCTGAAATTAGTTACTCTGATAACTCCTGCAATATTCTTTGTTCTGGACTGATGTGGCCCTCCTGGGTTTTTATGCAGACATACAAATTTGGATAGGTTTTGTTTATTTGGTTCTTTGTTTTGTTGGTTTTTGTTTATATCTGTGAAGAAAAGTCTTGGAAATTTAATTTAATTTAGTTTAATTTAATTTAATTGTATCTATAGATTGCTTTTGGTAGGAAGATCATTTTTACATTGATCCTGAAAATTGATGAGCATGGGTGCTCTGTCCAACATCTGCTGTTTTCCTCAAATTTTCTCTTCAGTGTCTTAACATTTTCTTTATAGAGGTCTTCTCTTTCCTTGGTTTTATTTTGACATATTTGTGTGTCATGGTGGTAGTGTGGGGTATGTGTGTGTGTCTGTGTGTATCTGTGTGTGTGTCTTTGTGTGTCTGTGTGTCTGTATGTATGGTGTGTAGTTTATATGCTATGGTGGTGTGTGGTGTGTATATGATGATAGGAGTGTGGGTGTCTGTGGTGTATGTGTGGTGTGTATGTGTATGTGCATGTAGTTTGTGTGTGTGTGGTGTATGTGTTGGTTTTTGTGTGATATTTGTACATGAACTGTGGTGGTGATGGTGGTGGTGTATGTACATGGTGTGTGGTGGTGGTGTGTTTGTGTGTTATGTGTGTGTGAGTGAGGTGAGTGTGTGTGTGTGATATGGTGTATGTATGTATAGTGATGTGTGGTAAAGGAATGTGTGGGTGGGAGAGATATGTGTGGTGGTGTTGGTGGTTGTTGTTGTTGTTGGTGGTGGTGTATGTATGGTATGCCTACTCTATTTAGCTGCTTTTGCACTGCTCCTAATATGGGTTATATGAGCTAAAACTGAGACTGCTCTCTCTCTCTCTCTCTCTCTCTCTCTCTCTCTCTCTCTCTCTCTCTCTCTCTCTCTCTCTTAAATTTCACAGCCAGTTTCTTTTTGGGTATTCCTAACTTCTGGGTTAATATCCACTGATCAGTGAGTGTATACCATGTGTGTGCTTTTGTGATAGGGTTACCTCACTCATTCTTAGGCATTAGATATTTTCATTATTTACATTTCAAATGTTAGCTCCTTTATTCGTTTCCCCTCCAAAAACCTCCATCCCATCCTCCCTCCCCCTGCTCACTAACCCCCCTCCTTCCCTGTCCTGGCATTCCCATACACTGAGGCATTGAGCCTTCACGGGACCAAGGGTCTCTCCTCCCACTGATGTCTCACAAGGCCATCCTCTACTACATATGAAGTTAGAGCCATGGGGTCCCACCATGTGTACTCTTTGGTTGGTGGTTTAGTCCCTGGGAGCTCTGGGGGGGGGGTACTGGTTGGTTCATATTGTTGTTCCTCCTATGGGGCTGAAAACCCCTTTAGTTTCTTGGGTCCTTTCTCTAGCTCCTCCATTGGAGACCCTGTGCTCAGTCTAATGGATGGTTGTGAGCCTTCACATCTGTATTTGTCAGGCACTGGCAGAGCCTCTCAGGAGACAGCTATATCAGGCTCCTGTCAGCAAGCACTTGTTAGCATCCACAATAGAGTCTGGGTTTGGTAACTGTATATGGGATGGATCCCCAGGTAGGATAGTCTCTGGGTAGCCTTTCCTTCAGTTTCTGCTCCACACTTGTCTCTGTATCTCCTCCCATGGGTATTTTGATCCCTCATCTAAGAAGGACTGAAGTATCCACACTTTGGTCTTCCTTCTTCTTGAGCTTCATGCGGTCTGTGAATTGTATCTTGGGTATTCCTAACTTCTGGGTTAATATCCACTGATCAGTGAGTGTATACCATGTGTGTGCTTTTGTGATTGAGTTACCTCACTCATTCTTAGGCAGATGGATGGAACTAGAAAATATCATCCTGAGTGAGGTTACCCAATAACAAAAGAGTCTGCTATCTCTGATTGTAGAAATTCTATGCTTGAAAATATCAGATGTTGCTACAGAAAGGAACTTTGCATGCTGCAAGATAATAAAACTGCTACAAACCCTTTCACCTACAATGGTGACCTGACTGCAAGATACCTTAAGGAAATAATAGTTTAAAAACATAAGTTATCTCAAAAGAATCAGAGACACACCTGCTCCTATTCTCAGGTCTCACACATAAAGAGCAAGCTACCTGCCATAGCCATAACATACACAAAAAGGACCTGGTGCAGACCCATGCAGATTCCATGCTTGGAACTTCAGTCTCTGGGAGCCCATCTGATCCTGGCTTAGTTCTTTCAGTGTACCATGTTCCCCTGGTGTCCTTCATCCCTTCTGACTCCTATCATCTTTCCAACCACACCCTTTCCATGCAGTTCCTTAAGCTCCACGGGGAGGAACCTGATGGAGACCTCCAGTGCAGAATGTCTTTCTACATAATGTCTGGCTGTAGATCTCTGTACCTACTCCCATCTGCTACTGGAGGAAGCCACTCTGATGACTGCTGAATGAGACATTGATCTATGTGTATAATGCAGAATGTCATTAGGAATCATTTCCCTTTGTTTTGTTATGCATTGTTCTACCCTAGGTCTCTGGGCTATCTCTTCTCTGGTTCTTGAGCATCCAGGCATTGTTGGACATGGGCTCCCTCTGGTGGCATGGGCCTCAATTAAAACATGACCTTTGTTGATGTATCTTAGAGGCCTGCTTTTTTTATGATGGGAAATAGAGGGAAAGTGGGTCTGGGGGAACAAGGCAGTGATGGAGAGATGGGAGGAGAAGGAGGGTGTAGACTGCAGTCAGGATGTATTGTATAAGAAAAGAAGATACTTTATTTTCAATAATTTAAAAGAAAGATGTGGGAGTAACCAATTGATTTCATTCCAACCCACCCCATGAAATGGAGTCTATGCCTGAAGCTACTTGGGTAGCCAAGAACCCGAGAGGAGATAGGCCAGGGACCCAGGGGAAACCATATACTACTGCTTTGCTATGCACCAAGAAAATGACTCCTAAAGACTTCTACTATCACCATATGTGTCAGTTAGGGTTATTAACACTGATGAGGCACCATAACAACAAACAAAAAAACAAACATAACATGAGGGGAATAGAGTGTATTTGGCTTACACTTCCACATTATAATCTATCACTGGAGAAAGTCAGGACAGGAAATCAAACATGGAAAAGGCCATGGCAGGGTACTGGTTACTGTCCTGTTCTACAGGGTTTGCTCTGTCTGGTTCCTATAGAAACCAGGGCCACTCACATAAGGAGGACTCTACTCATATGAGCTGTACTCTCCCACACTGAACACTAAGTAAGAAAATGCCCTACAGTTTAATCTTATGGAGGAACTTTTTAAAAAATATTTGCAAGGCTTTATTCTAAAGAAAACCTTTTGTCTAAATAAGTTGATATTCAACATTATATGTATTTTAAATATGCAATATAAATGTAATTTTTGGAGGGTGGTTTTTGAAGATACATTGATTCAATCGTGGAAATTGAGCACATTTTCAGCAAAATGTAATGAAGTAAAATTGAACATTAAAAATTTTTGAGACAAAATGTTATGTGCACAGGCTGGCCTCCCACTCTCTCTGTGACTGGGGATGACCTTACACTTCTCATCCCCCTGCCTTTACATTCAGAGTGCTGGGATTACAAATCTTTACCATTTCTCAGTGCAGGGGACTGAGTCCAGGGCTATGTGCGTACAAGACAAGCACTCTACCATTCAATCATCTCCCCAGCCCTTCAAAACTAAAAATGCTGATAAACATGGAGGAACTTTCTAAACTGAGGCTTCCTCCTCAGTGACTATAGCCTGTTTCAAGTTGACATGAGACCATTCCAAACAACTGATTCCTTGTCAACTTGACACACAAACATACCACTGTTAAAGCACAGCCTTTCCTTTCATTTCCAAGATCCTACATTAATAAAGACACCACAGTATAAAAAGTTTGACAAACTTAAAAAATCCCAGTCTTTAAAATTTCAAATGGCTTAAAAATTCAGTCTCTAAAATATATAGTCTTCTACAAAATCTAAAGTTTTAAAAATCTAATATCTCTCAACAGGGGACTTCTATAGAATCGCAAATAAGTTATTTTTTTTTTATTTCAGGAGAGAGGAAACAGGGCACAATCGAAATCAAATCAAAGCACAACTAAACTCTAGCTATATAACAACACAACTCCCAGTGCCTGCTATCTACTCACCACCTTCTGGAATCTTCCACAGAATTTAGGTCAGTACTCTTTCTTTCAAACCCTGCATCATGCACAGCTTGTCTTTGACATTGTGGCTGATTCCATTCCATGGCCGCCGATCTTGGTGGACATCCCCTGGTACTAGCCTCCCCAAAATGCTGGTATCTCTTGCTGCAACTGGGCTAGACTTTCACCAAAAGCCTTTCCCGGGTTCTTTTCAGGGATCCCAGACCTACCACACAGTGTCAAGCCTCAGCTGTTCCCCATAATCTCTTTATATCTTCAAAACTAGTATCATATGGCTGTCTCTTACAGCACCATGTTTGGCTGCTAGTGTGAGGCAAAATCCCCTGGCTGCCTCTGAAACACAGATTCAATGTACCTTTGAAAGAGAAAGCAAACTGAGAATCAGAATTCATTCCTGGTTGCAGATATAGCATAACCTACTATATTGGCCACACAAACTATATTTTATGATGTACCCTCAAAGTGCGAGCCAAAATAAATACTTTCTTATCTACTTTCATCAGGAATATTAATGTATTAATAAGAAATTACTAAAAGAGAAGTTTAGTACCAAGAACTGGGACCACTTAAGTGATAGATTGAATATATTGTCCTTAAGCCATGGAAACCATGTTGCTAAAGCAATAGAGATAACTGTTAAACTTTAGGCTTCTAAAGCCATAGAATTTTGTAATATAAGATTAATGGGTCATGGCAGTAGGGATTTGGACACTTAGAATGCTGAGAAAAAGAAGAAAGAGAAATGGAGGTGGCCCATCTCATGGAAATTCAGAGGACAATAAAGATTTTGTAAGAAAATAGGGTGCAGGTTATTTGAATCATATTCTAACAAATATCCTGGATTGCTTATGTTTGGGTTTGTGAGAAATTGATAGATGCTAAATTAGAAACCATTGATCTAATGAGTCTGATAGAAAGTTCAAGACAAGAGAGAAAGAGCTGAAATCTATAAATTATTATATTTGAATAGAAAAGAATTCTGAACAAGTTTAACGTGTCAGTTAAAGTACATGCTGAGAAAAGAAACTTAAATGTAGTATCCTGCTCATCACTGAAGCAGAAGAAAGGTGACTTAAGGCGACATATCAATGCATACAACTTGTGAAAATACAAATTCATTTGAAAGAAGACAGCTGGGATTAAATGTTCCTGCTGAAGGGGTTCTCTGATTGAAACCAAATACTCAGATGAATATTTCCCGAAATCAGTTCATGGAGACAAAAGAAGAGGCCAGGCCATATAGAAAACTGGCAGGATAATGTGGTAGCATCCCTTACATGGTACCAGTTTCATATATGTGATAGGTGCAGAAACAATGAGTTCATGGAGGCCAAGTTTTCAGTAGAATTCTGAGGCCATGAGATGTATCTCAGAGTTGGATTGCTTGTAAGGGCTCTAAGGATATTTAGTGGAGGCATAAAATTAAAACTTTTACTGAACACCCTAGGGTACTGAAGATGCCAGGAACCATGGGGGCATTCCTCAAAGAAAGGTACATGCATGGTCCCAAATGAGATATTATGGATGCCGAATTCAACAGAGCTGTTGCACAGTACACTTCAAACCCTTTGTTGCCCAGATGTTTCCATAATAAATTCCTGTTGCCTTACATGGAACTTCAGAATTAAGTATTTGCTCTGCAAGATATTGGTCTTGCTTTGGTATAATATTTCCCTGCTATGCATTAGTTTTCTCTTTTAGAATGGAAATATTTTACTGGATCATCCTATATTGAAAGTACATACCTGATTATTTTAGATTTTATAGGGGCCTAACAATTAAGAGGTTATGATTCTCAGAAGACACTTTAGGCTTTGGACTTTTGGATAGTGTTGGAATTGTTAAAAGCTAACTATGGAGTTTCTTGAGTTTGGGCTAAATATATTTTCAGTCATGAGATGGTCACCAGCCTATGGAGGCAAAAGGTGGAAGTTGTGGTATAAAAGACATATTAGGGTATCAGATTGACCAGTGAAAGGCTTGTGATGGTTAATGTTGGCTGTAAACTTGGTGGTATCTACAATCTCCTAGTTAGTCTTAAAGATCCAAGACTATTGGTAGTAGAGTTATGAGCTCGGCTTCTGTGAGGTGGGAAGATCCACTGCAAATGTGAGCAATAGCATGCTATGTGACAGATTCACAGACTGAAGCATCCTATGTAGTGTGTGCGTTCCTGGACAAGATAAGAGTAAAAGGAGACATCAGTGAGCATCAGTGTTGATCTCTCAGTGCTTACTGGCTCCTGATACCATGTGAGTAGATGCCCCAGATTCCTGCCACCATGCTGTCCTGTCATGATGCATGGTGCCTTCAACCTGTGAAACAGAAGAAGACTTTCATACCTTTAGCTGGTTTTTGCTATGCTTTTTATCACAACAATGAATAAAGTAATATAATACTGAAAGAGTTACACAGTGAAGAGGGTGAAGGGCATGATAGAAATACTCCTTAACCTGAGTTTTAATGTACCAAAGTGACAATCCATGATCTAGCATACACATAGGGTATATAATGATATCTCACTGCAAATGAATGAATGAACAAACACACAAACAAACCAACAAACAATGGTATTCAGGGAGCACTGGGTATTTAAACCAATTGAAATGGGGAAACTTTTAAACAAGAAGAGAAAGAGCCTCTGACAGCATGCTTATGAAGCTATGGAACAGAAATATAGATAGTTGTGTGGAAGAACAAAAATCATGAATGAGTGGCACCCTTTGTGAAGTTCATTGTTGCCATCAACATAACCATGACAATGACTAAAACAGGCCTCAGACCCACAGGAAATTGGCTAATCCAGTCTCCATATGGGCCATGTTTAAGTAAGCAAAGCCTTCTTGCTGTGGTTCACTTGTGAGTGATCAAACACATGACTAATCAGTGTGTAGAAAAATTAGCAACTGTAACTCTCCTGGATTACTGCAGCCTGAGGACTACAGGAACCTCCTTCAGAGACTAGCTAATTCTTCCTCCCGTGTTGTATGCACAATAAACACTAGGTTCTAGTGGTGCTAGGTACCACTCCATCAGAGTGTGCATACACCATATGACCCATCTTTTCTCTACATGTGCTGTTCTTTCTTCACTCTCCCGCCCTGCTGCAAGTCAGGGTTCCAAAACAAATCCTGTGGGTTGTAGCACATTGTATTGGTTGGAGCATCATGGAGTTACAGAGACAAAATTTGGAGCTGTGACGAAAGGATGGACCATCTAGTGATTGCCATATCCAGAGACCCATCCCATGATCAGCTTCCAAACGCTGACACCATTGCATACACTAGCAAGATTTTGCTGAAAGGACCCAGATATAGCTGTCTCTTGTGAGACTATGCCGGGGCCTAGCAAACACAGAAGTGGATGCTCACAGTCAGCTATTGGATGGATCACAGGGCCCCCAATGGAGGAGCTAGAGAAAGTACCCAAGTAACTAAAGGGAACTGCAACCCTATAGGTGGAACAACAATATGAACTAACCAGTACCCCGGAGCTATTGTCTCTAGCTGCATATGTATCAAAAGATGGCCTAATAGGCCATCACTTGAAAGAGAGGCCCATTGGACTTGCAAACTTTATATGCCCCAGCACAGGGGAACGCCAGGGCCAAAAAGGGGGAGTGGGTGCATAGGGGATTGGGGGGTGGGTATGGGGGACTTTTGGTATAGCATTGGAAATGTAAATGAGGTAAATACCTAATAAAAAAATGGAAAAAAAAAAAAAGAAAAGAAAAGAAAGTCTTGCCGTGAGGTCTCCACAGTCTGTCATGATTTCTGTTTCTTGCAAATGTTACTAAACAATTAGAATAAAAGAAAGCCCTACACAGTAACAGCTAGCAGCAAAATATTCATTTTAAATGGAAAGAAAGCATATTAAGAAAACAGGCGTCAAGAGCCCATAATTCTGTTCTGGAGAATTTGTTTGTTTGCTTGCTTTTTCTCGATCTTCTCTTATGATGTTATTAAATGAAGGGAGGTGACCGTTGAGTTGCTACATAACTTTGTATGACTTTCACATTTACAGGATTATTTTAATTGTGTGTATGCCCCCTTATACATATACATGAGATAGTAAACAGAGTTTTTTCTTTCAAGTTGCATCAAGACAAATCTGGTCTTTTCTGTTTTTGTGGGATGAAAAGTGACTTAAGCTAGCTCTTTTCAAATTCTCCTTTTACTCCAGGTGTCTGACCACAGATTAGTCATAGATGGAAGGTGCTGAGTTTTGCCTTACCATGAAAGATAAACTATTCATTCAAGATTGAATTGTCCCTACCCTTGCCTATATCAGCAGTGTTATTCAGGCCTATGGGTTTCATTTCTGCCTCTATCCAACATTGGAGACAGAAGGTGGTAGGGAAGAATTTTATTCCTGTATTGGCTGCTGAGAGTTGCATAGATAGCATGCATCTCACAGAAATACATTTGACAACTTACAGAGGAGAAATAGGCTTAGGATTTCTACTGGGCAACAGGTGGGAAATTCCCACATATGGGAGAGTTCTTTGCTTTCCTGTAAGTCCTTTGAAAAGCTAGAGATTGTTTGATCCTTCTCCTCGAAATTCTCCTTCAAGACTGTTCTCCTTTTTTTCCTGATTTCACACTAAGTTTGTACCCAAAACATGTTTATAGACATAATGGGAAGGGAGTATTACAGAATGCCTCTGGAACTTTCAGCATCTCATGTGATGGAGAGAGGCTGTAACAGAGCAAAAATAACTAACTTTAGCCTGTTCTTTTACAGAAACTGATATACATCCGATGATATAACATTTGCCTTTCTCTGAGACAAAGGCTCAATAATTCTGATTCAGAAGAGGCCAATCTCTAATGCATGGTTCATAAAAATCACCAGGGGTACTTGATTTTCAAATGCTACGATCCCTGTAAATTTTGAGGACTGGCAGATAATGGCAGAGAGTTAGGCATTTTTGAAGAATACCGTATGAGAGATGCAGTAATCTTCATTTCACTGGACACAAAATAGGACTATGATCACAGAGGACTTGAAACAGAAATTAGTTCAGCAAGGATCTCAGGGATGCTATGGTGAATTTGTGACTTTAGTGAGACCTATGGTGAGTCGTGATCTTTGTAAGATATGGGAGGCTCTGGCTTATTTGAATTATTCAGGCTGATATAAAATATGAATTTATAAAGTTCTGAAGCACTCTAAAGGGAATTGGAATGGGGAAAGTAGATAATGGAGCATATGTAAATCACAAAAAGCAAGCAAGTGTGGTGAAATTTGCACCAAATACTTTTAAGGAGTGAGAAATAGAGGCTCACCATGCACCCACAATATGATGGAAAGAGATCTTCTGGGGGTACAAATAGCCTCCTCTAGGGAGCTAGCATGGCCAAGATTATTTCCAAGAAAGGTGCTGTGTCGCACTGAGAATATATTGGTACCCAGTATTGTGAAAAACAGGTTGGCTATAGTGGACCATAGAACTAGATAGCTTAATTCATTACCACCCCTAATCGAATCAGGAGCAAAGGGTATCAATAGGTAGACGAGATGGAAGAAGGTAGAAAAGATTAATCATGCCCTAGACATTGGTTTTTACCTCCTCTCACCTCCATAGTGGATCCAGTACATTCTCACTCAGGATTAGATACTTTCATCTAGCCTGGGGCATTTCAATACAATTAATTTGCAAATGCACTGGATGCCCATAGAGTGGTGTAATAGTAGAGCAACAGAGTGCTCTGTGATATATCAGTTGTTCACCTTTATGATCTTGTGGCTGTAGTTCCCTGGCTCGCTGGCCATTAGAAGAAAGTTTCTCACAGTATATCAGTAAGCCTGTTGTTCAGGCATCAGGAGGGATGCAGTAGCCCCACAGCAGTGACACAAAAGAAGGAGCTGGAAGGCTTGTGGAGAGTGCTTATCAGATTACAGAGAGCTACATAGAATAATGCCTCCTTTCCATGCCCCTACCAAAATATTACTGTTTTGGGACATAGGATCAGTGAAGGCATCTTTTCCTGATGGTTTGAACCTAGTCATATTTTCTTTTTGGCCTAGTGTTCTCTTGACTGCTTAATCCCAAGATCAATTGGCATTTGCAGTGAGCAGTGGTGTGCCTTCAGAGACTCTGCACAGTCCTTGTGCAAAGATTTCTTTATATGATGCTAATCTCTGAAGGTCTTAAAGGTCTAAAAAAGAATTGAACAATGAATAAGCTCACCCAAATGAGTGATATAAGGATGACCCATACAAGTTCAAAAATGGTATAATTGTAAAATTCTTGCAAGTATTGTGTAAGTAAGAGCTGGGATTCCTGAATTGATTATTGAGAAAATTCCACAACAGCTTCTGGGGGTAAATGTAGGACACCTACAGGTTTTGGTTTTGTTTGTTTGTTTGTTTGTTTGTTTTGTGTGTGTATCTATGTGTGTGTGTGTCTGTATGTGTGTGTGTGTTGTGGTCTTTTTATTTACTGCACATTCATCCCATTTTACCCAAGGTTCCTGTCCTTTGTACAACTTGATCAAAAGAGTTGAACAAGCTAAGGTTCTTGTAAAACAAGAAAACCAGCACCAAACTACAATAGTGCAGTGTCATTTTTATTGGTAGTTAACAAGAAGCTTAGGGGACTGCAGTGGGAAGATCTGGTACAAAACAACTGAGCATTGGTCCCTGTCTTGATAGGGGTTTCGTCCCAATAATAAAGCAGTTGGAAGTTCACTGCCAAGTTCTTAGAACAATAATTACTAGCTGCCCATAAAACACTGCAACATGTTCAACACATCTTTGCCTCCATTTCAGTAACAATCAAAGTGACTTCTCCAAATAAGGGTTATACTGAAGGCCTTTTGGGCAAGCCTCTTCATGATAGTGGGGTAACATTAGACTGTACAAAAGCCCTGTTAGTACCACCAAGTAGGTTGTGCAGAAGCCAGTGTCCTTACCAGGAACTGAGCATCCTATAGGAATTGAATCAATAATTAACCCAGGCAACAGATTGGAGAGGCTGCTTGCTGTCCACTACTATAGGTGCTAGTATACAAATATAAGGGCACAAGAACAAGTGGCCATAGGAACACAAATTAACATAAACACCATGTTGCCAGAGAGACAAAAAGAGAGAAAGTATCTAGTGATCTGATTAAGAGCACTGTGAGTGGTATAAACTAACAGGATTTGGCTGATTTCCCTACTGACAGTAGAGGGCTCTGTCCATGGAAACAGGGAACTGGTAGGTACCTTGTCAACCACTGTGAGAAAAAGAGATACGGATAGAAATATATACTGTTTTCAACAGGAGTCAGAGATCCTACTAATTTTTCATGTGGCAGCTCATAGCCCAGTGAGTCATGCTGAATAATTAAGAAGCAAATGTTTTTTACTAAAATTGATTGCATATGCCCTCAAATCCCTATGGGTCCTGCTTATTGCTTTCACATAAAGTCTGACCTCAGAGGAGTGAAGATAGGATAGAAAATAGCTAACAACAACAACAACAACAACAACAAAAGCCAGGCAGTAGTGGCACATGCCTTTAATCCCGACACTTGGGAGGCAGGTGGATTTCTGAGTTCGAGGCCAACCTGGTCTACAGAGTGAGTTCCAGGATAGCTAGCATTACACAGAGAAATCCTGTCTCAGAAAACAAAAAGAGAAAAATGAAAAAAGAAAAGAAAAAGAAAATAGCTAACAGTACTGTCAGAGTTGTGAAATATCCTAATATTTCTGCTGTTCAAACATATGATGACTCTTCTCATTATGTCACAACAGATTGATGTTATCATTGAAAATAAAAAACACTAACTTTGTTCTTTATAAGGTTAGCAAGTCCATTACAAATATTGTGCCTGTCAATGAGGGATATTATGTTCTCTGGACCTATGTTCTCTAGACATCACTCTAGGCCTTTAAAAAAATGATAACGGGCCTTACTCCATATCTCAAGTTTACCTGAGGCTCACTATGTAGACCAGGCTGCCCTCATTCTGTCAGAGAAACACTAATCTCCCCCCTGCCCCTTGTTGTAGGGATTAAAAGTATGTGCCACCACACCCAGCTCCCATAAGCTTCTTTCAAGCAGTTTTATGCAACTGAGCAATAAGTAATCCTTAAGCAACTTACAAGCAAGTAAGGCCTTATTCTTCCAGCATGATATATAGACATTCCCAGGGAATTGGCAGTATTGGAGACACTCATCTCACAAATATTGACTTCTTGGATAGGGCTGGGAACAAATTTGTCCAGTGATTCTTCCACTTGCCTAAATACACAGAGATTTATTTGAAAGAAGAGGTGTGTGTTTAAAAGCAGTTAAACAAATTGAAAAGCATACACTGTAAAGGTGGGGAAAGTAACCAAAGGTGCCATAGGCTGTTAAGTGAAAATCCAAGTGCTTGGTTTTGGTTAGGAGTCTATGATGTGTTGGCTAGGGATGTTCTTGAAGTGCTCAGAACATATAGACTATTTGCTACTGCTATTTGTTATATGCAGAACTAGAGGATGAAACCATATCATGCAAGACACTTAGTACTTTGGTTACAGGAAACAGATAAATCACACTTAACCTGCAAGGACTCTTCATATTGACTAGCTTGCACAGTTCAGAAAGCATTATGGAGGATTACTTCTTAACATATCCCTTTGTGGTGAGCTAGAATGCCAGAAATCATTACAATTTTACTCCATTTGTTACGGTTTTCTATGTGCCCAATTGTGTAATTTATTTATAAAAGCTCGATAATTGACAAACAAAACCACAAAACACAAAACAAAACAAACAAACCCAATGAGATGAAATAATCTTTTAAAAATATTTCTACATTTTATTTTTTTATTGTTGAATGTTAGGCTCATTTGATCTACAATGCCATTTAACTGAGATCTCTCTCTCATATTCTCATATTTATCTCTCTATCTATCTATCATCTATCTATCTATCATCTATCTATCTATCTATCTATCTATCTATCTATCTATCTATCTATCTATTGTTGTTGTTGTTGTTGAGATGACTTGTCTATTGATGAGCATTAAGTCACCTGAAATCCTGAAATTTTTATGTTGGGTTATTATGTGTCTTGGCTTTTTGAAAGATGTATTTATTTTATGTATGAGTGCTCCATCTGCATATATACCTGCATGCCAGGAGAGGATATCAGATCCCATTATAGATGGCTGTGAGATACTATACGGTTGCTAAAAACTGAACTCAGGCTCCATGGAAGAACAGCCAGTGCTCTTACCTACTCAGCCTTCTCTCCATCCCTGGCTTTTTTATTTTTGAAGTTTATTTTTATCAGATATTAGATACGTGACACTTGCTTATTGCTTATTTCCTTTTGTCTTGCATTCCATTTCCCACTTATTGGAGACAATAATTACATGGATCCTGTTTGGTAAGCTTGATAGGATGTATCTTTGTGCTCCATATATATAGTTTTCCTACTGAATAACAGAGCAACTTAGTGTGGCAAAATAAAGGTCTACTTATACAGTCTGAAAGTGAACAACCTTATTTTAACACTTGGAGAATGTATGTTTTGTTTGTTTGTTCTGTTTTTTGAGTTGTTGTTGTTGTTTAGGTGAAAGTATCTATCTTCTTTTCTTATTAATAATTTTGTTTACATTTCAAATGATATCCTCCTTCCCAGTTACCCCTCCACAAACCCCCCAGCCCATCCCCCCTCTTCCCCTCTCCTTTGCCTCTGTGAGGGTGCTCCTCTACCCACTGTCCCAATCCTGCCTCACTGCTCTAGCATCCCCCTTCACTGGAGCATCAAACCTCCACACGAACAAGGTCCTTCGCTCCCATTGATGTCAGATAAGGCCATCCTTTGCTACATATATAGCTGGAACCGTAGAGTCATCCATGTATACTCTTTGGTTGGTGGCTTAGTCGCTGGGAGCTCTGTGTGGTCAGGTCAGATGATAGTTTTTCTTCCTATGGGGTTGCAATCGGCTTCAGCTTCTTCAGTCCTTCCCCTAGCTCTTCCACTGGAGTCACCAGGCTCAGTGCAATGATTACCTGTGAGCATCTGCATCTGTATTAGTCAAGTGCTGGCAGAGCCTCTCAGGAATCAGCTAAACCAGGGTCCTGTCATCAAGTGCATCTTGACATCAGCAATAATGTGGGGCTTTGGTCACCAAGTGCATCTTGACATCAGCAATAATGTGGGGCTTTGGTGTGTGCAAATGGGATGGATCCCTAGAATGGTGTTGGTCTCTGGATGGCCTTTCCTTTAGTCTCTGTTCCAATTTTGTTTCTTTCTTTCTTTCTTTCTTTCTTTCTTTCTTTCTTTCTTTCTTTCTTTCTTTCTTTCTTTCTTTCTTTTGATAGGAACAAGTTTGGGTTATAAATTTTGAGATGGGTGGGTGAAAATAGTTACTTCAGACTACTAAGAGGAACATCTGAAGATATCTGTCAGATAGATGAAATGAACAATACAGTCATTCTGCAACATAGAGTATATTCCTAAAAAAGCCGTCTTCTATTTTCATTCAGAGAACAAAGTATTGAGTTTAGAATCCTACTTACATGCTCTTGGTGTCTCCTTTTTCCACGCTTTTACTAACACAGTATAGAATGCTTACAGTTTTGGCTAGTTTGAGAGGCCATGCATAATACTATAATACCTGCAAAAGGATACAAAGCTGTAGGTAGCATGAAAGAAATGACAGAAAGCATGTAAGAGAAGGAAAATGAACCAAGCACTAGAGAACAAAGGCTAATAAAAGGACCCAAATCTTCACTCAAAATTGATCACCTTACTAAATTTAAGCTTTCTTCTTGGGAAAAAATGTTTGTTAATTTTTTTTTTCATTTCAAAAGACATAAACACTCATAGAATGCATTTACCTTTGACTATTGCCAAATCATGTTTGAGAAACATGAAGAAGATAGGGTGAAGTTGCTTTATTTCTTGTTTTTAAAACTTTCATGTTGTAGTCTAGAGTATTGCTACCATTTATAACACAGTGACAGATTGTTGTTTTTTTGGCTCATCAGCACAAAAAATTAATTTTCATCAATTTTTGGCCACTTTATAAACATAAGCACAAAGTAGGCACCATTCTATAAAAATATTACCTGGGAAATGTACTCAAATATGGTCATAAATAATTTTATGAACAGAACCACTAATGATTTAATGGTAATCCACAGTTACTTTTACTATAGTTTATGAAAAAATCATTTGTTGTAGTAGTATTGAGGACTGTATAAATTCTTAAGCAATTTATGGATATTCTCCATGAAATACACTGATTTACTAAAGATCTCCAATTTTAATTAAAAATATAAGACAGTAATGTATGATAGTGAATTCTTGTAGCACCAGTTCTCTGGAGAGTAAGGAAGGAAGATAATAAGTTCAAGGTCAGCGTGGGCTACATTGACCCTGTCTCATAGTAATAAAAACTTAGCATCAAAAGCAAAAGTTATGTTATACTAAAACATGTCCTTAACCAAAACAATATGGTTCTTTTTCAAAAATAGTATTACAGTGATCATGGGTGCTCAGGATTCTTTTTATAGTAGGGTGATACACACACACACACACACACACACACACACACACACACACATCATGTGTGTGTGTGTGTCTATGGTATATCTTAGTTTTATCCTTTTGAAGAACTTCCATATTTATTTTCATAGTGGCTATACCTATCTATATATCTATAGCAGGATATGAGGTTATACTTTCTTGCAAGTCTTCTTACCAAGAAGTTATTGCTTGTTTTTCCTCACTGATAGGCATTATGACAGAATATGATGAAAACTCAATGTAAATTTCATTAATATATCTTTGTTTTCATAAATACTGAAGATTTTCATACAACTATTTGCCATTTTAATTAAATTATATTTTGTTTAGTCATGATGAAGAAAGTAATTATGCCATTTGTAGTAAGTGAAACCAACCAATTTCAGAAAGATAAATCATACTTTTTTCTCTTGTATGTGATATCCAGGTTTATAGTGTGTGTGTGTGTGTGTGTGTGTGTGTGTGTGTGTGACTTGAAATACAAGGGGAGCTATTTGGGCAGAAGACAAGGAATAATGAGAGTGTGGGAGCAAGGATGATGGATATGACTATGAGAAGCTCAAATGATATCTTGTATAAAGATGTCATTATTTTGTAGATTAACTACAAATTTAATAAAACAAAAAATAAATTTAAAAAACTATCATATGACTAAACTAAGCTTGTATCCAGAGCAAATTAAAACACTATGTCAAGGATTTATCAAGGAAGCTATATTCATTTCAAGATATTCACAGTAGTCAAAGAATGCAAACAACATAGATGAACACTCAACTAGGTATTCTATTAATATCCATTATTTGTCTTTATATAACAGTTTTAAATAAGAAAATTAGGAATATACACTGAAATACATTTATTATTTCTCTTTAGAGGAATATATATATATATATATATATATATATATGTACCCTAATGTTAATTTTTCACAAATGACTTTCAAATTAATAGGGTATCTTGTTTTATCTCTACACCTATACCTTAAAGGTACTTCTAGAAATTTTGTGTTTCATGCTACATTTCATAAACAGTATGAGACTTTCCATGCTGAAAATGACTTTAATAGAAAAAAAGATTTAAAGATAGAAAAATGCATCTAACAATGTACCCTGTAGCCTACAGTATAATTGCTTTAAAAGCCAGAGAATGGAAAACAGTTAGTGTTACATGGCCATGAATCTTGCCAGGATCAGAAGTTATAATTTTTCATACTTTGTCCAGGGTGGTTTATTCCAGCATGGCACTGTACCACACAGTGATGCACTGGCTGCAGAATCATGATGAAGTAACCTAATACCCTGTTCTGATTTGGACTTCCCTAAAGGCAGACATAGTTGCTATCACAACCATGATAAACTGTGTGACACTCTCTTGAAAAGCAAAACACTCCCCTAAGCTTTTTACTGTCAAAAGAGGGATGTGTTCGTTCCTTTTACTTTTGCATTTCCAGTTTCAGAAACAAATCAAACAAACTACAGCCAAAAACCAGAAAAGGGATTTCATTCTGTAAATGCTAATAACAGAAACTTTTTACTTAATGTCCTTTAAAAGTCCTTGCAATAATTTACTGAGCTTTAAGTGATAGTTTGGTTATATAATGAAAGTTATAGAAATGTATAAAAGGTACTTTGTGTTTTTGTTTTAGTGGAAATTTGGTCTCAATATACATTGGCTTCCTTGATTTCAGACAAAAACATAGGTCTTAATGCTGAGTGCCTCCTGAGTTTGAGGTAATGGATGAACTACTGTTGAAGCTAAGTGAGCAAATCATGTTCTGAGACATTAGAGTTCTGATACATTAGAATCCTGCTGAGAAATTAGGATGAGCACCCACTGGCTTCATCTCTTCTAACAGTGATGCTCATTGATAAGGACTCCATGAACTTTTTTGTTTGTTTTGAATAGCCTCATATATCTGCAGAATTGCCAAAATCAAGTGATACTTAGGAACAATTTCACATCTTAATATGGAAAGAAAGAAAGAGTGTGTGAGTG
The DNA here is from genome assembly GCF_978045245.1 of Mus caroli. NCBI lineage: Eukaryota > Metazoa > Chordata > Mammalia > Rodentia > Muridae > Mus > Mus caroli. Next base: position 28,825,579 of record NW_028227256.1, on the reverse strand, counting down.
TAACAAGTACAGTCAGGTGAGGGAGCTACATGTATCTGTAATCTGGTTTTTATCCTGAATATTCAGTAAAAATTATCAGGTGAATCATGAATTCAAATTTCTTCCTTTTCTCTCCTCTTCCTCTCCTCTCCTCTCCTCTCCTCTCCTCTCCTCTCCTCTCCTCTCCTCTCCTCTCCTCTCCTCTCCTCTCCTCTCCTCTCCTCTCCTCTCCTCTCCTCTCCTCTCCTCTCCTCTCCCCTCCCCCTCCCCCTCCCCCTCCCCCTCTCCCTCTCCCTCCTCCTCTCCCTCTCCCCCTCCACCTCTCCCCCTCCCCTCTCCCCCTCTTCCCCCTCTACCCCCTACTGCTCCCCCTTTGCCCTTCTCCCTCTCCCCTTCTCCCTCCCCTCTCCTCTCCTCTCCTCCCCCTCCTCTTCTCTTCTCTTCTTTTATTTTATTTTTTGCTGGGATATAAGGCGAATAAGTATAAATAAATAAATAAATAAATAAATAAATAAATAAATAAATAAATAAATTTCTTTAACAGCTGACTATGTACAGAGAATAATGTCACACTACAGAGAAGAAATCATTTTCCTAATACACAAGGAGGAAGACAGTGAATATTCTGAAGCTTACGCTCCCGAGAAATGTGTAAGGTCATCAAGGTCTGCATAGGAGTTTTCCATCAATGGCCATTTACTGAGAGAGTCGACTATGTGGCTTCAGCCAGGTAGTGCAACAAGGTCAGCACACCCCAAAGAAGAATCTCAGAAGGCTTTGGTCTTTTCTTTTCATTTTTCTTTTCTTTGCTTTGCTTTGCTTGTTTTGCTTTTCTTTACTTTTCTTTGTTTTTCTTTGCTTTGCTTTTCATTTCTTCTCTCTGTCTCTGTCTCTCTGTCTCCCTCCCTCCCTCCCTCCCTCCCTCCCTTTTCCTTTCCTTTCTTTCTTGCCTTTTTTTTTTCACGGTTAATTTATTGTCCAAATAGCATAATCTAATTGCCTTCAAAGAGACATTCAATTCCATCTTCAAACCCAACTTCAAATTCATCATAAGAACAAGGTATGGCTGGAGCCATTAAAGTAGCTACTCAGTCCCAACAGATGACTGCCTTTGACTAAACAAACAAACAAACAAACAAATAAACAAATAAATAAAAAGTTATAAATAAAGTAATAATAATAATAAAATAAAAAAGAGATGGAAAGGCTCATAATTTTCTTTGTCTGTCATTCTTATGCTGATCATTCTATATGTTCCCAGTCCCAGTGAGTTGATATCCACTGGGCCATCAATTGTCTACAAGTTGTTCATTATCCTTTATGCATGAACCTCAGATGTATTGGTAATGATCTCTTGTCTTGGATTATTGTTTTCTTTCTTTTATTTGTAATTTGCTTTATGAATGTGACTATCAAATCAATTTTATCCTCTCACAGCGTACTCAGTAACAGGTATGGGTGAGGTTCATGGTTGGAACACCAGAACATGCAAAGGTAGCATTATCAGTGTGACCTAAAAAATAAAGGGTCTTTAGGAAATATGGAAAAAGCACATTGAATAGCCTAGAATGGTGATATGATACAGTTAGCTGTTAAGTTTTATATGTCTTTCCTATCTTAATACTCCCTCTATCGCAAATTCTAGCCCATACCATGTTTTAGTGATCACTATGAGGTGCAAGTAGAATCACCTTTCTGAATAACTTTTAGCAATTGAAGAATTCACCTAGATTTTCAGTACTTTAAACTCATACTGTCAATCATTGAAATCAGTGTTTTTCCTTTTCTTTTATATAACACCAATGCTACTTTAATGGTTCAAGTTCTGAACTCCACCAAAATTTATGTCAGGTACAGTACAGCGTCACTCAAAACAGAAACACCTCAGCTTCATGAATGCAATAGGAAGCCCTTTAAAATATTCAGCTGGTAATATAAATTTGGGGAGAAAGGAGAAAACATTTTTGGAAAACATTCCTTACATGTGGTGTGAAGTCAATGACAGAACAATTTTTAATGGACACAGAGCAATACATAAAGATAAAGCCAACTCTGGTGTTACATATGCTGAACTCTAGCACTTCACTGGTAGAAGAAAATGAATTTTCAAAGATCTTACAGAGAAATCAGAGCAAATAATGTGACTCCTGGGGTATGAAGTCAAGTGAATAGAACATTTCAAAAAGAGAATGAATGTGAAGTTATTACCTAGACATTCTTTAAGAGCAGGATAAAGATCGTGTTAAATAGAGATTGACAGCCATGATCACTGACCTTAGCAGCTTTACTATAAGAAGGACAAGAATAAAAACTTGCTACACATTCCTCAGCTTCTGGGTTCTGTTTGGAAATCCAAACTTCCAAGCATTGCTTATGTATCAACAAAACAAAGAGCAATGCTTCCACGTGTCTCAGTTATTTTTGTTGTTGTTGTTGTTGCTGCTGCTGCTGAAATAAGACACCATAGACAATACAACTTTTATGGAAAGTGTCTAATTTAGGTTTATACACAGAGGGTTAGACTCTGTGATGGCAGAACATTGGGATGGCAGCTGAAACAGCTGCAAGCTTATTTTTTGATTCACAAATAAGAGACAGAGGAAGAAAATACTGGGAACCAAATAAATCCTTTGAAACCTCAAAGCCAATGATGTACTTCCTCCAAAAATGCCCTGTTCCCTAACCCTTCCCAAACACTCCTACCAATTGGACACCAAGCATTCAAATATATAAAGGTCATGGAGTTTGTTCTCATTCAAACTACAGTTCTCTCATTGCAGTTACATGGGATAATGTCAGTGTTGATGTATTGAGAATGTAACAGAATGTATGCATCATGTCTGTCTTAGTCAGGGTTTCTATTCCTGCACAAACATCATGACCAAGAAGCAAGTTGGGGAGGGAGGAAAGGGTTTATTCAACTTACACTTCCATACTGCTGTTCATCACCAAAGGAAGTCAGGACTGGAACTCAAGCAGGTCAGAAAGCAGGAGCTGATGCAGAGGCCATGGAGGGATGTTCTTTACTGGCTTGTTTCCTCTGGCTTGCTCAGCCTACTCTCTTATAGAACCCAAGACTACCAGCCCAGGGATGGTCCCACCCACAGGGGCCTTTCCCCCTTGATCACTAATTGAGAAAATGCCTTACAGTTGGATCTCATGGAGGCATTTCCTCAACTGAAGCTCCTTTCTCTGTGATAACTCCAGCTGTGTCAAGTTGACACAAAAATAGCCAGTACAATGTCTTTCCTTATCCCTTGTCTAGTAACTCAAAAGTGGACAGAGTGCCCACGTACCAGAGAGGTGCATATCAGAGCCATTCGAGAGGAGAGTAAAACATTATGAAGATTCTGTAGAAAAATTATGGAATTACAGATTCAATTTTCATAGAGAGAGAGAGAAAGACAGAGGCAGAGAAAGAGAGAGAGACAGAGAGAGAGCTGACTTTAGAGCTCTGTTTATCTATTGTCCTGCAGCAGCAGATTGGTGTCCTCACTAATACATAGAAAATAATGTAATGAGAGTGATTGAAATGATGGAGGTAGCATTCTAGAAAAGTTACAACACTGGCTAAAGTCAGGATAAAACCCCTATAAAACAGACAAAGGAAATTACGAAGTGGTCATATTGAGCTGTTTCTTTTTTTATAGAAGTGTTTAAATGTATCTAAAAGCCAATGAGAAAAATACAGTTGTCAGATACAGTTATGAAAGAAATGCAAGGCAAACAATTTGTGATTAGTGTATATATAGAATCTTAAATATATGTTTATATAATATGTTATATAAAGTCTTATATGATATATAAAAATCACTATATATGTTCTTTTTCATTCTTCTAAAGGACATTCTCTCTTGTAGGAGGAAAGAAGCAAGAAGCTAGTGTGTTTAAACATTCTGTTCTGGCGTTACACTGGAAACTTTAGCAAATTAGGAAAACCTCTGTTTAAATTTCCATAAAATAACCACCCATGGAAGGAGTTACAGAGACAAAGTTTGGAGCTGTGACGAAAGGATGGACCATCTAGAGACTGCCATATCCAGGGATCCATCCCATAATCAGCTTCCAAACGCTGACACCATTGCATACACTAGCAAGATTTTGCTGAAAGGACCCAGATATAGCTGTCTCTTGTGAGACTATGCCAGGGCCTAGCAAACACAGAAGTGGATGCTCACAGTCAGCTGTTGGATGGATCACAGGGCCCCCAATGGAGGAGCTAGAGAAAGTACCCAAGGAGCTAAAGGGATCTGCAACCCTATAGGTGGAACAACATTATGAACTAACCAGTACCCCGGAGCTCTTGACTCTAGCTGCATATGTATCAAAAGATGGCCTAGTCGGCCATCACTGGAAAGAGAGGCCCATTGGACTTGCAAACTTTATATGCCCCAGTACAGGGGAACGCCAGGGCCAAAAAATGGGAATGGATGGGTAGGGAAGTGGGGGGAAGGGTATGGGAGACTTTTGGGATAGCATTGGAAATGTAATTGAGGAAAATATGTAATAAAAACATTTCCATAAAATAACAGCAAAACCTGAATAGCTAAAGTCATCTTGTCAAAAGGAACAAATAAACATTATAGTAGTAGACTTCATAATATATTAAAAATGCATGTTTATCAAAATATTACTCTCTAGGCTTCCAAACTAGACTAACAGAACATAATGAAATAAATGTATTTAAAGGTAACTGCTTATCCTCCGATGTGCCAGGAAAAACACTGGAGAAAATATACTTTTCTAAATAAGTAGCATTTGAAAAAGTATACCCATATTAGAGAAATGAAATTAGACCACATCTACTACCAGTTGCTAAATAGGGAAATTTTGATTTGTATTAAAAATTTTAAAATATATAATATGAACTTTTATGTGGAAAGACAATACTTTTCTCTGCAGTCACACTGACATAAATCCGAGTGTCATTCAAAGGAGCTGAGTGTCAGTTAACTCCCTTTCAGTTGTTTTAGGAGGTGTGGACTCCAGGAACCTCTCAAAATAATAGAGCTATTGCCATCACTCTTGGCTGCCTGCCGGCATGTTAGGTTCAGTCAGGATTGCAAAGACACTGCACACTTCAGACTCAGGAAACCCAAGCTAAAACAGAGGACTGAGATTACATCAAACCAAAAAAGCATTTGCTCAGCAAAAGGAACTATCATCATTCATAAACAGCCCCGAGCATGGAAAAGAATGTTTGCAATAGATATACTTAACAGGATGCTGCTCTTCAGAATGGCTAAGGAACTCCAAACACTGAAAGCAGGTTAGTATTAATAATCCATTAAAATGGTCTTTAGACCTAACCCTCCTAAATAGATACACAAATGGCCAACAGGTAAATGAAAGCATCCTCAGTATCAGTGACCACTGAAGAAATGCAGATCACATTATGTCAGTAAAGCTGGCCAGAAGCAAAGCAATTAAAGTAGCCAAGATGGGTGAGATCAGGGGGAAAGGAGAGCCTTTCACCCTAAGGATGGGGATGGGAATGACTGTAGCCATGATGAATAACGGCATAGAGGCTCCTCAAAGACCCAGAAATAGAAGCACATATGACCTGGAAATTTTATTATTGTTTATTTGCCCCTGAGAATGGCATAACCATCTCAAAGAGCCCTTCCTTGCTCTCATGCACACTACAACACTGCTCACAGAAGCCAGGAAGGAAAACAAACTGAGCCCAAACTTAGATGAACAGATAAAGATAATGGGTTAGAATCCAAAGCTGAGCGCCATTACGCCATATTTAAAGGGGGGCATCATGTGACACACATTTGGAATTTGATGTTATTATGTTAAAAGACATAAGCCAGACAGGATGAAGAGACGCAGCCTGGTCTCACTCATACGTGGAATCTCAAATGCTGACCTCACAGAAACTGAGCTCCTTGATGCCTAAGCCCTTGGCAAATAGTGAGGAAAAAGACTCGGAAAGTTCAGTAACAGTGACTTAGTTATAACTGTGTAGGAGCAAGGAGCTCTAAGCTGCTACTGCAAAGTAGCAGAAAAACAGATAACAGCAAGGACTATGCACCTCCACAGCCTGGAGAAAAAAGATTCTAAATGTTGTTACCAAAAAGAAATGATTAGGGCTGAAAATAAGAAATGTTTAACACTACTCAAATATTACACTACACACAGATTGTAATATAGAATCACCCCACTTTATATATATTTAACATATTTATCTTATGATAAAGTTAATTTGTAATGAAGAGGTATAGAAGATGCATAATAAAATGGGTGTTGGGCGCCATCTGTGGAGGCCACTCCATTTTGTCCTTGTACCTTGACTTATGTAATCTCAGATTTTTGCCCACTCAACAGTATGAAATTACAGGTTCCTTTTCATTTAGTTGACCTTAAATACAATCAAAAAGTGGTTTGTCATTGCCATAACATATGTGCTACTATTGTGCATGTAGTATACCTTCTAGGAAGTTCACTACTGTAGGTTGCAGAGTTAGTAGTCATTCAGTGGTGCTGCTGTCGTTACATATGGCTGCTGGCTTCAGGTTTATTTGTTTGCCTCTGAGAAGTACATGGCTTTGTGCTGATTATAAAACCAGACACTAGAACTGTTAGGAAAACACTGCCTTTAATGTCCTGATTTACTCTTAGTAATGGATGTATTTTAATAAGCACAATCCAGATCCTGACATTTGAAGCACCTCAAGGAACACTAATGACAGTTAAAATTGATAACATACATGGGCTGGTGCATGGCCCCAGGCGCATGTGTAGCACAGGATTACCTTTTCTGGCCTCAGTGGGAGAAGATACATTTAATTCTGTGGAAACGTGATGCTCCAGGGAAGAGGGATGCTGGTATAGGTAAGAGGGGGGAGTGTGGGCAGGTAGGGAGCATCCTCCCAGAGGTTGGTGGAGGGTGGGAGGTGAAGAGCTCAGAGAGGGGGACCTGGAAGGGGTCAAATTTTGGAATGTAAATAAATGAAATAATTTAATAATAATAAAAAACGGTAACAGAACTACATCTGACTATCTTAAGTGAGTGTGAAACATAAATAAGGAGGCGAGAACTGGAGTAGAAAATGATAGTTCTAAGTGAAAAAAAAAAGTAAAAATCAATAAGAAAATAAGAGTTGGAGACAACAATTTCTTGGTGCTAACATGGCAGGTGGGCAAATTGACCTCCCCACAGGTTAATTATGTACAGGTTTGATGAACTCCTGTAGGAATCAACTCCTTATTTTGGGGCTATTATTTCCTGAGAGCAGTAGAGATATTTCAAGAAATAGTTGAGTGTTGGAGTATTATAAACAATGCCTAAATATTTCACTGTAGTTAAATAAACTGAGGCATGATATTTGCACATTTAGACAGCTGGAAAATATCATCTCAGGGTTATCAAATATTCTTCTTTAACGTCAACTTAGGCTTCTGTCTCTCAGGATATAATCAAATGTTGGCAAAATGTTGATATGCTCGTCTGAACAGCTTGAAATTTGTGATATTGTGTAAATATTGATGTATGATATTCACACTGACATACAGATATCCATATTCTACACACATGTAAACTTGAATGCATCGTTTTATTACATAAGCAAACAAAAATGTATGGCTACTGATTAAAAAGACACAGCTGAACATGCACATTAACTTTCTTAAAATAGTTGTTAAATCATTGTAATGGCAATTGTATTTTCAAAATAACTTAATTTGAGTTCATTTCTATATTATTTTAGTCTAAGTGTTTCTAACACTTCGGCTGACCTGTATTTTCCTATACGTGAATTATATGTGTAGTCTCTTTAGTAAAATACTAGAATAGATGTACATTCCTAGTCTCATCCTTTCTTTCCTGGAATATAAAAAGCACAGCAAGTTGTGGTGTTTTGTCCCATAAACTCTGTATTGATAACTATGTTCAGTTTATAAACTCAGTTGTAATTTGAATTATGATTATATAGTGGATTGAGTTGGTATTGCCTGTAAGATCAACTCCCTGTCTTATAAAAATCTCAGTAAAGTACCTGGGGGAAGGGAATCTTCAAAATAGACACAACTCTGATATAAAGATGCATAATTGCTTTTCTTTTAAAATATTTTTCATCAAATATATTTTGATCATGTACTTCTCTTTTACGAACCTCTCTTTTTTCTCTCTCCAAGGGAGGGAAACACAAAATTGAAGATCAAAACAAATAAAGATTCAATAAGACAGAAAATTGTTAAAACAAATGAAACAGAAAGCCCACAATATCAAACAAAGAAACAGACAGACAAACAACATAGAGTTTGTTTGATGTTGCACAACTACTCCAGGGCATGGAGTGTAGTTGGATAAATTCAGTGACATTTTACTAGGAAAAAGTGATTTCCCTTTCCCCACTAGTCATCAATTGCAATAATTTCTTGGGTAGTGGCAGACTGCCACATCCATTTCTTCTCTCAGTGCTGGGACCTCATCTGGCTAGGACCCATGCATGTCCTGTGCATACTGCCAAAGCCCCTGTGAGTTCATTTGTACATCAGTTCTATTGGGACTGGAATACACTGTTTGGAGTCACCCATCACAACTGGCTCTTACAATTTTAACGTTTCCTTTCCCACTATAGATCCCCAAGCCTTGACATGAAAAGGGTACTGTATTTAAGACTGAGGATTCTGAAGTCTCTCAATGGATATTGTTCAGTTGTAGATTTCCACATTAATCCCTATCTACTGCAAGAGGAAGCTTTTCTGATGAGGGTTGGGGGAAGGGTCTGTTCTAATAATATGTCATTAGGAATCGTTTTTATTGCTAAGTTCTTTAGCAGAATAATAATAGCTTCTTCCATAGTCACATGACCAATGCGGTATTAAATTCTTGGCTCTTTTAGCAGTGTTAGGTATGGGTTCCATTTCATGGAGTGGCCCTTAAATACAATAATATCAATAAATAATAATAATAATAATAATAATAATAATGGTTAGGTAGTACCATAGTCACATAACAATTGTGACACTATTACACCACTATATCGTTCAGGTGGGTCTTTGTTTTAGGTTGCATAGTTTGTACTTGGTAATTACTGATGATTTCTTTGCTCTTCTAGTAGTTTGCAGAGTATTTTACAGCATCGGGAATGCTAGTCGGTAACAATGAAGCTTCTAGTTGTGCAGCAGTTCAACTTCTCCTTGTTAGGTGAAATAGAAACATATCATCTTTAGCAATAGAGCCTTGCTATCAGGCTGTCAAGAACAATTGATAGCTTTGTCTATAGACTATGATATTTTGGGGTAGGTACATGATACTTCTTTGGTCAATGGCTCAACAAGATATACACAATTCCTGAAACTGGAGCTTTTTTTCACTCAATGATATAAAATGTCTAGTTGGGGCATTGTTGCCACCATTATATGATGGCTCCACTAAGATTTGTTTTACATGTGTATATGTTTCAGGAAACTTCTATATGAGATGTAATTCACACATGACACTCCTAAAATGTCTAAAAACCTGACTACATAAATCATTGGCCTAGAGGAAAATCTACTAGTATTTTTTCTGCTAATATAACATCAGCTTCAATGACAATGCATCACTTCATCAGAGAAGCCCCTTCTTGCAGGAGATAACCGCTAACACAGACAACAAGACACAGATACTTTATGAAGAGTAATATTGAATAAAAGAGAAGTCTCCATCAAACACTTCCCCTAGTAGTTCATGCATTTATGTGGAAGATGAGGCAGAATTTAGGTAAGAGACATAAATGAGGTGGTGGGTAACTCAAAGGAAACAGTATATTTTCAACACAACAGGAATGATGCACATATCAACTTACAGTGATTTATTAGCATACACAAGAGCTACACAAGAACACACCAAATAGAATTCTAGAATTGAGAAGGTAGAAGTGGACAAAATGACCCACCCATAACCATGAAACTTCTGGCAGGGGGAAGAAGTTTTCTCTAATGAACTGTCATAATGTAAAACAACCATATTCCAAGGAAGTCCCCATGGCAAGAAGTAGGTGGCCATAAAATAAAATTGATTCCTTGTTTGTTTGTTTGTTTGTTGAATTTTGTGAAATTTTGTTTCTCATTTTCCTGTTTGTTTTGTTTTGGTATTTTTTCTTATTTTTTTTCTTTTTTGCTTAAATTTTCATATTTCTTCTTAGAGAGAAAAAGAGAGGAAGGATGGCATAGAAAGACACACACACACACACACACAGAGTGAGAGACAGAGAGAGAGAGAGAGACAGAGAGAGAGAGAGAGAGAGAGAGAGAGAGAGAGAGAGAGAGGCAGACAGACAGAACTTCAGTGAAAGAGGAGTTGGTAGGAATTGTGCCAAAGGGTAAAACATTATAAAAATGGTGAAATAAAAGAGAAACAATTGTTGACAGTGATTTAAAGATATAGGAAAAAGGTAGTAAAAATTGATGCAGCTGCTATGGAAACAAGTGTGGAAGTTTCTCAAGAAGTTGGAAATAGATCTGCCACATGATTCAGCTATATCTCTTTATAGTATGCCCAAATTACTCTTCCTTTTACTCTAAAAATACTTTCTCATCTTAATTCATTGCAGTTTTATTCACAATATCCAGGGCATGTGAGAAACTTAGATGTCCATCAACTGATCAACGAATAATGCAATTGTACTGTGTTCACACAGTGAAAGCCTATTCAGCTCTTAAGGAAATAGGAAAATTTGAAATCTGTAGGCAAATGGAAGTAATCATTCTGAATGAGGTAACCCAGACACAGAAAGACAAATGTTCTGTTAGGTGTAGATGCTGGCTTTCAATATTTGGATATTTGTGTCTAATTAGAGTTGACAAGGAGATACGGAGGCCGGTACATAACCATGGGAACAAACTTTCAACAAAGGGGAAATGGAAGACAGATGGTGCAAATGGTGAGATGGGGAAGAATAGATGAGGAGGTGTTGAGTGGACGAGGAGATGTCAGGATACAGGAAAGAGTTTGGGAAGGGATAACCAACACTGAAGACCTTTGAGAGTCACATGGCAATCTACTGCTATAAACACACACACACAAACACACACACACACTCTATCTGAATATATATGTATATATTTATATATATAGCATGTGTATGTTTATGTATATGTGTGTATATATAATGAATATATAATGTGTATATTTAGATATACACATTTTAATATATGCTATATATATGTACATTTTAATAGATATTAAATTATTTAAAATGTATACACACATATACACACACATTTTAAGAGGATTAAAAAGGATTTATCCTGTAATGGGGATGTGGTGATAACACTCCTTTTAGAGACCATACACCATCAAAGAAAAAGCCTAGTCAAAATATTTTGATTCTTTTTAAATTATTGTTCAGTGGTGTACCAAAAATCCCAAACATGGCATTGTTCTTCAGAATTTGATGGTGAAACCATATATATATATATATATATATATATATATATATATATATATATATATATATATAATCAGAACATATTTGAGTCATTGAAATTGGAGAAATCAAGCAATCAAGCTTTTACTTGTCCTGAAGCCTCATCCCTACTAGCTATTTTTCATAGTGCTAGATGATAAGGTGCATATTATTGGAAAGGAAAATTAATCATTGATCTTACTAAGCTGCAAACTACAACAACCAGCCTGTCAGGATATTCCATGTGGTATAACAGTGGCAAGAATGACATGGGAATCATGGGTATAACCATCCATTTTCTTATTGGCTTTAGGGCCTGATCCAAAAGATTAGACTCATGTCTGGCACTATTATTTGGAATCAGATGGAGAGACTACATTTTTTTCATCAACCAGATTACAGAACCAGCCACTATTTTTTTGCCAAGTCACCACAGTATTAAGTACATTCATCAAAGAAACACCTTTTAAAGGTATATAACAATACAGAAACCCACAACTAGTCAAGCTGAAGTGAATAAGAGACATGCTTAGCCCTAGATGGGACTACATTACATGATGCTCCTAAATTTCAGAGATAATCACAGAACAAAGGATAGGCAAGATTGTAAAAGCCAGAGAAGGTAGATAACTACAAAAAAATTTCAGGATACAGTAAGTTACACATATGAATTTGGAAAGGTTTTGACAGCATGAAGAAGACTGCATAGCATCAAGTCAGAAAAAAACCAGCTAGGAGGGAAGAGGTGGCCACAAGATTCCATCCATAGCTAAAGAGTTATTGATAATTGATTTTTGCTAGAAGAAGGAGAGTTAGTTTTCTTCGAGCAAGATGTGCCTGAGAGGGAGGCTACCCATGCTCCAGTTGATGGTCTGACACATACTGGCAAAGCTGAGATTATTCTGTGTGTAAAAAAAAAAAAAAAAAAAAAAACAAAAAACAAACAAAAAAAATACAAAAAAAGCCAAAAGCACATATGAAATTGGGAAGGAGTAGTGTTGGAGATAATAGGGGAAGGATTAGAGGGGGGATTGATGGAGACAGAGTGATAAAAACACACTGTACATATGAATAAAACAGTCAAAACAGTAAAATTGTAAGTGTGGAATCAAAGTTTGCAGTTTTAACTGATTGACACTTCTTGTGCTAAAGTAAAAATCCCAAGTCACAACATTCTCCACAAGGAATATATTTTTATGTTCAGGGGTTGCTTAAAAGCAAATGATGCTTGGATTAATTCTCATTTATTTGAAACTATTCTCTTCCATTTCTGAAATTCTTTCCCATGAATTTTTTGTTTGTTTGTTTGAATGAGGTTATGAATCTTCCTAGTGAAGATGGCTTGACAGAAAGAGATAGAAACAGTGGCAGGAGCTATAACTGCTAGCACAACACAGCTCTGACCACCATGGTCCATCATCTAGTGGGCACGTTCAGGAGTCAAAGCAAGGACCTGTCCAGAGTCCCTGTGAGAGGGGACCATCCCTGCAAGTATAACACTCTTTCTTTGGATGGTGGTATCCTATAAGTGAAGGGAAGGGGTTTTGAATTCACCTGTATTTGTATCGCTTTGAACTCTTTTTTTTTGGTTTTGTTTTAATTAGATATTTTCTTTATTTACATTTCAAATGTTATCCCCCTTCCTGGTTACCCCTCCAAAAACCCCATACCCCCTCCTCACTCCCCTTAACACCAACCCACCCAATCCTGCTTCCTGGCCCTGGCATTCCCCTATACTTGGGCATAGAACCCTCACAGGACCATGGGTCTCTCCTCCCACCAACCAAAGAAAACACATGCTGGGACTCATGGCTCCAGCTGCATATGTAGCTTTGAACTCTTGACTCTCAGCAAGTTTCTAGTCAGTGCTTTTTACTGAAAAAAGTAAAAACTGAAGTAGAAGGGAAAGGGAAGGAATGCATGGGGACAGAGTGACTAAGATGGAAAATAGTAAGAAGTGATATAAGGAGGGGTGACTTAAGGAGGGGTGGCACAAGGAAGAGTGAGGCAAGGAGGAGTGAAATAGAAACCATGTTATCAGAGAAAACAGAATCTGAGACAGTTGAATTTGCAAAGTGTAATAGACTTTGTAATTTATTTTATAACCATCCCATCTCTTCATTAAAAATTAAATGTATTTTAGAGATATGTGTGTATGATGGAGTATACAGGACAGATGGGAACAGAATTCTCATATGTAACCTACTGGCACCATACTTGTTTAATCTGTTTTTCTAGAGCCTCTGTCATAATTTTCTCCTATAAATATCATTCATTTTCACAAGTTTGGAAGGAGATACCATCTCACAGAATGCTTTGTAACTTCAGCTTTTAGAATCCTGTAAATACCCAAGAAACAGTGCCTGTCCTGGGGTCCACTGTGAAACTTTTTCACTTTTTTATAAAAGTTTATTGTGGTCAAAATTGTATATTAAATTATTTTAATTTATGAACTCATCCTTACATTAAATATTATACAAGTACTTTTATATCCTAAAGGTAGAAATAGAGATGCAATTTTATTTAATAGAAACACCAAATAGGTGTTTAATACATAACCTTATAGCTTTTGCAGTTGCAAATGCTGTCTTTTGAGTTCATTTTCTGTGAAATCACAGGTAGATTTAGTCATTACAACTCAGCATATTCCATTCATTAATATTTCATTTACAGTTATAGTGACACCGAGTCGTCACCATAGGCTTTTAAAATAGCAGAGAGTCGTGAAATTGAACCCTGATCTAAAAAGATGAAACCACTTCTCCATTAAGTAAAACCTGTAAAGTGCCATCCCTCTAGCTGGCAAACCCTATAATTCTCCTTGACTGTCCAATAGTCTCTCCCCATTTCTCAGGAGGAAGTCATTAGCTGGCAGCCAGAGTGAGTCCTCATTCTCACTTACAGCAAACTACCTTCACTGAATGTGTTAGAAGACATTCAGGAGTCTACCCCGAAGCACTGTCAAACATGTGTTACCGACTACATTTTTCAAGTGCGTTTTGCTATTTGGTCTTGTGAATTTGTAATCACATTTGTCGGCTTGTTCATTATCTCTCTAATTTGTAGGTCTCTAGCATTTGAGGGAAGTTGGCCTGCTCTTCTGTAACTTTAGCCTGCATCAAGCTTACAACGTTATGGCTATTGGCAAATCTAAAACATAAATGTAAGCAGTTATTTGCTTCTGGAATGATTTCTTTAATTTTGACCTAATGTAACATATTAATAGAAGAAGGAGATATGTTTATTTTTAAAGGAAACGAGGTGCTTCAGAAATAAGGTTCTGTCTTCCAAATTAGGTTATATAAAATTAAATCCTTCTAAATAAAACAAACACAATAAAATCAAAGACCAAAAGCAACTTGAGATAAGAAAATTAGTTACTTAAATTGATTAGGTTTAAAAAATCCAGTATACCTATGGGCAGGACAGTACAGACTACAAATGGACAGTGGATATGGAAGATGGTAATCATATTACAAGTCAAGTAATTTGAAATAAAATTACCACAGAAGCGACATGTTAAGTTATAATCAGAAATGACAAGTGTGAAAATAGCACCTTACATATTGCTAATGAAAGTGTTATAACAAATAAGACATTTAAGACAAATGAGTAATAAGCCCAAACTGCTTCCTTAGAACTCAGGCAAATTTCTATACATACAATGAAGAACTGTAAAAAAAAATTGTGACTTTGTTTGGTTTTATTTATACAAAAGTAGAGATAATTATAAAAAATCACTTTATTACATTGGAACATTATGGTGCATGTACACACTGATAAATCTAGTATCATAACATTAAATAGGCATAAAATTCTTTCTATGTGATCTTGTGATTCTGGAGTTACAGAGACAAAGGTTGGAGCAGAGACTGAAGGAAAGACCATCCAGAAACTGCCCCACCTGGGTATCCATCCCATGAACAACCACTAAACCCAGACACTATTGCAGATGCTAAGAAGAGCTTGCTGACAGGAGCCTGAAATAGCTGTCTCCTGAGAGGCTCTGCCAGTGCCTGGCAAATACAGAAGTGGATGCTCACAGTCATCCATTAGATGGAGCACAGGGTCCCCAATGAAAGAGATAAAGAAAGTACCCATGGAGCTGAAGGGGTTTGCAGACCCCTAAGAGGAACATCAATATGAACTAACCAGTAACCCCAGAGCTCTCTGGGACTAAACCACCAATCAAAGAAAACACATGGAGGGACTCGTGGCTCTAGCTGCATATGTAGCAGAGGATGGCCTAGTCAGTCATCAATGGAAGGTGAGACCCTGTGAAGGTTCTATGCCCCAGTATAGCGGAATGCCTGGGCCAAGAAGCAGGTGTAGGTGGGTTGGGGAGCAGGGGCGTGGAGGGAGAGAGAACAGGGGATTTTCCAGGGGGCAGGGGTGGAGTAGGAAAGGGGATAACATCTGAAATGTAAATAAAGAAAATATCTATTTTTTTAAAAAGGAAAAAATAGGCATAAAATTAAGGAAATTAAGTCCTAAATTAAACCACATGTCTACGTGCGTCTAACAGAACTCTTACTGCATAGGCTCCGGTGACACTGTAACATGAATGCTAATATTGGCCATAGTAGAATTGAAATCATATGAAGTTCTATTTTTAATGAAAGAGCAAGGACAGCATATTAGTTTATTTTCAGCTCTTCTTACTCACTAAAGTTTAACATATTTTAAATTTGCCATCTGTACAATAAGGAGTTTCCAGTTTTCTATACAGGTAACATTTAATGTGACAGATGCATTTTCATCTTCCTTTTCCAGTTCAGTGTTAAAAGTAGCAAAATAACAATGGAGTATTTTCACCTGGAACACTCCAGACATCATTATCTGAGCTATTTTAATACTTAAAACTAGGAAATGAGGAAATACCATTCACCTGAAACCAAGATGCTGTCCATTCCTCACTACAAAGACAGAAATACTGCTAAGAGTATGTATTAGTTAGGGTTTTACTGCTGTGAACAGACACCATGACCAAGGCAAGTCTTATAAAAAAACAACATTTAATTGGGGCTGGCTTACAGGTTCAGAGGTTCAGTCCATTATCATCAAGGTGGGAGCATGACAGCATCCAGGCAGGCATGACGCAGGAGGAGCTGAGAGTTCTATGTCTTCATCCAAAGGCTGCTTGCGGAAGACTGACTTCCAGGCAACTAGGGTGAGGATCTTATACCCACACCCACAGTGACACACCCATTCCAACCAGGTCACACATATTCCAACAAGGCCACACCTTCAGATGGTGCCACTCCCTGGTCCAAGGATATACAAACCATCACATTCCACTCCCTGGTCCCCATAGACTTGTTCAAAAACATGAGTCTATGAGGGCCACACTTAAACATAGCATAATGCAAAATGCATTTAGTCCAACTTTCAAAGTCCTCATAGTCTAGAGCAGTCACAACAATGTTAAAAGTCCAAAGTTCAAGGTCTCTTCTGAGCTTCATCCAATCACTTAACTGTAATCCCCAGAGAAAGACAGGGAACCAGCTGGGCAAACTCCAAACTCTGCATCTCTATGGCTGATGTCAAAGCGGTCTTCAGATCTCCACTCCTTTTTCATCTTTGTTGACTGCAACAAACTGCTTTCTCCTAGGCTGGTTCCACTCCCTGTTAGCAGCTTTCCTCAGCATGTATCCCATGGCTCTGGCATCTTTAACACCTTTGAGTCTCCAAGGCAATTTCAATGTTACAGCTTCTTGTTTCAGTGTCTGGGATTCCACTTGATCTTTTGGACTCCTCCTAAGGGCTGGCATCACTTTTCCAGCTCTGCTCTCTGTAGCACTCTAGGCTCAGGTTGATCCACTCTACTACGGCTGCAGTTCTTGGTGATCACTCCATGGTACTGACATCTCCAATACACTGGGGTATTCCACACCAACTAGGCTTCACAATAGCCTCTCATAGGCTCTCTTCAGGGTTCCAAGCCTCAAATCCTTTGCATGACCCCTTCAGTCCTAAGCCATCAACTACAGCTGAGGCTTCACCTTCTCCAATGGTCTTCCCTGGACTCTCACAGTGCTAAGCCTCAGCTTCTCTCCATTATCCCTTCATTCCTTTGCAAGCAGCACCACCTGAGTGACTCTTACACATTACCAAGTCCAGCCGCAGCATGAGGTACAACCTTGGTTATCTCTGAAACACAGCTTCTTTGTGCTCCCAGCAAACAATTTCCAGAAGATTTCACCTCAGTGATGCTGGTCTCTTCTTAATCACTGCTAATTCCTTAGCTCCAGCTAACCAGCATCAATTTTCCCAATAGTTCCTTCCATTCTTAACTCTAGAGCCAGAGCCACGTGGCTGAAGCTGCCAAGTTCTGCTGCTTACAGGAACTAGAACAGGATCCCCTTGTACTATTACATTATCACTAGCTTTATGTTTTCTAAATCCTTCACTGCCTAAGCTTGGCTATCCTGGTTCGTGCTCTGTAGATTGACCTTGAATGCAGAGATCAGCATGCCTGTCTCCTGAGATTAAAGGTGTGTACCACCATGCCTGGTTCTAATTAAGCTGGGTAGAATCTTGCCCCAAGATCCCACTCCCTTAATCTTTTATCTCCTAGAACACACGATTTTGCTCCATTTCACTTCCTGGTACTCCTTTAACACTCAAACCATATATTTTATATTTTGCCTTTCTAAGCTTGCTATGCTTGTTCAAACTTCTCTTCATAAGACTTAACCAGAGAACAAAGTCTCTGCTGGGCTCTTTTGAAACTTTTTTTGTCAATGCAATTAATCCAAGTCTCTTCACTTTAGCCTCAGGCAAACTTTTCAGACAAGGGCAAAAAGTAGCCACATTCTTCACCAAAATACCACAAAACCAGTCTTTATGCCACATTCTGAAATTCTTCTCCTTTGAAATCTCTTGGACCAGGTCAACACAGTTCAAATCACTCCCAGCAACAAAGTCTTCCATATTCCTACTAGGATGACCCATTAAGCCCCATTTAAAGCATTCCACTGCTTTCCAAATCCAAAGTCCCAAAATCCACATTCTTTCAAATAAAAGCATGGTCCGGCCTATCACAGCAATACCCCACTCCCGGTACCAACTTCTGTATTAGTTAGGGTTTTACTGCTGTGAACAGACACCATGACCAAGGCAAGTCTTATAAAAAAACAACATTTAATTGGGGCTGGCTTACAGGTTCAGAGGTTCAGTCCATTATCATCAAGGTGGGAGCATGACAGCATCCAGGCAGGTTCTATGTCTTCATCCAAAGGCTGCTTGCGGAAGACTGACTTCCAGGCAACTAGGGTGAGGATTTTATACCCACACCCACAGTGACACACCCATTCCAACCAGGTCACACCTATTCCAACAAGGCCACACCTTCAGATGGTGCCACTCCCTGGTCCAAGGATATACAAACCATCACAGAGTACTTACTGTCAAATAAGTTCATCCTATGCATAGATGCCCTCCTAACCTGAGTGTATATCAAGAGAACCAAAACCTCATAACCTCAAACAACTCTTGTGCAATCACCAGGGCATGATCAGACTTATCTCCAAATGTAATTAAATTTAAATATACCTCTATTTATTCCCAGTTAAATTTTCACCCTCCTCATTGTTGTGCATATTAATTATACTACACAATCATAGGCCCACTGATTTGTTGCTTTTTAATAGGTCTCTAGTGTTTCTCTAAAGTATATTAATCTTTCCATTATCATTGTGGGGCTTTTAAAAACATCACCTTGTCCATATTCCTTAGTGCTGTTGACAATCAGAATGTTTCTTTAATGTAATCATGATGAAGCTGAAGCAGTTAACATGGACTATTAAGTCACCTAGCTATGCAGGAGACATTCTGTGCCAAAGATGGAATTCAACTCGACGTATATTGAATTCCAGTAAACTAAAATTAAGTAACAGCTGTACAGGTAAAGATGAAGTAAGGAATCTAGGATCAATGTATTAATCAAGAGGTGTTCATAGGCAAATATTTAAGAATACATTGTATATGTCTATTTATGGAAGAATAATGACACATGACCACATATTTCATACTTTTAAAATTGTGTGTCTGCTTGTGTGTGTGTGTCTGTGTATGCATGTGTGTGTATATTTATGTGTGTTTGTATGTGCAAATCCAAGATTCCCATTGTTATGGAGGTCTAAAAGAAACAATTTAGGAGTTGATGATTTCTTACCATTTCCTGGGATCCAGGGATCAAACTCACATCATCAATATTCCATGCAAGCCCTTCTATCCAGTAAAATATCTTGCCAGCCTACATATTTTATTAAAAATATAATGTTTACATTCATTTTGTGAGAATTTTGTATATGCATAATTATATTTTGGTGTATTCTCCCCTGTTCTTTCCTCAAATCCCTCTGATATTAATATATATCTCTAACTTCATATCCCATTTAAATTTTTCCCTTAATTATTGTTTATATATATATATATATATATATATATATATATATGCTTATAAATATGTGAATACAACCTACTGAGTCTATTTAATGTTCTTAATATGTATATGTTTTTAGGACTTATGGCTTGGTACTAGATAACCAATCAGGGATTTCATCCCTGAAATTTAGCTCTTCACATAGGGGTGATGCCTTGTGATATTTTTAAAAACCATGTTGGCCTGTCCATATGTGTTTTCACTGTTCAAATCTTGTTTATCCTACCATACTTTTGAGACCTCATGGAGGTAGTTTCCCTGTCCTTTATAGAAGCCAGGACTTTTCATCAAATATCTTGGACTTCTGGCTCTTAGAATCTTTCAACATCTTCTTTTGCAAAGTTCCCTGAGTGTGAGGTGTAGACTCTGTGTAGCATAGGGATATGTCCCCAAATTCTGTTTCTCTCTACTTTCTGTTGTGGCTTTCTGTGATGGCATTTGCATTTCAACTCTATATGTTTTCATGGTGTATATTAAATGAAAACAAAACATTGTATTGTCTTGAAATATGGTTTTATAAAAATCAGTTTCTCTGTAAAATTTGTGTATTTTTCTCATCATTTTAAAATGTCAAGTATAATAAGCAAACATTGTCCAAGTTACTCTGACAGCAAATATACTGATAACCCCATTATGACATTTATCAGAAATTAAATAGTGGTGCTCAGTTCTATGTATGTCTTAAGTATTGTGTAATACCATTAGTCAATTTGTAATATCAGGAAATAGTATTAGTTAAAAATTTATTCCTCTTTGTGATTTCTGCAATAGCCACTTTTTTGTTGATAGGATAAACTACTATGACCAAAAGCAATTTTGGGAAAAAGACTTTATTCTGTCTTAGAATTACAGAGGGATAGGGCTCTGAGAGGCACCAAGGAAAGCAAGAGTTGGGTCACATTCTATTGGCACATGGGATGATGAGAGAAAGTTTGGCTAGGCTGAAAATTCTCAAAGCATGCACTAAGGAACACACTTTCTCAAGCAAGGTTCCTTATTTTAAAGGTTCCACAACATCCCCAAATAGCACCAAAATTGAGGAACAAATATTCCAAAAGTGAGCCACTGAGGTACCTTTCATATTCAATCCAAAATATGTGCTTTTTTGAAACATAAGTTAAAGAAATAAAATTCATGACAAACTTGTTATTTTTATGGAGATAAACATCTTTGGGTTTCATATCTAACAAATTTTTCTGTAGTATTTTCTAAATCTCAGGCTATATATTTTATGTTTTTTACAAAACTTTGCAATTTAGCCATTACTATAACACCTATAATACAGGTAATTATAGTATAGGTAGAAAGTGATAAGTTTACTTAGCAGTCATGCTAAGAAGTGACTAATGACGTTCCCTTGGGATTCTAGTTCTTACGAGAATAAATCAATTCAAAGGGAACGGCAAAAATTAAATACCAACATGAAAAATCTTCTACTCAATGAATAGGTTAATTAACTTAATAAGCTGTTCTCAAAATAAGAAACACAAATAACCAATAAATATTCATCAAAATGTTAAACATCCTTAGCAATGAATAAAGTATATAGTTAGAAGATGAAAGTGAGGTACATTTATACAATGGAATTTTGTTCCGAATTTAATAATCTCTATGGATGAGTCCCCACATTGGTTATCCAATTCTAAATAGTGAGCCCTGAAATAAAATGCATACACTAATACTAAATAAATTAATCAGATTCTACACACACACACACACACACACACACACACACACACCAAAAATAAAGAAAATATGGTCATTAATTTGGCAAGAAATGAGTAAAAGGGTACATAGAAGAGGTCGAAGACATAAAAGAAATGGGAGATGATTCAATTGTGTTTTAATAAAACAATATATATTGAAATGGTAAAATCATGAAATTTGCAGGTAAATGTATCAAACTATAAGTGGTCTGTATGAGGTGACTCAGACACAGACAATTGAATGTCAACATGTTTTCTTTTATCTGAGAAAGGTAGTTTTAAATCGTGTGTTCTCTTTGAAGTGACCAGATGGGAATTTAGTAGTGTTTAATGGAGGGATAACAAGGGAGAATGCAGAGGTCTAAAGGGTTAATGGAGATAATGGAGCAGGCTATTGTCAATACTCTTGGCTATCCACCAGAACTTGATGCTAAGATTTTATTGCTAAAGAATAGATTCACCAGGATCAGATGGAGATGTAGAACTCTCAGCTCTGCCTGCTCCACACCTACCTGAATGCTGCCTTGCTCTTGTCTTGATGATACTAGACTGAACCTCTGAACCTGTAAACCAGCCCCAATTAAATGTTGTCCTTTTAAGAGTTGCCTTGGTCATGGTGTTTATTCACAGCAATAAAACCCTAACTAAGACATTACCTAAGAGAGGAGGAGAGATTGACAGAGTTCAGAGGGAAACAAGAGGATGTTTTATAAGAATAATCAGGGTGATATACATAAAATTATGAAAATAAAAACAAATTAAATCAATAAAAGTAGAAACAACAACGACCATTGTGGGCTAGGATTTATAGAAAAGGGATTCTCATACACCACTGGTGGCAATGTAGAGTGTTATAGTTACTGTAGAATCCAGCACAGAGGCTTCTTAAAATACTGAGGTTAAAACGGAAACATATTGCAGATATGTAACTTCTGGATATATATCCCAAAGGTCTCTGTGTTATATTACAGATACATCTGCACATTAAAAAAAGACTTATTTATTTATTTATTTATTTATTTATTTATTTATTTATTTATTTATTTATTTTACTATGAGTACTCTATCTACATGCCAGAAGAAGGCATCAGATCCCATTATAAGTGATTGTAAGCCACCATGTGGTTTCTGGGAATTAGACTCAGGACCTCTGGAAGAGCAGCCAGTGCTCTTAACTCCTGAGCCATCTCCCCATCCCCATATTTGCTCATTTTTATTTTTGCACTCTTCTCAATAGTCAAGATACTGATGTTGCCTACATATTCATCAACAAATAAAATAAAGATATATTCAATAATAAATCAACAATTAGTAAAAATGAATAATAATAAAAAAAAACAGTTGTACATACTTCAGCAAAATTTAATTTGCCCCAAGCAAAAAGTGAAATTACCCCTTTTGGACAGTGGATAGAAGTGGAATTCATTATGATAAGTGAAATAAGCTACATCCAAATTACTAAAATATATTTTCTTTTACATACAAGTCCAATATTTTTATTTCTGTGGGTATTTGACTTTGTATGTGGTGTGTGTGTGTGTGTCTGTGTGTGTTAGTCATGATAATAAGAAGGTTAGAAAGAATACATTTCAGAGAGGTTAATAATAGAATACTTATTAAATGAAAGCAAGGTAAAAGAGGATTGTTAGAGTAGCGTTAAAGAACAGGATTTTAGAGAGGCAGATCCATAAGAACAAAGTATATATGAATGGCATATATGAAACCATTGCATTCATGCTAATTAAAAACTAACTAAAAACAAAAATAATGATTTTAGTTACTGATTTTTTTAGAGATACAAACTTTAGAGATACCCAGCAATTGATGAATACCTTGTCTGATGTTAAAACAGAACATTAGCATTTAGTAATATGGATGTCTTACACTAAATTCATCTAAATCCACAAAGCACTAGAAATATGGCAATCAGCCATGTTTTGCATTACATCTAGAAATGCTTATTTCAAGCAATTTAAATGAAAGGATTTTATTTGACCTCCTAAAGGAAAGATAATGTGTATTAGGATAATGATTGTTTAAAATAAATAATTTACTGTATTGCCATTTTTTCTTAAAGCAGTATATTCCTGTGTAGCCCTTGCTGGCCTAGAATTCACTATGTAGCCCAGACTGGATTCTTGATCCTTATGCTTCAATCTTCTGATTATTGGGTATGCATTCACAAACCCAGCTTTATACTGATATCTTCAGTAAGCAATGGGTTATCATTTTTTAAAGAATTACAATAGCAACACAAGAAAACATTATTTGATTTTGAGTATATTACCTTTGTGGTAGTGATAAAGTTGGAAAGTTTTACATGTGTCCTGGCTCATCGAGCAGTACAGATTGGATATATACAGTTATTTGTATAGCAGTTATGTCTCATTAATGCTGTTTTTATTAAAAAGTATTAATCCATAAAAAGAAATAAAAACAGTATTGAATTACCTGGTACAGGACTCACATGACAGCCCACAGTCTGAAATTTCACACTGTGTTTCTGGTCACATCACCCAGGGTTGTGAGCTGCTAACAGTTATTTAGAACATCTGGTATCTTTCTTATTACTGGCACTATGAAAGGTGATAGGGTGGGAAGCAACCTATCTTCCATGGTTAGGTTAGATACAGGTGTGTTGGAGGTTAGAAATGAAGACCTGGTTAGTTTTGTGAAGTCTTTGCAGATGTAGTCTTGATAATGGTGTTACCATTTGCACCTTTTCCACTAAGACTGTCAGAACTTGATGTGAATCTTTGAACTTAGAGACTGCAGCTGGGAATGCTGTTGCTTTCAGTCTTCACTAACATACTCAGAGACTGGACACGTTTTCATTGAGATTAGAGCAAGAGTTGTCTAGCAAGTCTGCCAGGCATACCTTGCCAATGATGGGGTCTTGTAATGCAAGAGGGCTAAAGATGGTAGAGTAATCTGTAAATAAAAATGAAGTCTCATATTTAATGAAATTCTTAATAAGATACTATCAATGCAGATCACTGAGATTCTTGAAATATCCTCAAACAGGCATATTTGAAAAAGACTTGGTTGAATTAAAAGATACAATATGATTCTAGGGAAGACATATAACATGCACAGATCTTCAGTCCTACTTGCAAAAGTAAGAGACACTTGTATTCATCCTAAGGTCTCACACAGAGAGAATGTTCTAATCACTTAGCTAATACGACTTGTCTAGTAAATTTCAGCTAGTTCTCTGACTACATTTTTGTAAAGATGGAGAAAAAAATCTCCTCCTAACCTTGAAACCACAGTTTTCACTTGATCACTTTTGGTTGATTATAGCTGTGCCAAAAAACATGCCATCAGGAGGAAGTAGCATTACTTTTAAACACCAGGATCAGTAGGAGTGTATTGGGAAGCACAGAATTTAATGGAAATGTTGTTGCCAGTGATTAAGGGGATTGGGCATAGCCAATAAATCTCATGAATATTAAGGACTCACACTAATTAAAATACTAGCTATTGATGAGGAAATAAAGAAGTAGATGAGGAATTTGAATACATCTGTGTCATTAGGTCTTGGAAAGATCAGAAATTCAACGCCCATACCTAAACATGATAAAAGCAATCTACAGCAAACCAGTAGCCAACATCAAAGTAAATGGTGAGAAGCTGGAAGCATTCTCACTAAAATCAGGGACTAGACAAGGCTGCCTACTTTCTCCCTACCTTATTCAACATTGTACTTGAAGTCCTAGCCAGAGCAATTCGACAACAAAAGGAGATCAAGGGGACAAAAATTGGAAAAAGATGAAGTCAAAATATCACTTTTTGCAGAAGATACTATAGTATATATAAGTGACCCTAAAAATTCCACCAGAGAACTCCTAAACCTGATAAACAGCTTCAGAGAAGTAGCTGGATATAAAATTAACTAAAACAAGTCAATGGTCTTTATCTACACAAAGGATAAACAGGCTGAGAAAGAAATTAGGGAAACAACACCCTTCACAATAGTCACAAATAACATAAAATACCTTGGCATGACTCTAACTAAGGAAGCAAAAGATCTGTATGATAAGAATTTCAAGTCTCTGAAGGAAGAAATTAAAGAAGATCTCAGAAGATGGAAATATCTCCCATGCTCATGGATTGGCAGGATCAATATAGTAAAAATGGCTATCTTGCCAAAGGCAATGTTCAGATTCAATGCAATCCCCATCAAAATTCCAACTCAATTCTTCAACGAATTAGAAAGGGCAATCTGCAAATTCATCTAGAATAACAAAAAACCTAGGATAGCAAAAACTCTTCTCAAGAATAAAAGAACCTCTGATGGAATCACCATGCCTGACCTAAAGCTTTACTACAGAACAATTGTGATAAAACCTGCATGGTACTGATATAGCGACAGACAAGTAAACCAATGGAATAGAATTGAATACCCAGAAATGAACCCACAGACCTATGGTCACTTGTTCTTTGACAAGGGAGCTAAAACCATCCAGTGGAAACACGACAGCATTTTCAACAAATGGTGCTGGCATAACTGGTTGTTGTCATGTAGAAGAATGTGAATTGATCAATCCCTATCTCCTTGTACTAAGGTCAAATCTAAGTGGATCAAGGAACTCCACATAAAGCCATAGACAGTGAAACTTATAGAGGAGAAAGTGGGGGAAAGCCTCAAATATATGGGCACAGGGGAAAAATTCCTGAATAGAACAACAATGGCTTGTGCTGTAAGATCTAGAATTGACAAATGGGACCTCATGAAACTGCAAAGCTTCTGTAGGGCAAAAGACACCATCAATAAGACAAAAAGGCCACCAAGAGATTGGGAAAGGATCTTTACCTATACTAAATCAGATATGGGACTAATATCCAACATTTATAAAGAACTCAAGAAGGTGGACTCCAGAAAATCAAATAACCCCATTTAAAAATGGGGCTCAGAACTAAACAAAGAATTCTCACTTGAGGAATACCAAATGGCTGAGCAGCACCTGAAAAAAATGTTCAGCATCCTTAAACATCAGGAAAATGCATTATCAAAGCAACTATGAGATTCGACCTCACACCAGTCAGAATGGCTAAGATCAAAAATTCAGGTGACAGCAGATCCTGGTGAGGATGTGGAGAAAGAGGAACACTTCCCTATTGTTGGTGTGGTTACAACCACTCTGGAAATCAGTCTGGAAGTTCCTCAGAAAATTGGACATAGTACTACTGGAGGATCCCGCAATACCTCTCCTGGGCATATATCCAGAAGATGTTCCAACTGCTAAGAAGGACACATGCTCTACTATGTTCATAGCTACCTTATTTATAATATCCAGAAGCTGGAAATAACCCAGATGTCCCTCAGTAGAGGAGTGGATACAGAAAATGTGGTACATTTACACAATGGAGTACTACTCAGCTGTTAAAAAGAATGAATTTATGAAATTCCTAGGCAAATGGATGGACTTGGAGAGCATCATCCTGAGTGAGATAACACAAAAGAACTCACAATGTTATGTGCTCACTGATAAGTGGATATTAGCCCAGAAACTTAGAATACTCCAGATACAAGATACAATTTGCAAAACACATGAAACTCAAGAACAAAGACCAAAATGTGGACACTTTGTCCCTTTTTAGAATTGGGAACAAAACACCCATGGCAGGAGCTACAGAGACAAAGTTGGAGCTGAGATGAAAGGATGGACCATCTAGAGACTGTCAACCTGGGGTTGCACCCCATAATCAGACTCTAAACCCTGACACCATTGCATATACTAGCAAGATTTTCCTGAAAAGACCCAGATATAGCTGTCTCTTGTGAGGCTATGCCGGGGCCTAGCAAACACAGAAGTGGATGCTCACAGTCAGCTATTAGATGGATCATAGGGCCCCCAATGGAGGAGCTAGAGAAAGTACCCAAGGAGCTAAAGGGATCTGCAACCCTATAGGTGGAACAACAATATGAACTAACCAGTACCCTCCCGGAACTCTTGTCTCTAGCTGCACATGAATCAGAAGATGGCCTAGTTGGCCATCAGTGGTAAGAGAGGCCCATTGGTCGTCCAAACTTTATATTCCTCAGTACAGGGGAATGCCAGGGCCAAGAAGTGGGAGTGGGTGTGTGGGGGAGTTGGTGGGGGAGCATGTGGGGAACTTTTGGGATAGCATTGGAAATATAAATGAAATAAATACCCAATTTAAAAACACACACACACACAAAAGAAAAAATAATTCATAATTTCTATACATTGACATAAAGGAATAAAACATAGCAGTTACAATAATACATTTAATAAATAAATAAATAAATAAATAAATGTGAATATGTGTTTTCTGTTTCATAGGCTCTATCTACTAAGTTTTCCTTTAAATATATATTAACATATTTAAAAATTGTGGACAGTGGCTGATTCTGGGCAAATGAAACAATAGGTGTATATGGTCTGTCTGAAGCTACTTCCTCTGCTACACTGTAACATTAATGTAGATTTAAGGATTAAATTAAGTTATATTATGCTAATGAAATCATATCATTTTTCAAGTTATTGAAGTTAAATGTGTGTTTCAGTAATTAAAAATAAAATAAAACGTAGAACATTTAGACATAGAACAATTTTATGTTATCTTTTTAAGAGCATTTATGGCCTACTCCCTAGTCTTACAGAAAATGTTACCTGTGTCTTATCATTTCTGCATCTCAGAGACCAAAGTGTTTATATTCCTTCCTTAACATATCTCTTTGAGAGAAAATATATCTTTATCCGTGATACTAAGAAAGTATTTTGTAACTTCTTAAGCTTCCAAGTGCTTCGATCAGGAGCCACTATACTAGTCAACATTTAGGAACACATTTATTTTGTCAATATGGAGCTCTGAGCATTGGGCAGCAAATTAGCCTCTACTGAAGAACACATAAAGCATAAATGAGGCATGGATATCATGTTACTAATTTTAAAAGCCCCTTGACATTATTCTTTTTATTGGATATTTTATTCTTTTACATTTCAAATGTTATCTACTCTCTGGGTTTCCCCAATACAAACTCCGTATCCACTCTTCCATTCCCCTCTGCATCCCCCTGCTTCTATGAGGGAGCTTTCAGAGGCAACCACCCACTCCCACCTCACCAACCTAGCATTTCCCTACATTGGGGCTTTTAGCCTTCACAGGACCAACGGCCTCCCAACATTATTCTTAAAAGATTGGGGGGATCCAGGACTCCGCCAAACTTAGGAACTTAGTCTGCACAGGTGAGAGTGTGCACCAAAGAGGCAGACAGCTTCTGGGACAGGCAGGAGCCACAGAGCTGCTGAGGCAGCACCCTTTTGGGGCCACAGACATCTGGCACCCTCCCAGCCTGAAGACAGTGGTCTGCCCTGCACAGGAGCCCTCTGCCTCAGGAGCAGGGAACTCCATCTTGGATCCGGGACTCCGCCAAACTTAGGAACTTAGTCTGCGCAGGTGAGAGTGTGACCTGCAAAAGCAACACAGCATCTGGGAAAGGTCCTGTTTTGGGCCTTCTTCTTCGGCCAGGAGGAGGTCCAAACACCATATATCTATGCACCTTCCCTGTAAGAGGAGAACTTGTCAGCAGAGAGTGCTCTAACCACTGAAACTCAGAGGCGAGAGCCTGTCTTCCAGGTCTGCTGATAGACGGTAATCAGAAGCACCAGAAGAAGAATCTCTAAACAGAGACAATTATAACAACTCCAGAGATTACCAGATGGAGAAATGTAAACATAAGAATTTTACTAACAGAAAACAAGACCACTCACCATCATCAGAACCCAGCACTTCCACTTCTCCCAGTCCAGGGCACCCCAACACACCTGAAAAGCTAGACCTGGTTTTAAAAGGATATCTCATGATGATGGTAGAGGACATCAAGAAGGACTTTAATAACTCACTTAAAGAATTACAGGAGAACATTGCTAAAGAGTTACAAGTCCTTAAAGAAAAACAGGATAACACAATCAAACAGGTAGAAGTCCTTAAAAAAAAACAGGAAAACACATCCAAACAGATGATGGAAATGAACAAAACCATACTAGACCTAAAAAGGGAAGTAGACACAATAAAGAAAACCCAAAATGAGGCAACACTGGAGACAGAAACCCTAGGAAAGGAATCTGGAACCATAGATATGAGCATCAGCAACAGAATACAAGAGATGGAAGAGAGAATCTCAGGTGCAGAAGATTCCATAGAGAACATCGGCACAACAATCAAGGAAAATGGAAAATGCAAAAAGATCCTAACTCAAAACATCCAAGAAATACAGGACACAATGAGAAGACCAAACCTACGAATAATAGGAGTGGATGAGAATGAAGATTTTCAACTCAAAGGACCAGCAAACATCTTCAACAAAATTATAGAAGAAAACTTCCCAAATCTAAAGAAAGAGATGCCCATGAACATACAAGAAGCCTACAGAACTCCAAATAGACTGGACCAGAAAAGAAATACCTCCCGACACATAATAATCAGAACAACAAATGCTCTAAATAAAGATAGAATACTAAAAGCAGTAAGAGAAAAAGGCCAAGTAACATATAAAGGCAAGCCTATCAGATTTACACCAGATTTTTCACCAGAGACTATGAAAGCCAGAAGATCCTGGACGGATGTTATACAGACACTAAAAGAACACAAACTCCAGCCCAGGCTACTATACCCAGCCAAACTCTCAATTAACATAGATGGAGAAACCAACGTATTCCACGACAAAACCAAATTCACACATTATCTCTCCACGAATCCAGCCCTTCAAAGGATAATAACAGAAAAAAACCAATACAAGGACAGGAACCACACCCTAGAAACAACAAGAAGGTAATCCCTCAACAAACCTAAAAGAAGACAGCCACAAGAACAGAATGCCAACTTTAACAACAAAAATAACAGGAAACAACAATTACTTTTCCTTAATATCTCTTAATATCAATGGACTCAACTCCCCGATAAAAAGACATAGACTAACAAACTGGCTACACAAACAAGACCCAACATTTTGCTGCTTACAGGAAACTCATCTCAGAGAAAAAGATAGACACTACCTCAGAATGAAAGGCTGGAAAACAATTTTCCAAGCAAATGGTATGAAGAAACAAGCTGGAGTAGCCATTCTAATATCTGATAAGATTGACTTCCAACCCAAAGTCATTAAAAAAGACAGAGAGGGACACTTCATACTCATCAAAGGTAAAATCCTCCAAGAGGAACTATCAATCCTGAATATCTATGCTCCAAATACAAAGGCAGCCACATTCATTAAAGAAACTTTAATAAATCTCAAAGCACACATTGCACCTCATACAATAATAGTGGGAGACTTCAACACACCACTTTCACCAATGGACAGATCATGGAAACAGAAACTAAACAGGGACATGGTGAAACTAACAGAAATTATGAATCAAATGGATCTGGCAGATATCTACAGAACATTCTATCCTAAAACAAAAAGATTTATCTTCTTTTCAGTACCTCATGGTACCTTCTCCAAAATTGACCACATAATTGGTCACAAAACAGGCCTCAAGAGATACAAAAATATTGAAATTGTCCCATGCATCCTATCAGATCACCATGGACTAAGGCTGATCTTCAATAACAAAATAAATAATAGAAAGCCAACATTCACGTGGAAACTGAACAACACTCTTCTCAATGATACCTTGGTCAAGGAAGGAATAGAGAAAGAAATTAAGGACATTTTAGAGTTCAATGAAAATGAAGCCACAACATACCCAAACTTATGGGACGCAATGAAAGCATTTCTAAGAGGAAAACTCATAGCTCTGAGTACCTCCAAAAAGAAACTAGAGAGAGCACATATTAGCAGCTTGACAGCATACCTAAAAGCACTAGAACAAAAGGAAGCAAATTCACCCAAGAGGAGTAGACAGCAGGAAATAATCAAACTCAGGGGCAAAATCAACCAAGTGGAAACAAGAAGAACTATTCAAAGAATCAACCAATCAAGGAGCTGGTTCTTTGAGAAAATCAACAAGATAGATAAACCCTTAGCCAGACTCACTAGAGGGCAAAGGGAAAGCATCCTAATTAACAAAATCAGAAATGAAAAAGGAGACATAACAAGAGATCCTGAAGACATCCAAAACACCATAAGATCCTTCTACCAAAGGCTATACTCAACAAAACTGGAGAACCTGGATGAAATGGAGAAGTTCCTAGACAGATACCAGGTACCAAAGTTGGATCAAGATCAGGTTAATGATCTAAACAGCCCTATATCCCCCAAAGAAATAGAAGCAGTCATTAATAGTCTCCCAACTAAAAAAAGCCCATGACCAGAAGGGTTTAGTGCAGAGTTCTATCAGACCTTCAAAGAAGATCTAATCCCAGTTCTTCACAAACTATTCCACAAAATAGAAACAGAAGGTACTCTACCCAACTCATTCTATGAAGCCACAATTACTCTGATACATAAACCGCAAAAAGACCCAACAAAGATAGAAAACTTCAGACCAATATCCCTTATGAATATTGATGCAAAAATCCTCAATAAAGTTCTTGCTAACCGAATCCAAGAACACATCAAAACAATCATCCATCCTGACGAAGTAGGTTTCATCCCAGGGATGCAGGGATGGTTCAATATATGGAAATCGATCAAAGTAATCCAGTATATAAACAAACTCAAAGACAAAAACCACATGGTCATCTCATTAGATGCCGAAAAAACATTTGACAAGATCCAACACCCATTCATGATAAAAGTCTTGGAAAGATCAGGAATTCAAGGCCCATACCTAAACATGGTAAAAGCAATCTACAGCAAACCAGTAGCCAACATCAAAGTAAATGGTGAGAAGCTTGAAACAATCCCTCTAAAATCAGGGACTAGACAAGGCTGTCCACTTTCTCCATACCTATTCAACATTGTACTTGAAGTCCTAGCCAGAGCAATTCGACAACAAAAGGAGATCAAAGGGATACAAATTGGAAAAGATGAAGTCAAAATATCACTTTTTGCAGATGATATGATAGTATATATAAGTGACCCTAAAAATTCCTCCAGAGAACTCCTATGCCTGATAAACAGCTTCGGTGAAGTAGCTGGATATAAAATTAACTCAAACAAATCAATGGCCTTTCTCTACACAAAGAATAAACAGGCTGAGAAAGAAATTAGGGAAACAACACCCTTCTCAATAGTCACAAATAATATAAAATATCTTGGCGTGACTCTAACTAAGGAAGTGAAAGATCTGTATAATAAAAACTTCAAGTCTCTGAAGAAAGAAATTATAGAAGATCTCAGAAGATGGAAAGATCTCCCATGCTCATGGATTGTCAGGATCAACATTGTAAAAATGGCTATCTTGCCAAAAGCAATCTACAGATTCAATGCAATCCCCATCAAAATTCCAAATCAATTCTTCAACGAATTAGAAAGTGCAATCTGCAAATTCATCTGGAATAACAAAAAACCTAGGATAGCAAAAACTCTTCTCAGGAATAAAAGAACCTCTGGTGGAATCACCATGCTGGACCTAAAGCTTTACTACAGAGCAATTGTGATAAAAACAGCATGATACTGGTATAGTGACAGACAAATAGACCAATGGAATAGAATTGAAGACCCAGAAATGAACCCACACACCTACGGTCACTTGATCTTCGACAAGGGAGCTAAAACCATCCAATGGAAGAAAGACAGCATTTTCAACAAATGGTGCTGGCACAACTGGTTGTTAACATGTAGAAGAATGCAAATCGATCCATTCCTATCTCCTTGTACTAAGGTCAAGTCTAAGTGGATCAAGGAACTTCACATAAAACCAGAGACACTGAAACTTATAGAGGAGAAAGTGGGGAAAAGCCTTGAAGATATGGGCACAGGGGAAAAATTCTTGAATAGAATAGTAATGGCTTGTGCTGTAAGATCGAGAATTGACAAGTGGGACCTCATGAAACTGCAAAGCTTCTGCAAGGCTAAAGACACCATCAATAAGACAAAAAAACCACCAACAGATTGGGAAAGGATCTTCACCTATCCTAAATCAGATAAGGGACTAATATCCAATATATATAAAGAACTCAAGAAGGTGGACTCCAGAAAGTCAAATAACCCCATGAATAAATGGGGCTCACAACTGAACAAAGAATTCTCACCTGAGGAATACCGAATGGCAGAGAAGCACCTGAAAAAATGTTCAACATCATTAATCATCAGGGAAATGCAAATCAAAACAACCCTGAGATTCCACCTCACACCAGTCAGAATGGCTAAGATCAAAAATTCAGGTGACAGCAGATGCTGGCGAGGATGTGGAGAAAGAGGAACACTCCTCCATTGTTGGTGGGATTGCAAGCTTGTACAACCACTCTGGAAATCAGTCTGGCGGTTCCTCAGAAAATTGGACATAGTACTACCGGAGGATCCAGCAATACCTCTCCTGGGCATATATCCAGAAGATGTCCCAACCGGTAAAAAGGACACATGCTCCACTATGTTCATAGCAGCCCTATTTATAATAGCCAGAAGCTGGAAAGAACCCAGATGTCCCTCAACAGAGGAACGGATACAGAAATTATGGTACATTTACACAATGGAGTACTACTCAGCTATTAAAAAGAATGAATTTATGAAATTCCTAGCCAAATGGATGGACCTGAAGGGCATCATCTTGAGTGAGGTAACACAATCCCAAAGGAATCTACACATTATGTATTCACTGATAAGTGGATATTAGCCCAAAACTTAGGATACCCAAGATATAAGATACAATTTGCTAAATGCATGAAACTCAAGAAGAATGAAGACCAAAGTGTGAACACTATGCCCCTTCTTAGAATTGGGAACAAAACACCCAAGGAAGGAGTTACAGAGACAAAGTTTGGAGCTGTGATGAAAGGATGGACCATCTAGAGACTGCCATATCCAGGGATCCATCACATAATCAGTTTCCAAAAGCTGACACCATTGTAGACACTAGCAAGATTTTGCTGAAAGGAGCCAAATATAGCTGTCCCTTGTGAGACTATGCAGGGGCCTAGCAAACACAGAAGTGTATGCTCACATTCAGCTATTGGATGTATCACAGGGCTCCCAGTGGAGAAGCTAGAGAAAGTACCCAAGGAGCTAAAGGGATCTGCAACCCTATAGTTTGAAGAACATGATGAACTAACCAGTACCCCGGAGCTCTTGTCTCTAGCTGCATATGTATCGAAAGATGGCCTAGTCGGCCATCACTGGAAAGAGAGGCCCATTGGACTTTCAAACTTTATATGCCACAATATAGGGGAATGCCAGGGCCAAAAGAATGGGAATGGGTGGGTAGGGAAGTGGGGGGGTATGGGGGACTTTTGGGATAGCATTGGAAATGTAATTGAGGAAAATGTGTAATAAAAAATATTAAAAATTTTAAAAAAAGATTGGGAACCTTTATAATTTAAGAACAGTAAACATTAATTTACATTTTATTTTCAGAGTCCACACACCCTTGCACGATTTTCTTTTTCAAACACTGATAACTGAAGGCTCCTGCTTTTACTATATATCTCAATATATCCATTAAGCCTTAAAAACTAAGGGCTAACCGTGACAGCTTCTTTTTCATCTCCTTTCACAATATTAAGATCTTTTTTCAACTTCTTGTTAAGAACACTCAAAGGTTCTTCTTTTCCTCGCAAGTACTCTTTTGTTTTAGCAGAATGATACATTGGAGAAACCATCTCTTATCGTAGAGTACTAAATACCAGAGCGATTATTGAAAATTGGAGTGTTGCCATTACTTCTTGTCCTTTGGACAGTTTCTTGTGCCATTAATTTTTTGGTTCAGACAGAGTATGGCAGTATTCTCAAATGCAACCTCTTTCTCGATGAGCTTCATAAATCTCATAGCCACTGTGGTTAGAAAGCAGAGACTTTATAATTACAGGGATGTCTGGCTCCAAGACATGGAAGTTCTTAAGATTTGTTTTAGTTGCTGTGTTCACAATCACAGAGTGATTTCTGGAGCAATTATAGGGCATGGAGTGAGGGACCTGGGGTACACATTTGCTGTTTGGCATTCATATTGAAATCTGGATAATTGACTCTCTTTGTGAACATGGAAATACCAATTTCCTTTCAGCAGACATTAACATTCAGATGGTCTGTTGATGTCTGGTCAATACAGCAACACATTATGATGTTTCAGAAATGGCCATGTGATGTTCTAGAAAACTCTTCTCAAACAAGTTGACATTTCCAATTCTAATTACAACAAGCAGGATTTGTTCTCTAGCAACTGATTTGTTTTGAAAGAAGCTAGACTAACTTCAATGTATGTTCAGTTGGGATCCTTAAATGAAGGTACTTGTCAGACAACAATTTGGATATGAAAATGGGAACTATAGTGTGAAGCTTCTTATAAATTGCAGAAAAATCATTTTCAGCATCAAAGCAAAGAGTCTACCAATAACAATCAATGTCTTCTAAGGGATTTTTAAAAAGCATTTTCAAGAAGATGTATAGAGAGTTAATAATAGTGAATAGCATAGCTAGCTTGCTAAATGGCAAATTCAAAACCTACCAGTCACAGAATTACCAATAGACATGAACTCTAATCCCTTTTCAATGTTGTATTTATTTCTTGACATAAAGTCTCACTAATTAGCAGAGCTTGCCTGAAATACTATAGATCATTCTGACCTTGAACTGATAGATATCCACCTGCCTCTGCCTCCCAAATGCTCCTTTTAAAGGCAGGTGTCGTTTTGTACTGTGCTTTTTGTCAATTTTAAAATGACATCTATGCATTTTTTTGTGTGGACTGAGGGATAACTGTGCTACAGCACATGCTGTGAGCTGAGATGGTAACTTATGGTAGTCAGCTCTCTCCTTTATTCATGTATTAACTGGATTAAATGTAAATCACCAGCCTTGGTGGACAGCCCCTTTATCTGCTTCACTATATCACCTCCTTAAATGGTTTTGAACTTGTTAGTACCCAGGGAGGGTACAGAAGAAAGAGACACTTGCAACATTTTGAAACCATTTGTCTTTTCTTCATTTATTATAATTTCTAGGTTAATTATTTTAAGTATTAGCTATATATGTATTTTATCCACATTATTTCTATGTATTCTTCTTCTCTCTACTCCTTCTGTACCTGTGCCTGTCCCTACCAAATTTATGAATGTGAATTTTAACTACTTTGGTTATACATGCAATCTACTAAGTCTGTTAGGTGTTATCCATACAAATCTGTGTTTAAGACTGACCACTTAGTATTGGATATCTCATCAGTGATTTTGTCCTTAAGCACAGAAGATAGTTTCTCTCTCTTTCAGCAGCCATTGATTGGCTATTAGTTCTTTTAATGGTTGGGCACATAAGGGTTAGAATTTCTCTAATCCATATCAACACCTCATCAACTGGTGTTAATATGAAGATCTTATTTAGGAAACTATTTGTTTTGTTTTGTTTTGTTTTGTTTCATGGGTGCCACTTCCATTTCCTGTACAAAATTCACTATTTCAGAGCAGTCATCATGGTCCTCTGGTTCTTAAAATCTTTTCAAATCTCCTTCTGCAATGTTCTTTGAGCCTTAGGTGTTTGGAATGTCAATGTATCAGTCGGGATTGGGCAATCCATATTCAGTCGATGTCTGCTTTACTTGCTGCTTTCTGCAATGGTTTCCATGTATCAGGAATGAGGCTTCTTTGACAGTGGGTGAGAGCTACACTTATCTGTGGCTGTATTTAGAAAGCATTTTTTTTAATTTTTAATATTTATTACGTATTTTCCTCAATTACATTTCCAATGCTATCCCAAAAGTCCCCCATACCCCCCCCCACTTCCCTACACACCCATTCCCATTCTTTTGGCCCTGGCATTCCCCTGTATTGGGGCATATAAAGTTTGCAAGTCCAATGGGCCTCTCTTTCCAGTGATGGCCGACTAGGCCATCTAGAAAGCAGTTTTCAATTAAACTGGCTTGATAAAGTGACAGGTGTATGTTTCTCTTCAGGTTTCATGACTCACCAGCCATAGTAGTTAGCTAGGTTTACATTACCAGGCATAAATTCCCTCCTAATGATGAGCTCCTAAGACCAATTAGACTTCTATTAGTTATTCCCAACATAAAAGTTCTGCCATTGTGTAACTGTGGTGCCTATTCCATACATATTCCTTGGTATTGTATTTACAATAACTGGAGGATTAAAACAACCTAAATATCCTACTGATGAACAGATAATAAAATGTGCTGTAAATACATTATGAAATTCTATTAAGTTGTAAAAAAAAAACAAAACAAAAAAATTTACAGGTAAATTGATAGACCTAGGAAATATTTTTCTGGAAAAATTAATTCCAGCCCAGAAAAACAAACATCACGGTGTTCTGTCCAATAAGGGTATCTTAGTTCTGAACGTTTGGATGTGATATGGTAATCAGGAGTAATTGAAGATACCAGGAAAGGATCATGGTGGTGTGGAGATGGGGCTGGAGAAAGGAAGATAGTCGGATGCATATGCTATGGAAGGGGAAATGGACAAAAGTGTGGTGTACTTTAACTGGGAGTGGAGTGACCAGGTTATACCAAAGGAGAGGGAAGGAGAAATGATAAATAACACTCAGTATGCTTGACAAAACCATTGAAAACAGGACCAAAGTGTGGACACTATGCCCCTTCTTAGAATTGGGAACAAAAAACCCATGGAAGGAGTTACAGAGACAAAGTTTGGAGCTGTGACGAAAGGATGGACCATCTAGAGACTGCCATAACTAGGGATCCAACCCATAATCAGCTTCCAAACGCTGACACCATTGCACACACTAGAAAGATTTTGCTGAAAGGACCCAGATATAGCTGTCTCTTGTGAGACTATGCCGGGGCCTAGCAAACACAGAAGTGGATGCTCACAGTCAGCTATTGGATGGATCACAGGGCTCCCAATGGAGGAGCTAGATAAAGTACCCAAGGAGCTAAAGGGATCCGCAACCCTGTAGGTGGAACAACATTATGAACTAACCAGTACCCCGGAGCTCTTGACTCTAGATGCATATGTATCAAAAGATGGCCTAGTAGGCCATCACTGGAAAGAGAGGCCCATTGGACACACAAACTTTATATGCCCCAGTACAGGGGAACGCCAGGGCCAAAAAAATGGGAATGGGTGGGTAGGGAATTGGGGGGGAGGGTATGGGGGACTTTTGGGATAGCATTGGAAATGTAATTGAGGAAAATACATAATAAAAAATATTAAAAATTAAAAAAATAAAACATAGTGTCTTATCTTATTTAAAACACATGCGTCATTAATATGAGTATAAGCGTCTGATAAGGAATTAATATTCAAAATAAACTCAGAATTAATATTGAAAATATATTATAAACTCTAAAAAATCATCATAAAGTAAAGATGCCTAACTCCTGAACATTTCTCAAAATAGGAGACACAAATATAAAATCACCATGGCAATAAACAATATCCAGCAACACGAATGTTCCTGACAATCAATTGAAGCACATTGTACACATGAAAGTAATCAAAGCATTCAATGAATATGAATGTATAGAAACATGTAATACACACACACACACACACAAATATACATATATATATATATAACCTT
Organism: Mus caroli; assembly: GCF_978045245.1. Taxonomy (NCBI): domain Eukaryota; kingdom Metazoa; phylum Chordata; class Mammalia; order Rodentia; family Muridae; genus Mus; species Mus caroli. The sequence goes on along the minus strand of NW_028227256.1, from coordinate 28,786,480 downwards.
GTGAGAATAGCTATTATCCAAATGACGGCATAATTTGCTTAACATGATGGTTTCCCATTCCATTTTTCTACAAATGATGTTATTAACTTTTTTCATAGACGAATAATACTTCACTATATATTTTTAATACCTACTAAGAATGGGTATATATCAATCATTGTGCTGCTACATATTAAGAAAGCTGCAGCAAGACTTAGAAAGGCAAACATCATATTTTGTTATATTTGTAAAATTTAAAATAATAGACATAAATGTATAAGAGAACATCTAGAAAAAACAGACCCAGCATCCCCCCGAATGGAGGAAAAACTAGAAAGAATCCCACTAAGGGCAGGATGAGACAAGTTGTCCATTACCCTTGCTTCTTTTCCTACTGCACTCAAAGTTTTACATGGAGCAATAATCAAGAAGAAAAAAATTAAAGAAAAAGAAATCAAATGATTTCTACTTTCAGATGGCATGAAACTATACATGACAGATCCCCAAGATTCTAACAGAGAACTTCTAAAAATAATAAACTGTTTTAGCAATGTGATAAGGAATACACTTGCACAGATCAAGAGCTTTTCTATACACCAATAACAAGCATACAGAGAAGGTTATTATGAGCACAGTGCCAGTAAAATAGCCTTTGAGGAAAAAGATGCTTAGCCAAGGAAGTGAAGATACCTCTACAATGGATTAGTATAATTAACCTTGTGAAAATGAGCCTTTTACCAAACTGAGTTAACAACAGTAAAAATTCCAATATCATTCCTCATAGAAATATGAGAAGTATTCCAAAATTCTTGTGGATCCACAAATGACCACAGAAAATGAAAACAGTCTTGGGCATAAACAACAATGCTGGAGGGATTAGCAGGACAGATCATAAATTGGTTTAGCTACTATGGAAATCAACATGGAGGTTCCCCCAAAACAGTGAAAATAAAATAATCATGTGATTCATCTAAACCACTTTGGGTACATATGCTAAAGATTATAAACAAACATAACAGATGTGAGAGACCAAACTGTGGGATCCCACAGTTTCTCTCACACAGTTACTTGTATATTCATATATTTGTTTTTATTGCAGCATCAATCACAATAGTAAAGCTTTTCCATCAGTTTAGGTGTCCATCAAGCACTGAGTGGCATAAATACACAAGGAATGAAATGATACCATTCACACAAAATTAATGGAACTGGAAATAATCACTTTAAGGGAATTGAGCCCAACTCAGACAAACATCTTATGTTTGTATTCACTTGTAGTTCCTAGGTTTAATTAAGAGACATTAAGTAGTATTTGTGTGGATGTGTGTGTAGCTTGAAACTAGATGCTAAGCTCAGCAAATGAGGGGGGATAGTAGGAAGGGGAAAAAAGAGGGAGGACACGATAAATGTATATGGTATACAATGTATATGGTAAAAAAATGCATTTATGAAAGCAAATACCACATACAATGAACATTTATTAGAGAGTATCATTTTGAAAAACAAACTGGGCTAAATTATTTCTTTTCTTAAAAGCTCTCATGTATACTTAGAAACAAAAATCTAGGAATTTCAAAGCCCTGATCACTTTCACCCTGCATCTCGATATAATAATTTTTTTAAACTTCTTATTTTTCCATCGTCTAGGCATACCTGGGTTTCTTTTGCTCCAACATCATCACATTTATCCTCTTACACCTAGAATTCTATTTTACAAACTTCTTAACAGTTAATTTTATTCTCAATTAGATCTCTCTAGAGGGGTTCCATCCATTGTGACTTTTTACTTTAAACACAGACTTCTTTATGGCCCTATGCTATTATTCAAATCACTGCATGGAATCTAGTTGTTACTAAGTTAGCACTGCTTGATTAAATTAACAAATATTTTAAGGAAAAGGCTAGAAGAAGTTGAGGAGAAGGGCTCCCCATAGGAAGACCAACAGTCTCATCAAACCTGTACCCCTGAGACCTCTCAAGACATTAAGCCACCAACAAGCAGCATACACTTGCTGATACAAGGCCCTGACACACATACAGCAGAGGACTGCATGGTCTGGCCTCAGTGAGAGAAAATGCACCCAATTCTCGTGAGACTTGAAGTCCCAGGGAATGAGGAAGCCTGGCATAGTGTAGGTGGGTGTTGGTATGTGTTTGGGGGTGTGGGGAAATCCTCTTAGAGATAGGTGAGGAGGAATGGAAAGAGGAACTGTCAAAGGCAGAACAGGATGGGGATAATGACTGGACCAAAAAAAAAAGGTTAAAGATATTTTTTAAAAATATTTTTACAAAGAAAAACAAAATAAAAAAATACTTTAAATATTACCTCTCAGAAGGTATTTGGAATGTATGGAATCTATTTAAACTAATATATAAACAGATGGTTGAATAAATAAATAAGTATATAAATAAATAAATAAATCTATCTTTATAACCTTCAGATTAGGAAAAGAAGTTTTTAAAAATAAAATTATTTGCAGAGATTTTACATATAGTAGAATTTGAGGAGGATGTCACAAAGGCCATGTGGGGTAGCTCAATTAGCATTTATACATAATTTCCTCAACTATCTTGAAAAATTATATAAGGAAATGACACTTGAGTCTTCTATAAATGTTATTTTCCAAATTTGAATCACTTTTCAATGGGCTTTTACTTATTAATAAATGATTTACTTCTAATTCATTAGATTGCAATAAAAGTATCACATACAGGGAGCAGTTTACAACACAAAGCCAAAAGTTAATTTAGAAATATTTGCATTGCCTTTATTGAAATTTACTTGAAATATACACTGTCAGACATGGAAGTTGCAAACAGTTAATCATGAATTATAGAGTTGTAATTTTGTTGATGAATTTTCAAGGCACAAAATCATAGTCATATTTTACAGATTTTTTCATGGAACTCTTAACAGGAAGTTCCACTTGAAACTTGAGATGACTAGTTGTGAATTAATAGTCATAAAAGGCACTGTGCTATGAACTCCATATTGAATTAATAAAAGAAATATGAGCCAGGCTAGTGAGAGATGAAGGTATATTTTCTGGTTAGTGAAAAATTACCCAGCAGCACTACTCTAGCATTAGAAATTAAATCTGTACCTTTTTCTGGCTGATTTAACTACTTTACAAGAAAAAATGGTTTTAATCAATTGATGAAAATCACACTCAGATAAAATACTGGTGTTGGGAATTCCAGGAAGTGAGATGCTAACACGGGCAGGTAGAAATCCAACTGTCCTGATTTCCTCCCATGTGAAGGTCACACATAGATGATTTAAAGAAGACTTTCATTGTCCCTTGGTGAGATTTGCAAAGCAGAAGGAGCTGGAGGATTATCTGACCCAGGCCCCTTATTTCACATATAAAGAAATTGAATTTGAAATACACTGTGAGATGGGCAGAAGGCACTGGGATTTGAAGTTAACGCTACAGAAAAGAATATCAGTCATAACACTTACTAATCAAATATACCGTGATAAATTATTAAAATCCTAACTTGTTTCCACACTTGTAAAGAGAGGGATATCTACATTGAAGATGGTTTTGAAAATATACTATATGCATTTTGAAGAGCAAAATATTCTTCCTACCTATCCATTGAACAATAACTGTTATGAGAGGGCAGCATGGAACAAACCCAGATCACTAGTACATTGCAATGAATCATTCTATGTTGTAATAGTGTCTTCTATTTAAGATAAAATATCCATTTGCTCTTTGCTTTCTTATTTCTTCTAATTTTCTTCCTTTGGGGTAAATGCTTCAACTACATTTTTAGCTAGGAAAGAAACTGATATCTAATTATTAAACTAGCAACAAAACAACAACCCTTCAAATGACAAAGGTTGCAGAGAGAATCCTCTCATAGTGTTGCTGGGAAAGTATATAATAGCAGTCACTGGAAAACTACAGAGGCTTTCCAAAAATTAAAAATACAACTGCCACCTGACTCATAATCATACTACTGACTATATTTTAAAAAATAAACTGAAATCAGTATATTCAAAAAGTCTATATTTTCATGATCATTACATCACTATTTATAATAACCATTAAAAACACATTATAAATGAGAAGTGGGTGCATTGTATATGTGTACATATTAAAATACCATTTATCTATAAAAGCAAACATCTCAATCATTTGTGATGGTACAGATAAAACAGGTCAATTGATTAAATAAATAAGCCAGGCACAGAAATTTAAATTTCTCTTCTCTCATTTGTGTAATCCAAAACCTATAGATGTCTTGAGATTTGAGTGTGGTAGTTGTTGGGGGGGGGGGGCAGTGGGGCTGAAGCAGAGAGATGATTATGAAATGTTCCTCACAGATTCATTTATTATTATTATTATTCTTTAATCTTTTCTTTTTTACAGTCCAGACTTTATCCCCCTCCTGGTCCACCCTCCGACTGTTCCACATCCCACATCTCCTACCTCAATCCAAGAAGATGTTCACACCCCCTAACTCCATCAGACCTCCCCACTTCCTGGGGCCCCAAGTCTCTCGACAGTTAGGTGCATCTTCTCTGACGGAGTCCTGACCTGGCAATCCTCTGCTGTATATGTGTTGGGGGCCTCATATCAGCTGGTGTATGGTACCTGTTTGGTGGCTCAATGTCTGAGAGATCCCGGGGATCCAGGTTAGTTGAGATGGCTGGTCTTCTATGGCGTCGCTCTACTCCTCATCTTCTTCCAGCCCCTAATTCAACCACTCTGTCACCAGCTTCTGTCCATTGGTTAGGTGTAAATTTCTGCATCTCATCTGACTCTTTCAGATGCTTGTTGGGCCTTTCAGAGGGCAGTCATGCTAGATCCCTGTTTGAAAGCACACCATAGCCTCAGTAATAGTGTCAGGACTTGGGGCCTCACCCTGAGCTGGATTTCAATAAACAGTTGAACCTAGCAGCTTGTGATATTAATTTAGGAGCTTTCAGGACTTTGGGTAATGTGGCCTACTTTGAAAAATTCAATAAAGATCACAGGAGCAGGCCTTGGGTGGTGTCATTGGCTTCTGGGTCTAGCCATAGCTCTCTGCTTCCTGATCTGCCTTAGTGTGAACAAGCTATATTGTTAGCTCCCACCACCAGAATCCATGGCTCTACAGCTCCCATTCTGTTTGAGCCACTGTGGACTATGTTTCTAGAGATCTGAGCCAGAATAACTTTTCCTTATTTAAGCTTAGGGATTTTGTCACAGTAGTGAGAAAATTAACCAATCTATTTGTCAAGTTATAATTAGACATGAAAACCAAATTCTGTGCTTTGGTTTCTTGAGAGAGTAATGATAAATAACAATAATTTAATTTATATATGAAAAGTTTCAAGTAAATATTTGCTTATTAGCCCTGTAAAGGCATGGTAATAATAAATGTTTGGGAAGAAAGAAATGTTCAACCTGATTTAAACCTGTATGTATACATGTGAATATATTATTCATGCATAAAAAACTTTTAAATATAAGTATGAAAGAAGATGCCCAAAAGGTATCCCTTGCTCCAACAGCCACTTGAAACATGGGTAGGAAATGCCAGACATGAAGGCAAAGGAAAGTTACATCTATTATTTCCTTGAACTTGGGCATCCTGACCTTCATAACTGTGTATAAATTTCTAGTGTTTATAAACTTACAATACATGAGCATAACTAGCTATGTACATATATTGCTGATTTTTAAATTATTTGTATGACCTATCTTATACTTAAGAGTTACAGAATTAATTTAACCAGAAAATATTTAAAATTTTATTTTCATTTTATTATTTTACATGTATGGGTGTTCTGCCTGCACATATGTTTGTGCACATCATGTGTCTCTAGTGCCTGGTCCCTTTAGAGAGCAGACAAGGAATTGAATCTGTAGGAACTGGCATTGTAGATGCTCAAGAACTATCATATAAGTGGACAAATAGAATTGGGGTTCTTTGAAAGAGACACCACTGAAATATCTCTACATCACTCTAAGAAATCATTTAATATTATTTTGAAAATAAAAATGAAGTAGAGGACTGACACTAGCCTCGTTGATAGGATGCTTGCCTGGCATATAAGAGGCTCTGGGTCTGATAACCATTATCAACAGAAAAAAATCTTTCATATATTGTCATAAGCAATTTGCCTCAAAATAAAGTGGGAGTTACCTTTGCTAAGATTCATTAATATTAATTCACATATTGGAATACTATATTAAAAGGTTTTATAGCATCAAACATTGAGAAAAGCATCTATTTTTATTAGATGGCTAAGTGATATATTTAAGATTGGCTTTCAATTCACTATCTATTGCAATCTATAACTTTGACCCTTATTTATTGTTCTTTGACAATCTCATATATTTATAGAGTATATCATGATCATTTCCAGTCCACACTCCTTCTTCCAACACAGATCCTTTGCATTTCATATACTCTGTTTTTTTTAAACACAAGTTCAATTAGTGCTGTCCATATGCACAGAATATGAAATTATAAAAGAAAACCTATAATTGTCACAGCTAACAGAGTAGAGTGAGAAGTAAGCTAACATTTTAAGCCAGTCAGACAAGAAAATAGTCAATAGAATCTTTTCATTATTAATCTATTAATTTTAAGTTTAAATTTAATTATATCATTTCACAGATTCCTTTCCTCTCTCCAAACATTTCCATGTGCCCTTCATTCATTCCTGCCAATGTTTTACTTATTTAATATCAAATTTATGACCTCCTTTCTTTGAACTCACACACACACACACACACACACACACACACACAAGTAGAAACTTCTAGTTTCTTTGGAAAGACAGTTATGTCAAATGATATTTTGCTGGAGCACACAGGTGAAAGGATGTTTAGCTGAAGTAGACATGTGAAAGAATGTTTTGCTTAAGTAGACACAGGTGAAAGGACGTCTTGCTATAACAGACACGTGAAAGGATGAGTAATGTTTAGAAGAAATATAAATATGACCCCACAGACAGTGGGACTTAGAGCATTGGTCTTCTTTGCTGTGCCTATTTATTCTTCCCTGATGACTTTCATGTATTTGTTCACCTTACATTTCATTGCTGAGTTTTGTTTGTGGGGAGTTCATAGAAAAAAACTTACCAAAGAACTTTTCATGAGGTTCCTGTGGCTTCTTGCTGCTTCCTTGGACCTGGGCCTGGTTCCATTAGCAGAGCCTGGTGGTTTCTGGATTGAACTGCCATTGCTGATTCCTGAGTGTTGATTGTGAATGGACTGGACTGCCGCTAGTGATTGTTATTTTGATAGAAGACTATGATTGTTATTTTGATAGAAGACTAGCAAGCTGAGAACAAAGATTGAATAGCCCCAAAGAACAATTTCTAAACAGGTCCACCATCCCTGTTTCCTATTAACCTTTTTTTCTAGTACCTGTGGTGGGTGGTGAGCTCTAGGGGATGTTTAACTTTTACTAAAGTTGTTGTAAAAAATATGAGCTTATATATGTATGTGTTTGTATAGATATAGATGGATATGGATACACACACATACATGTAGATACACACATACATATTCAAAGAATATACACATACATGCACATCCTACTGCATCCACTTAGTATGTTCATATTGCACACACTACTTGATATTGGTTAACTAAGTATGGGTATCTTCCCTTGGGAAGACTAATTCTACCTCTGTCAGTAGTTATCAGTTGCGTGCACTTTTTTCTAGGGATGGGGGCTTATGAGATGGTATTTTCTATGTTACCATGGTTTTATCATTGTTCAAGTCTTACTTTGGCAGCCCTATGAATGAGATTTCATGAGTGTAGCATACCTGTCTTGTTTAGGAGATACATTTTTACTACATGTTTTCTGATTCTCTAGCTAATCAGTGTGTCCACCTCCTCCTCTGTGATGCTCCCTGATCCTCAGGTACAGGACTTGTGTTGTAGATGTATCTTTTAACTCTTGAACTACATCACTAATTGTTCTCTGCATTCTAAGACATTGTGGCTTTACATAATTTATATCTATCTAGTGTAAGGTGTGTGTGAAAAGTTCCCAGAAACCTAAAATAAGTCGGCCTTATGGCCCAGCCATATCATTTTGTGGCATGTGCTCAAAGGACACGACATAAGACTTCACAGACACTTGCTCAAAACTCTTCATTGACAGTCTGTTGTTCCCAATAACTAGAAAATTAAAGCAAACTAAATATCTTGTAATAAGTGAATACATGATGAAAAGATAGTTCATTACACAATGGAATAGTATTCAGCTGTAAATAAAAAAGAAAATTTGAAATGTGCACATGAATGGGCAGAACTAGAAAATACAATTCTCCATGGTCGTTCCTTCCATCTCATCTCCAAACATTGTCTCTGTAACTCCTTACATGGGTATTTTGTTCCCCATTCTAAGGAGGGACGAAGTATCCACACTTTGGTATTCCTTCTTCTTGAGTTTCATGTGTTTTGCATATTGTATCTTGGGTATTCTAAGTTTCTGGGATTATATGCACTTAACAGTGAGTGCATATCATGTGAGTTCTTTTGTGACTGGGTTTCCTCATTCAGGATGATATCTTCCAGACCCGTGCATTTGCCTAAGAATTTCATAAATTCATTCATTTTTAATACCTGAGTAGTATTCCGTTGTGCAAATGTACCACATTTTCTGTATCCATTCCTCTGTTGACAGACATCTGGGTTCTTTCCAGCTTCTGGCTATTATAAATAAGGCTGGTAATGAACATAGTGGACCATGTGTCCCTATTACAAGTTGGAACATCTTCTGGGTATATGCCCAGGAGAGGAATTGCTGGATCTACCAGTAGTACTGTGTCTAATTTTCTGAGGAACCACCAGACTGATTTCCATAGTGGTTGTAAAAGCTTGAAATCCCACCAACAATGGAGGATTGTCCCTCTTTCTCCACATCCTCACCAGCATCTGCTGTCACCTGAATTTTTGATCTTAGCCATTCTGACTGGTGTGATGTGGAATCTCAGGGTTGTTTTGATTTGCATTTCCCTGATGATTAAGGATGTTGAACATTTTTTCAGGTGCTTCTCAGCCATTCAGTATTCCTCAGGTGAGAATTCTTTGTTTAGCTCTTTACCCCATTTTTAATAGGGTTATTTGATTTTCTGGAGTCCATCTTCTGGACTTTTTGTCTTATAGACAGTGTCTTTTGCCTTACAGAAGCTTTGCAATTTTATGAGGTCCCATTTGTCAATTCTCAATCTTACAGCACAAACCATTGCTGTTCTATTCAGGAATTTTTCCCCTGTTCCCATATCTTCGAGGCTTTCCCCCACTTTCTCTTCTATAAATTTTAGTGTCTCTGGTTTTATGTGGAGTTCTTTGATACACTTAGACTTGAGCTTATTACAAGGAGATAAAAATGTATCAATTCGCGTTCTTCTACATGACAACCGCCAGTTAAGCCAGCACCATTTGTTGAAAATGCTGTCTTTTGTCCACTGGATGGTTTTAGCTCCTTTATCAAAGATCAAGTGATCATATGTGTGTGGGCTCATTTATGGGTCTTCAGTTCTATTCCATTGTTCTACTTGTCTATTGCTGTACCAGTAACATGCAGGTTTTTTTTTTTTTTTCACAATTGCTCTGTAGTACAGCTTGAGGTCAGGCATGGAGATGAGATGGAAGGAATGACCATGCAGAGACTGCCCCATCTGGGGATCCATATGATATAACTGACTATTGTGAGGCTATGCCAGTGGATGTTCAGAGTCATCTATTGGGTGGAACACACGGCCCCCAGTGGAGAAGCTAGAGAAAGTACCCAAGGAGCTGAAGGGGCCTGTAACCCTATAGGAGGAATAGCAATATGAACTAACGAGTACCCCCTTAGATTGTGTTTCTAGCTGCATATGTAGCTGAAGATGGCCTAATAGGCCATCATTGAGAGGAAAGGCCCTTGGTCTTGCAAAGATTATATGTCCCAAAACAGGGGAATACCAGGGCCAGGAAGCAGGAGGGGGTGGGTTGGAGAGCAGTGTGGGGGAGAGTATAAGGGATTTTTGGGATAGCATTTGAATTGTAAATGAAGAAAATATCTAATAAAAAATTGAAAAATAAAGAAAGGAAGGAAGGAAGGAAGAGAAGAAAGAAAGAAAGAAAGAAAGAAAGAAAGGAAGGAAGGAAGGAAGGAAGGAAGGAAGGAAGGAAGGAAGGAAGAAGAAAGAAAGAAAGAAAGAAAGAAAGAAAGAAAGAAAGAAAGAAAGAAAGAAAGAAAGAAAGAAAGAAAGAAAGGAAGGAAGAAAGAAAGGAAGAAAGGAAGAAATATTCTGAGTGAGGTAACCCGGACCTGGAAATAGAAATGCCACGGGTTCTTGCTCATCTTGTCTGTAGAAAAGCCTGTAGGGCATTTTTCAATTAATGATTTAAGGCTGAGCTTTTTAAGGATGACACCATCCCTGGGATGATGGTCCTGGGTTCTAAAAGAAATCAGGGTGAACAAGCCACAAGGAGCAAGCCATTAAGGATCAGTCCTCTATGACCTCTGCATCAGCTTCTGCTTTCATGTTCCTGTTTGAGTTCATATGACTTCCTTTGATGATGAACAGTGATGTGGAATCTTGAGTAAAATAAATTGTTTCCTCCCAACTTGCTTTTGGTCATGGTGTCTCATCATAGTATAGGAAATCTTAACTAAGACAATGCATGATATAGCAGGGTCCAGCCCACTGTGAGTGATGCCACCACTGGGCAGGCAGAACTTTGGTGTAAAAAAAAAAATTGATGCTAAGCAAGCCATAAAGAATAAGACAGGAAACATGTCTCAATAACTCCGTAAGCTCATGGCTCCAGGTACCTTCCCTGAGTTTCTGCCTTGACTTCCTTTCATGATGGACTATGATGCAAAATAATAGGTGAAAAAACCTTTTCTAAAGTAACTAAAAACCAATCATGATGGAAATAAAGAGCAGATTAGGAGGATATAAGATATATAAAGAGATATAAAGGAGGAAATAAAAAATGGGGATAGGAACTTTGACTCAAGAGGGAGTAGAGGTCAATGTAAGAAGGAAAGGTAGTTAGGAATAAATAACACTAAGTATATCTGCCTAAGCCTTAAGGAATTTTTTATTGCATATTTACCATATTTTTTCATATTTACCACATGTGATATATATATAATAATTATTATATGTAATATATCTATATAATGTAAACATATATGGTAAAAATAAAATTTCAGAAATAGGTAAATATCTTAATAGCTATGCCACTTGGTGTGCTGATGTTCCTGCTTCAGGAGCCATATACTATCTAACAAAACCCCAGAGTTAGGGATATAAAATCTCATTTGAGTTGTTGATCATGGGAGTGCAAGATACACCCAAAACAATATAGGCTATTGCTATCACCCAGTCTTGCCTCTCCAAAGTTTAAATTAAGTCTTTATTGCTAAAGATACTATGTATTGTAGACACAGGGCTCCAAGGATTGCAACTGGATCTGACCTGACTTGAAAGCCTTTTCCCTGAGGATTGTTTCCATAGTACCACAATAGGTCTACCAAACTGTAACATCTATGAACCACACTCACCAGTATGGAAGATATTCCTAAAGGTGTCATAGAGGCACTCATACTTTGGTAGTAACCAATAGCTTTTTAATTGTACTTAAGGCCAACTCAACAGAAGGGTAATCATGCCAGGTACTAGAAACTTATGCAATTACCTAGGGCTAATTGCATCAGAGATCTTAAAGGAGAATCAACTATTACTAGAGCCATATAACTTCCCAGTGCATTCTAAGTAGTTGTATCAACAAATAAGAGTAGTCCTCACCTCTCATCAAAGTGTTGCTTCATTTTAGGTAGGATTGTTTTTTTGTTTTTTCTATATATCACAGCAAAAACCATCAATCAGATTTTATTCTATCATTTTACAAACACAGATACAGTTAGCTGAGCTAGCCCTATATTTCCACACCTGTCATACTAGTTATCAAATTTCAGTCTTATGTTATAAAATGTGACTCTCTATAAGGAAGCATTGACAAAGAACTTCTCAAAACATGAGTTAATGTCAGCGACCAGAATGGAATCCAATTAAATATAAAATACAGTCTTAGTTTTCAGAACCCATGTGTCAGTGCTAGAAAACATACCTCTAACAACACGCACACACTCATGCACGCACACACACAAGAATACATGATGCCTCTTGCAGGAGAAAGGGTTTGCATTGAGGCTTGGATTTTTGTCAAAATTGTGTAAAAGCAAAAACCTATTCCCTTCACAGAAAGACAAGGAAGTCTGAATTCCTATCTAGTGTGCAAGTCAATGTAAAACTGATTTATAAAGCAGTATCTTTGTGACTTCATGTCTATGCCTACTCTTTTTCAAAAACAGTTCACTTATAAGTCCTTCAAAGGCTAATTGAACTTATGTGTTAGAATGAAATGATGGGGAATTTAATAAGTATACAATGAAGGGGTGGTCAGTGAGAACATGCTGTGCAATTTCATTGAGATCTCCAGCACCAATGGTATAAAAGTCATGTCAGGTGCTGCTTGCTTATAACTTAAGTACCAAGAGGCAGAGACAGGGGGGTCAGAGGAGGTAGCTGCCCAGACATTTTAGCTTACTCATGAGTCCAAGTTTAAGTGAGAGACCCTGCTTCGAAACATGAGTTGGGTAAAAAATGATTGAACAACATTCATGTGCATGCACACCGGAACATACATGCTACACCCTCAATTGTCAAGGATTTAAAATGCAAAAAAAAATGACATAGATATAGAATGACCAGCAACTAAGGGATGTTGTGAAATAGTCTTTCCCAGAGAAGAGTCCTCAAACTTGTTATGCATACCAAGTATTCAGTCCAAAACAATATGTAAGTAATATGTAGACTGAGGAGCAGGTTGTTCTTACATATTTAGAAATGTCTAACAACAATTAAAGAAAAAGAGGCCATGAATCTTAGAGAAAGAGATGTGGGCACATGACGAAGGCTGAAGGAGAAAAGAGGAAAAGAAAAAAAATTGTGATTGTATGAGGATTTCAAAAATTTAGGGAAAGAAAATAAAGTATGCATACCCCAACAAAGAAAACAGAATATCTAGAATTTTAATGATTGTAAGTGGTGTGTATCTTTTGATCTTTTTAAGTTTTATTCCTTCATATTGTCTTCCATATTGTGAATCTATCTGCTAGTTTAATTAAAAGAAAATAATTTTGTAGTATGTATTCTGTTATCATTGTTAGCTATACTGTAACACCTTTAAAGAATTTCTAAAGCCATCAATTTTGTATGAACCATTTTCTTTATTCTAAGGTAATATGTGACATATTATTAAATTTTATGGTATCATGAAGAAAACTGCAGCATATAAAATGGAAACACGAATTTAATTTCTGCGTATGGGAAAGTATGTTAGAGTTTACAATGATGGAATAGTTCTATTTACAGTAAGAACAAGAACACCAATAATTAAAGATAAAACAATACATTATAGATAAGTCTCTCATACTGAAAATTACAAAATATGATGAGGAAAGAGAAATAAACAAAATGTGGAGAATTATAACATACTTGCAAGCCAACAGGGTTCCTATTTCTAAAAAAGTAATTTCCTCAAACTAATCTCTTGAGTCAATGAAATCCAACTTGAAACCCTACTTAGTTAAAGCAATATTAGTACATATAAAATCTGAAGGAAGAATTGGGTCCAGAATTTGCAATATCAAGAAATCTTATTTTTAGAAAATGTGCAAAAACACTTTAACAAGATGAAGGGTTGCTATTATACACAAGAAAAAAAATAACATAATTAGCAATTAAGGAAATGCACATTAAAACTACAGACCAATATTGCATTATACATCCTGGACAGTCTCAAATAGGATAAGCTAATCAGAATTTGACAAACTGGAACACTTACCAACTTCTGTGGAAACATAAGCTAACACAATTCTCTTCGGTAAAGAGTTTGGTAATTCCATAATTGCCTTATAGTCCAACCATTTATACCTAGGTAGTTATCAAGTATGAAAGTGTGAGTCTATATTGAAACTAGGAACAACACAAGTATTCATAAATTTATAAAAATATAAAGCAAAATATGGTAGCTAATATAGGAATTACAACTCAGGAATTACATGTTTATAGAATCAGTATTAATAAATTACAAAATAATGTTGTAATGTTGAACTAAATGAGCTAGACAAAGACAACAAATAGTCTAATACACTCATAAATTACCTAAACTAGAACAAAAAGCATGGTTTACTTATTATATGCATATTTAATATATAATATAAAATGTAAAATAAAATATAAACTATAAGACATGATATAAGATATTTTATATGTGACATATAATATACTATAGAATGTATATTATATATAAAGTATGTGTATGTATACTATATATACACACATTTAATATGTATACAGATGTAGGTATACAAAAAATATATAAATATATATAATATGAAGTATATATTATATCATATATACAATATATGATATATATCATACATTATATAATATATAATACATTAAATAATATATAATATTAATATGAACAACATATTATATATGTACATTATAAGTTATATGTTATATTGAACTCCAAAAAATCAAATACCCCATTAAAAAATGGGGCTCAGAGTCAAACAAAGAATTCTCACCTGAGGAATACCGAATGGCTGAGAAGCACCTGAAAAAATGTTCAGCATCCTTAATCATCAGGGAAATGCAAATCAAAACAACCCTGAGATTCCACCTCACACCAGTCAGAATGGCTAAGATCAAAAATTCAGGTGACAGCAGATGATGGCGAGGATGTGGAGAAAGAGGAACACTCCTCCATTGTTGGTGGGATTGCAAGCTTGTACAACCACTCTGGAAATCAGTCTGGCGGTTCCTCAGAAAATTGGACATAGTACTACTGGAGGATCCCACAATACCTCTCCTAGGCATATATCCAGAAGATGTTCCAACTGGTAAGAAGGACACATGCTCTACTATGTCCATAGCAGCCTTATTTATAATAGCCAGAAGCTGTAAAGAACCCAGATGCCCCTCAACAGAGGAGTGGATACAGAAAATGTGGTACAATTACACAATGGAGTACTACTCAGCTATTAAAAAGAATGAACTTATGAAATTCCTAGGCAAATGGATGGACCTGGAGGGTATCATCCTGAGTGAGGTAACCAAAACACAAAAGAACTCACATGATATGTACTCACTGATAAGTGGATATTATCCCAGAAACTTAGAAACCCAAGATATAAGATACAATTTGCAAAACACATGAAACTCAAAAAGAAAGAAGACCAAAGTGTGGACACTTTGCCCCTTCTTAGAATTGGGAACAAAACACCCATGGAAGGAGTTACAGAGACAAATTTTGGAGCTGAGACGAAAGGATGGACCATCTAGAGACTTCCATACATGGGGATCCATCCCATAATCAGCCTCCAAACGCTGACACCATTGCATACACTAGCAAGATTTTGCTGAAAGGACCCAGATATAGCTGTCTCTTGTGAGGCTATGCTGGGGCCTAGCAAACACAGAAGTGGATGCTCACAGTCAGCTATTGGATGGATCATAGGGCCCCCAATGGAGGAGCTAGAGAAAGTACCCAAGAAGCTAAAGGGATCTGCAACCCTATAGGTGGAACAACAATGTGAACTAACCAGTACCCCCGGAGCTTGTGTCTCTAGCTGCATATGTAGCAGAAGATGGCCTAGTAGGCCATCACTGGGAAGAGAGGCCCATTGGTATTGCAAACTTTATATGCCTCAGAACAGGGGAATGCCAGGGTCAAGAAGTGGGAGTGGGTGGGTAGGAGAGTGTGTGTGGGGGGGTAGGGTATGGGTAACTTTTGGGATAGCATTTGAAATTTGAAATGTATATAAAGAAAATATCTAATAAAAATAATAATAAAGTATATATATATATATATATATATAATATATGTATAATCAAGTTATATTTTTAAGCGTTCCAATAGGAACTAGTACATGGGAATTCTTACTGCTATTCAGAGCCCTACTACTTACTACTCACCATATCACTCAGTAATATAAACCACACTATTTTAGCAATCTTTTCATGAGCAGAAGTGATTCTTTTACAATGCTATATTTACCTCCTTTTTATGTATTGCCACTGACAAATTTCTATATTTTTATGTGCTTGAATTATTTATTTAGCTTTTCTTTGAGCCATCAGAACACAGTAAAAGGAGGCTATCATATCCCTGAAGTCATTTCATCTGTGGTGAAAACTAGGGAAGAGTTCATTCTGTCCAGGTTTTAAATATAGTATTGTACTTACTCATCTCGCTCAGTATCCCTTGAGGTTATTAATGCCACTCTTAAAGTGTTGGATTCCAAAGTGGTAGGAGTAATACAGTTTTAATCCTATCAACATAGAACATGGAAGGCTACAGTCAACTTTCCTCTAAAACATCCCTAGTGGGATGGGTTACATTCTTGGCAGCAGTGTAACGCTGTCAGGTCTTACTGAACTTGAAGCTAAACAAAACTTCATGTTTCTCTCCTTTCAGTTCGGCAGAACGGCTATAAATCCTGATATCTAGATTTTATTTATATAAAACCAACTCTTTGAATCTAAATGTGGGACTTTATATCTGCTCCTGTGAAATTACATCGTGTTTTATGCCTCTTGTTTCTGCCTACTGAGATCATTTCGAATCAAACTTTTCCATCCACTATATTTATAGTGCTCTTTGCCTCAGGTAATTCATAAATCTCATACATAACATTTTATTTCATGAGCTCCCCTTCAGCTCTCAATGCTCCTCCAGCTACCAATTCACCTTTCACCTCCATTTCACAATTACAGGAAAGCTACACTGCTTGCCCTGCAACATAACTTTCTTTAAAAACTCATTTCTTCCTTTGGAATCGGCAGTTGTAGCAAACCACCTCCCAGAACCAGAGTAATAACAGAAAAGTGCTCTGTGTTGAAAAATTTGCATCCTCTGTTTCTAGGGCTAAGGAGATTGGCTCACTGGACCACCAAACAGGCAGCATATATCGGCTGAAATGAGCTCCCCAACACATATCCATCAGAGGACTGATGGATTTGTGTTCAATCAGAGATGATGCACCTAATCCTCAAGAGACTAGAGACCCCAGGTAGTTTAGAGGTCATGTGGGGTCAGGGATGGGTTTGGGGACATCCTTGTGGAGACAGAGGGTGGGGGGGAGATATGGGATGTGGAACAGTCAGATTAGGGGAAGATAAAATCTGGAGTTTAAATAAAAAAATAAATTTAAGAAAATAAAAGAAATTGAGCATTTTCTACTCTAAGCCAATCAAAACCCTTTGCAATAGTCACAAATTAAATCAGATTTAAAATATGCAGACCAGGGAATGTATTTTATTTTTATTGACAATCAGAAAGATTCAGAGAACAGACCATGGAGTGACCATCATAGTGGATCCATCTACATTACCTCTGTACCTTACACTCAGGGAACATTGCAGGAAGTGTAGAAATACTGTAAGAGCCAAAACAACCTAAGTATCTGCTGATATAATGTCTTCTATATATGACAGATTGTAGAAGTTGAATCCATGAAATCTCAACAATACAGCAGCTTCAACAAGACTTGAACAATGACACTAGCAGTTGACATGTAAATGTTGGTGTAATAATCACATTGGGGTCATATCCCTATAAGAGTTACCTCAGGGTCTTTCCTCTAGATAAAGAGTCATAGACAATTTGAAACTACAGATATTGAAGATTTAGTCTTTCCAAGGGATGAGGACCCTCGATGAATATACTGTAGTTAAGATGTATTCCTCCAACCCATAATTCACAGCTTAGTACAATAATTAGCAAATAAAAGTGCTATGTTTAAATATGTGATGTGTTGGTCAACTTTTATAAAATATTTAGCCTTTATTTTGGTTTAATCCAAGAAGATAAATTCACACTTAATAACTGAACAAAAGGCCAAGTGGAGTCCTGAGCTTGAGATGATGAACTGTTTATATCTGCTAAGTGGAAGACTGAGGCTGTTGACTTTCCCTGTTTCTTGGTGGACCTAACAGCAGCAATGAGCACATATACTGAGTATCCACAATCATATTACCCAATTTGCAGTCATATTAAAATTAACCTTTAAGCCTACAACTAGAGTATTTCATATTCATATCAATGTGTCCATGTGTGCTTGTGCTAGTTACTTACATCAAAACTTATGTATAGTTGATTATTTATGGATTATACACTTTTATTTTATAATTAATGCCTGTGTAACTGTGCAACACTATTGAAATCATTGTCTTAGTTAGTATTTTACTGCTGGAGACAGACACCATGACAAAGGAAACTGTTATAAATGACAACATTTAATTGGGGCTGGCTTACCGGTTCAGAGGTTCAGTCCATAATCATCAAGGCAGGAGCATGGCAGCATCCATGCAGGAGGAGGTGAGAGCTCTACATCATCATCTGAAGCCCTCCAGGAGAAGACTGGCTTCCATATGGTTAGGAGGAGGGTCTCCTTGTGTATCCCCCACAGTGACACAATTCTTCCAACAAGGCCACACTTCTTAATAGTACCACTCTCTGAGTCAAGCATATTCAAAACACCACATTCCAAAACTTGGCATCCTTATGCTTGTTCAAACACATGAGCCTATGGGGTTCATAACTAGCCAGAGAGTAATGCAAAATACATTTAATCCACCTTTAGAAGTTGCCATAGTCAATAGCAGTTTCACCAGTATTAGAAATCCAAAGTTCAAAGTCTCTTCTGATTAATGCAGTCTCTTAATAATAATCCCATATAAAGCCAAAAATACTAACCCAGAGCAAGACAGAAAACCAGCTGGGAAAACTCCAAACTCAATGTCTCCATGTCAGAATCCTCTTCAGATTTCTAACTCCTTTCATCTTTGTTGAGTTCTGTTGGCAGATCTGACATTCGGCAGCAACAAAGTTCACTCTTTTGGGGTGGTTACACTCCCTGTTAGCAACTTTAGGCTGGTATCCTAAAGTACTTTAACATCACTAAGAACTTGAAGTATCCAAGGCAGCTTCAACTTTACAGCTTCTCATTCCAATGCCTGGGATCTACACATGATCTTCTGTGCTCCCCACAAAGGGCTGGCATCACTTCTCCAGCTCTGTATTCTGTAGCACTCTAGGCTCTGATCAACTCCACTCCACTGCTGCTATGATTCTTGGTGATCATCTCATGGTACTGGAATCTCTAACATCCTGGACTATTTTTGCTGCAATTTTTCACCAATGTCTCTGATAGGCTCCCTTCATGGTGCCTAGCCTCAATTTATTTACATGACCCCTTCAGTCCTGGGCTGTCAACTGCAACTGGGGCTGCACCTCCACCAATGGCCTTGCCTGAGTTTTCATAGTGCCAAGTCTCAGCTGCTCTCTAGTACCCCTTCATGCCTTCAAAATCAGTAAGACCTGGGTGATTCTTATATATTATCAAGTCCAGCTGTGGCTATCTCTGGAACATGGCTTACTTGTGCTCTAAATGAGGAAAATACCTAATAAAAAATATAAATAAATAAATAAATAAATAAATGCACTTTACAAAGTGCCAAAAAAAAAGAAAAGAAAGAAAGAAAGAAAGAAAGAAAGAAAGAAAGAAAATACTTCTCTGTTCTCAGTGATGCTTGTTTCTTTTTAAAAATAAAATTTAAAAAAAAGATTGATTTATTTAATGTATGTGAGTATACTGCAGCTGTCTTCAGACACACCAGAAGAGGGCATCAGATCCCATTAAGATGGTTGTGAGCCACCATGTGGTTGCTGGGAATTGAACTTATGACCTCTGGAAGAGTACTCAGTGCTCTTAACTGTTAAGCCATCTCACCAGCCCACTGGTCTCTGCTTAATCACTAGTAACTTCTGAATCACATTGTAGCTCCAGCTAACAATCACCAGTTATCCCAGTAGTTCCTTCTATTTTTGACTCTAAAACCAGAATCACATGACCAAAGCTGCTACGTTCTACTGCTTGCTGGGGATGGAACATGCCCCCTCCCCCTTCTATTACATTATCATCAGCTTTCTGTTTTCCAACTTTTTCATTGCCTACGTTTGGCTGTCCTGGAGCTTGCTCTGTAGATTGACCTCGAATTCAGAGATCTTCATTCCTCTGTCTATTGGAATTAAAATAAAAAAATATTAAAAATTAAAAAAAAGAAATGCATATAGATATAGTCTTGTTCCCTGAAGATACTCTTAACATATTTTATTATTTCTTCATAAATCAAGATTAACATCAGGGTTATTAAATGTCCTACTGTTCTATAACACTGAAAAAAAAAAAGGAGTGTAGCACCATGCATGGGCCTAAACTTTTCATGGCTGCTATGCGTTAAGATTCAGATCAAAAGCCTATGTCTTTCATTTCTGCATTGGTTTCATTCCAAATTAAAAGTGAAAATAGTAATATGATATAACTACTTCTTGTTCAGTAGCAAATGTACAAACAGTACACTAGGCTGGGCAAGATCTTGCCACAAAGTCACCACTCTCTTAATATTTTTATCTCAATGAACATAGGATTCAGCCCCATTTCACTTCCTGGTGCCCCTTTATTACATGAACCATACATTTTGTACTTTTCCTTTCTATGCTTTCTCTGCTTGTTCGAAACACTCTTTATTAGACTTAACCAGAGAACCAAGTATTTTCTGGGATTCTTTGTGACTTCCATTGTCATTGCAAATTAATATAAATCTCTTTACCTGAGCCTCAGGTAGACTCTTCAGACAAGAACAAAAGGCAGCCACATTATTCACCAAAATATCCCGAAATCAGTCTGTTGACACATAATGAAATTCTTCTCCACTGAAACCTCCTCTGCCAGTCTGCACAGTTCAAATCACTCTCAGCAGCAGTCTTCCATACATTTGCTAGGATGATCCATTAAGCCCCACTTTAAGCATTCCATGACTTCTCAAGTCCAAAGTCCTAAAATTTATATTCCTTCAAACAAAAACATGGTAAGGCTTATCACAGCAATAGCCCAGTCTCTGTACCAAGTTCTGTCTTAGTTAGGGTTTTATTGCTGTGAATAGACACCATGATTAAGTCAACTTTTATAAAGGAAAATAATTGGGACTGGGTTACATTTACAGAGGTTCAGTCCATTATCATCAAGGCAGGAGCATGGCAGCATCCAGGCAGGCATGGTGCAGGAGGAGCTGAGAGTTCTACATCTTCATCTGAAGGCCACTAGGGGAAGACTGGCTTCCAGGAACATAGGAAGAGGGTCTTAAAGCCCATGCAAACAATGACACACCTCCTCCAACAAGGTTGCATCTACTGCAACAAGACCACATTACCTAATAGTGCTACTCCCTGGGCCTAGCATATTTAAACCACCACAATCTTAAAGTGTTCTTCTATGTGTTGTCAAAAAAATGCATTTGTTTCCTGGCTTTAAGAGGAGATAAGACTGGGATCCAAGTCCACATGCTTGTTAGGCATGGTTTTTACCAGATAACCCTTCTCCACAGCTCTTATTCATCATCTTTGATGTGCCGACATTTCATATAGTAACATGAAATCACATGCAGAGTTCTCCACTTATAGTATCACATCAGCCTTCAAAATTGTCTCATATGCCTTAACTTGAAACAGTCCAAGTTTTATGAAGAAAATTATATGTCCAGCAGATAGGCATTTTTCTTTCTCAGTTACAGAATTAAAAGACAGAATAAAAGTTTAGGCCAAAGAAGAAGATAGAACAATGTGTGGATACTTCGTTCCTTCTTAGAATGGGGAACAAAATACCCATGGAAGGAGTTAAGAGACAAAGTTCAGAGCTGAGACGGAAGGAAGGACCATCCAGACACTGCCCCACCTGGGGATCTATCCCATAAACAACCACCAAACCCAGACACTATTGCATATGCCAACAAAATTTTGCTGACAAGACCCCGATATAGCTGTATCTTGTGAGGCTATGCCAGTACCTGGCAAATACAGAAGTAGATGCTCACAGTCAACTATGGGATGGAACACAGGGCCCCCAATGAAGGAGCTAGAGAAAATACCCAAGAAGCTGAAGGAGTCTGCAAACCTATAGGAGGAACAACAATATGAACTAACCACTACCCCTAGAGCTCGTGTCTCTAGCAGCATATGTAGCAGAGGATGGCCTAGCCGGCCATCAATGGGAGGAAAGGCCCGTAGTCTTGCGAAGATCATATGCCCCAGTACAGGAGAATGCCAGGGCCAGGAAGCAGGAGTGGGTGAGTTGGAGAGCAGGGTGGGGGAAGTGTATAGGGGACTTTAAGAGAGGAAACTAGGAAAGAGAATAGCATTTGAAATGGATGTATCTGGAGGATATCATCCTTAGTGAGGTAACCCAATCACAAAAGAAGTCACTTGATATGCACTCACTGATAAGTGGAAACTTAGAATACCCAAGATACAATTTGCAAAACACAGGAAAATCAAGAACGAAGAACGAAATGTGGATACTTCATTCCTCCTTAGAATAGAAAACAAAACACCTATGGAAGGAGTTACAGAGACAAAGTTTGGAGCTAAGATGAAAGGATGGACCATCCAGAGACTCCACCCACCCAGGGATCCATCCCATAATCAGCCATGAATCCCAGACACTATTGCATTTGCCAGCAAGATTTTGCTGAAAGGACCCTGATATAGCTGTCTCTTGTGGGGCTATGCCAGTGCCTGGCAAATACAGAAGTGGATGCTCACAGTCATCTATAGGATGGAACACAGGGCCCCCAATGGAGGAGCTAGAGGAAGTACTCAAGGAGCTGAAGAGGTCTGCAACCCTATAGGTGGAACAACAATATGAACTAACCAGTACCCCCCAGAGCTCATGTCTCTAGATGCATATGTAGCAGAAGATGGCCTAGACCATCACTGGGAAGAGAGACCTCTTGGTCTTGCAAATTTTATATGCCCCAGTACAGGGGAAGGCCAGGGCCAAGAAGTGGGAGTGGGTGGATAAGGGAGCAGGGCGAGGGGAGGGTATAGGGAACTTTCAGGATAGCATTTGAAATGTAAATAAAGAAAATATCTAATAAAAAGATATAAACAAAAAAATCTAATAAAAGAGAGAGAGAGAAAGAATGAAAGAGAGAACAAATGAACAAAAGAAAGAAAGAAAGAAAGAAAGAAAGAAAGAAAGAAAGAAAGAAAGAAAGAAAGAAAGAAAGAAAGAAAGGAAGGAAGGAAGGAAGGAAGGAAGGAAGGAAGGAAGGAAGTTTAGGCCAAACTAAAAGTAAAGTTCACTGGCTAAAGCTGCAGACTTCTCTGGTAGAGTAGGGGACCCCACCCAGGTCTGGGGGTGCCACTAATTCTAAGTTTGAGTTTTTAATTTGGACCTCGACTGTCCCACCTGGTGATCCTTCATCCCTTTTTCTATTGGTCTGAAGTTGTCCGAATGGTTGATTGGCTTGACTGAGGGCAAAGCGTAATCTCTGCTCTTTCTCATGTAATAGATTCAGAAAGACCCACTGCACATGAGAGTAAACAGATTGCATTTTAGAGAACTAGAAACTCACTGCTACGGGGGGGGGTGTCACAACTGTTACTGGGGACAGATAGTCAGTTAATAAGCTCAAACTGTGGCTATTTAGTTTCCTTCTCCCATTTATGGGCCAATGGCTTTAATGCTTTCCCAGGGTGGAGGAGGAAATAGGCTGGAGTTACTGTTTCTGTCATTCAAGACAAGGTTATACCTTGACATTGCAACAGATTTGAATTATTTTAGTTTACTGTTTGTTTGGTGGTTTGGTTTTCAGGCCTGCAATAAGCAAGTCATGGAGGCATTTTATAAATCCCCTTTGGCTAGACAGTGTACTGGAGCTTACCCCTGCTTCAAGACTTATCTTTGTTTCTTGATCCACTGATCTCCTGCCTCCATGAACCTGTTAGCTGCCAAGCCTTCTATACCATGTTAGACTCCATCTCTTGGAGTTTCGAGTCAAAGCTCTTCTTTTAAGTTCCTTGTCAGAGGTTTTCTCATGATTGAGGAGAAATGTAGCTGTTATCTGGGAGAGCCCTTTGAGTCCAAGAACACACGCCTAAGTGCATAGTGCAAAGGGAACCTCAAAGTAGCCAGTCCACTAACAAGAGGATGAGTGAAATGTTATTCCCAGGAGTAGAGATAACTCACAAGCAGTTGTATTAGCACAAAGACCACCCTAAAAGGGTGTAAACCCACTAAAGATGCAACCCTGAAGTTAGGCTTGCTTCATTAGAGACAATTCAACAACACCTTAATTAATTCAAGAATCAGAAATTCCTTAATAAATCAGAGTCAACTGCAATAAAATCCACCTTCTCCCTACCTCCTGGACTCTTATTCTGAAATAATGTCCTCTCCTCAGCCTTTTGGTCAGTCTCCTGCGGGCTGCGGTTTACTGCTTCTGTAATTCTGGAGAGACAACCTTGTGAATCTTGCAAGTTTCAGCTTTTTCCCAGACACAAGACATTTGCTGACTTCCTGAGTCTCTTGAGCCTTCATTCAGAGAAGCTGCTATGCAATAAATAGAAAAAAGTGGGGCAGGTTATTACCATCTTGGGTAGTTATTTATCTTTGGGGAAAAATAACATTCTTTCATCTCTATTCCAAAATATTATAATGGAAATTGCTTTAAATTCACTTGGTTAAAATATAGTAATTAAGTTAAGTCAGCAGTAAGAAAATATGTCATCACTTTAAGGGATAAATACAACTCACATTGACCCAGAAGTTGTTTAAGCTTTTTTCAGTAATGACTGGGCATTCTGAGTTAGGCTTAAGCTGCAAAATTAATTCACTGTACTTATTACAATTCCAATTTCCCCATTACTCTTAATGACATTTTTAGGTTGCTAAATTACCAGTGAACTCAGAACTTGAAATATAAACATCCTTTCAAAATGCTAAATTTTCTTTTTAAGAATGGAAATACCATTATATGAAAAGATCATTAGCTGGGTCTCTAAGAGCCATGGCCTAAAGCCCAAACCTGACACCTATTCAATATATTAGGTAAATTATCTCATTTTGATGAGTTAGAGCTCCTGTTCCTAAAACTGTGGGAAATTCAGTTCCTGAAAGAGATCATGCATGTTAAAATGCTTTAGGGCTAGAAAACGAGATTTAACAAAATCTACTATCATGATTATTCATCAACAAGGAGTAGTTGAACGTAATGTTTAACTGAAGTACTCTTAAATTCAGAAATTATTTGTGGAAAGAGCTTATTCCTAGTATACTTTGGTTTCTGAGATCATATATTCATGATAATTACCAACTTGTTTTTTTTTCTACAAATGCCCACCAACTCTCACCAGAGCTACCCAGAAAATCAGATCAGAGTAGAGAAAGTGATCAGCAGGCATGCCATTGCCCTTAAAAAGTTTTAAGAATTTCCCATGATATATTGTAAGTGCCTGATATTTTAATTTGCTTGATTTTTAAATTCTGTGAATTTAGTTCTGTTATGTACTTATGTTTAAGATATTCTTCATAATGACTGCTCACCAGGACTTACCTATCTGTGATAGATGTTAGGGTCCATAATACATATATTTTGTTCTGTTTTTTTTCTACAAAACAGTAATGTGCAGGAGCATAGGGAAGGGAACCTAACTCCTCAGATGCTCTGTGGGAAATGGAAAGATTATAATCTTTGTAAATTCTATCCCAATGGCAATAGGCTGCAGGTGAAGGGGTTCTCAAGTACTCTGGAGCTAGTAATACTGATAGAATCAGTAAGCACCATAGAATATGAAGAGACATGGAATAATGCAAAAATTTACTCTTCAAAAATTTCTTATTTAAACTATGGCAGCAACAATGACAATCAAGGTTGATGTTTACCACTTGGAAATAATGCTAGCCACTTTATTTTTAATTAAATAATTGTGCATTCAGTCTTTATGAAAGAAAAATGTTTAATATAACTTGACAGACAGATGTAGAAGTAATTTTTTAAAAAAAATATAGTTTCACAATATTTGCATTTCTATTTCACAGTGTTGATGTGCCATAGTTAACCCCACAGGTTTAGATGAGACTTATCTTAACACTATATACAATTGATTTAATAGCCATTGTATCAGAATGCCCTGTTCTCACTGTGTCTCTTTACATCTCTTGCCCAGCCATAATTCACTATCCCTTATTTTGATATATTTACTGATCTTTGGATACAATGATGTCATTAAGAGTCAGCTTAATACTATGTCCATTTTGAAAAATGGTAGTAGTAGTAGTAGTAACAGTAGTAGTAGTATACTCTACTGTCAATGATCTATCTTGTTATAGGTTCCTGGCCCTTAAATTGGTACCAGATATGGGTTTCAACTTGTGCTGTGGACTTATGTAAAATAGTAAAGTGCTTGGTTGCTGCCAGGGCACTCATGCCACTATTTCATTAGTGGGCTTGTCTTCCCAGGCTACTCATTGTTATGTCAGCAAGATTCACTGTTGGGTAAGACTGATGATTTTTTTTTTTTCTAGAAATCTGTGTAGCATCTTCCAGCACTTTGAAAACCTAGGCAATAGGGATGAAGCCTCCAGATCAGTATAATCTTGTTTCTTCCACATTCCTTTATTTTATGTTGTAGCTTGGTGTTTTATCACAGCAAAAATCCTATTAAAATAAGCGGCATAACTCAATTACTTGGTAGATCTAGTTGTAGATCTTTGAGGAATTTCTGTAATGATCTCCATAATGACTGTAGTGACTATACACGTTTGAGCACTCCATAGCTTAGAGGAGATTATGGAGTTTCTTTCCATTTTCCTACATCAGTATAGCAGTTTTTGTTGTTTTGCTTTGTGTGTGTGTGTGTGTTTTCTTTTATGTTGGTCATTATCATTGGAATGAGATAAAATTCCAAAGCAGTTTTAATAATTATTCCATTGATAACTAATGATGTTGAGCATTTAAAAAAATGTTTCTCAGCCATTTTTATTTCATCTACCAGATATATTATGATACTAACCCTATCAGATATATTCTAGACACCATTCCTCTAATGTCTAGCTAGTAAAGACTTTTTATTCTGTAGGTGGGTTCTTCAGTTGAATGATGGCATCCTTTTGTACAAGAGGTTTCGGTTTCATTATTTCTGTTTATTAGTTTCTGATCATAATGCCTGAACTATTTAAATCCTGTTATGTTGTAATATGATGCTATGTATCTTTTGTGTACTCATTCTTTTTTAAAACCTTATAGGCTACATGAAAAATCCACAATTATTTTAAGCAACAATTGAAATACTTATTTTCTAGTTGCATGTCCATATATAGCCAAAATTTCAAAGTAGCATGTTTCTATAGTGTAGAAACAGGTATGGAATACAATTGGTTTCTGTCAAGCGAGACACTGAAATGATATACAAATATGCAAAGCAATGATAATTTAGGATAAAATTGTAATTTTCATCAAAACATGTCAATGATGCTGATTATCATTATTCATTATACTGCTTAACCATCATTTTAGGATATGTATTGTAATTTTAAAAAGGAAATAGATATACTATAAACTTTAGATTATATGTTTAGAATTTAACATGGTAAATTTTTCTATATTACCATTATGCATATTTTATCAAAATTAGAAAAATTAATGAATATATCAAAGTGTTTCCTTCTTTATTTAACAATCTCAATGCCAAGTAGTGAAACCCACGCAAGCAAAATGGACTTGAAATATGATGTCTTGGTATGTGAACATGTTCTGAGACCAATAGGATGCAAAAACTCTGGACTTTCTCTTTTATCCCAGCATTAACTAGAATTAAAATCTGCTTCAAAAAATAAGAAGACACATAGTTCCTTAGGAAGAATTTAAGTGTTTTGCAGCAGATGATAATTGGCTTTCCTTGTTGTCTGTCAATTCAGGTTTGTAAACAAAGATTTCTAAAGCTGTCAAAATTACAATAAGAATAGCAGGCACCTGACACATATGCAGCAGAGGACTGTTGGATCTGGCCTCAGTGAGGGAAGACACACCTAACCCTCCCTCAAGAGACTCAAGGACCCAGGGAGTGGGGAGGTCTGGTGGGGTCAGGATATTCCCTTGGAGATGGGAGAGGAGGGATGGGATGGGGAGCTGTCTGGGGGTGGACAAGGAGAGGATGGCGACTGGACTGTAAAAGAAGATTTGATGGTGATGATGATGATGTAGATTAGAATGTCGATTTTCCATTGCACAATAAAAGTTAGGTTTTATGTTTTTGTTTTCATTATGAGGGAGGAGGGCGTATGCTAACATAGGGACTTGTCTACTGAAATTTTATATATGAGACAGAAGAAATGCAAGGCTCTCCTTAGAGAAAAGATGTGCTGTTCACCTCTATAAACACAACAAATCTGTCCTTAAGTGAACAGGAGCACATGTCGCATGTAATTGGCACTGGTTTCTCATTTGTTTTACCTTTACTCCGTGATCCGCAGAAGTGGCAATTTTCTTTCATATAGCTTCAAGATAACACCGCTGCTATTATAACATAGAGGCTGAGAACGAGAAAAATGACAGCAGCCTATTTCTCACCGCTGTGGTAAAGCAACATGATTGTTAAAAATCGGGTGCCATATTGCACGCTCATAGTGTTCGCATTACTTTGCTGGATGAAAATAACTGTCTTTCTTTAAGGCAACTGAAAAGAATTCCTGCTGTATAATTTGTGGGGGAAATCTATTTATATTTTGGGAAGAAAAAAAATAAAGCATGTGTAATGTGGAAGCTCAAATCTTAAGTAGGCAGTGGCATTCAGGGACTGTCTGGTACCCAAGAGTGAAGTTCCACAGTGAGAGAACTATACAAGGAGACACACAGCAAAAGAAAAGAGGTGGCATTCACACCAACAGAGTCCTTGTCTGCCCCTCATTGAGACTCTTTGGACTGACTTCGGTATAGACAGTGGCTCACTGGCCTTTTTTTTTTTTTTTTTTTTTTTTTAAATGAGGCATGATCCTGCTCTGATTAGGGTTGTTGTGTTAACAATGAAAGCATCCCACAGCACATTTCACTTCACTGTGTAGAGCTATAGGGGGAAAGGATGTCCATAAAGGCACAGGAGGCAGTATCCCTACAGAGGTGTTTCTGAAGTGAGGCATGATGAAACGGACAGTGCCTCTGCCGTCAGACCTTGACCCAGATCTGATTGTGGCCAGGTTTTTTAGCCGTGCGAAACCTGAGACAATGAAGAAATAGGAATGTTACCAATGACAGTGTCAATCTCTTCTGCCCTCTTTCCTTTGCCCTCCATCATCAGACTGTCATAATATCTTACAGTAACATTGTCCACACACTTGGTGCTTCTCTTACAGCAGGGCTGACTTCTCCACTGGGCATACCAATCACTCTCCACCGCAGAGGTTCTGGCCAACACAAAAGGAACTCTATGACTGGTTGGTTGGTTGTTATGGGCTTTTACCTTCCTTTTGTTTTGTTTTAACATTTGTGTTTTGTCTTTTTGTTTTTATTGTAGTTTGTCTGTTTTGAGATAGAGAGCGAGAGGACATGATATTAGGTGGGTAGGGAGTGCAGACAATTTGGGAGGAGTTGAAGGAGACAAAAGCAATCAAAATATACGGTGCAGAAACTTTTTAAAAATAAAAATAAAAACAAAACAAAGCACAAAACGTTAATACCAAGAAAACTAAGACCAAATACTGGTGACTTTGTAGATGAGACATTCTCTGTAACATAAGCTTCCGAACTGATAACAGGAAAACCTCCAGTGAGGGACATGCACGCGGGAGCTGCTACACTTCCTGACACATCATTAACCAAAAGCATCATGAAAACCGTGGCTTTGCTCCATGAGTCCCACCTGAGTAGCCCGGCTTTCCGTATTGCTCCCCATTCTCTGCACATAAATAATTACACGCGTGTCAAAGGACTTGGTTGCAGTTTCATGTGGCTTGCTGCGTTTAGATGTTATAAAGTATATTAAAGACCCCTAATCACCAAATATTTGCTAAACATGACTGAAACCCTGTGGTTAATTGTTCACAAGATTCTCTCATGACCCCTTCAAAATTCTGACTCGCAAACAGGAAACTTTGATGTTTAAGTACTTAGGCTTTGGAACTTTACCCTGTACTGAGGACCACAGAGAGTTAATAGAAAGTGCCCTATAGGTGGGTCAGCGTTGGTAAGCATCTTTCTCCCATCTTCTGTACTTGCTAAAGGTCATACCCAGCAAAGGAGATTTCACGGATCTCAGACCACTTACAATGTATCTTGTAGTAAGCAATCCTCCACAGCCTTAAGCACCGCTCTGGAGTAACCATTTACGAGTTTACTGCATTTTACAGTCCAGTGGCTCCCTACTGCAATTTTCATTTTTGTTTTTGGTGTCAACTTGTGGGAAAATTGTTCTATGTCCGTTAGGCAGTAGGAGGCAAATAGGAAAGTGATTTGGTTCCACTCGGGGAAAATCAGACTCCCAAGCACAGTCACCCAAAGCGTTCATATTGGGAGAAGTACTAGTAGGTAACCTATGGGACAGGCTACTGTGGAGAGTAAATGTTAGCATTTTTGGGATAGTTTTATTCTTTTTATAAATAATTTAATATTTTTGTGTATTTTATAAATGAGGACTATTTCCCCCTCCTCCCTTTAATTCCTCCTGTGTCTCCGACTCATCAAATGGGTTGCCTCTTAGCTTTAAGTAATTTTGTTACATATATATGCATATATGTGTGTATGTGTATATACACGCATATATCACATGTACATTTACAAATACCACCTGCTGAGTTCATTTACTGCTGTGTGTGTATATAGACTGCACTCTTACCTTGTTTTTCTGACCCTCACCACCCTCTTCCTGATACTTTGTCCCTAGTAGATTGTTAGGACACTACCTATGTTTCCTGTGCTGTCTGTGTTTTCTAAACCTCTGGCAAGGTGCTGAGCACAAAGAAGTAGGTTAATATGTGTGGACACTTATTGCTATTACCACACTAATGTGAGGAATTCTAAATTTACCAAAAACAGGTTAATATCATTGCTCATCTGAGGAAGTTTTGGGAAAGCTCTAATTTTCAGGTTTGTCATAAGAAATTTAAAAAGCAGGTTTTCCCCCTTCCTTCTCTTTGGTTAATATAGTATCCTTATTTAACATTGATTACAACAGTCAAGTGTATTAGTTGTCTTTCAAATTGCTGTGATGAAATACTTGACAGAAGCAGTTTAAGGTAGGAAGTGTTTATTGAGTCACAGTTTGAGGTTGCAGGTCATAATTACAGGGAGTAGAGAGAGAGATGAGCTGGAGGCAGCTGGTACACTTGCCAGGCTCCTGCAGAGAGTGCTGGTTTATTTACAGTTTCACTGCTAAGATAATTTTGCTCTCAGATTCCCTGTTGTGTGTGAAGGCCCACCTACATTACTTCAGCTGAATCAGCTAACACAGGAACCTTGGCTGTTTTCCAGGCTGACCTCTCAGCCAGTTCTCAGAGCTGAGGAGAAGGCACAGCTGCTCAGATGATTTTTCTTTTTAAAGGAAGAAAGCTCTCCATCTATTAGTTGGCAAAGAACCATAGGCAACTTGTTAGCCATTAGAATCTCCACAAAAAAAAGTGGACTTCAGAACTCAGAGAAAGGTTCTTTTAAAAAGAAGTTCAAGCATTTGCATGCTTGAGAGCATACACATACAGACACACACACACACGAACATGCATGTTCACATATGTATATGTGCATGCTCACACACTCACATATGACATACTTGCATGCACAAGCACACATATATGTGACACATACATGCATACATAAACACATACACACATGTGACACATATACTTGCATACACAAACACACACACACAAACACATACAGGATCACATGTGACACATATATGCACACTCATGTACCTGGAATCAACTGCCCTTTTTATCACTTTGAACTGTAGCCAATTGTGTAAACTCAAACCTCTTAATGTGACCACAATCTTCAGTCTTTCTACCTGTTAAGCATTCCTTCCTATCTGATTCTTTTCTGATTTATTAACTCCAGTTCCCCCAGTGATTTATTGTTATCCATACTTAAGAGTCACTTTTTTCCCCTCTTCTTGGCTCCCTTTCCTGAAATAATGCTCAGTAACTCTTACAGGCTCATCCCCTTGTCACTATAAACTCTTAGAAACCTATTTGCCTATAAAGCACTCAGAAAGACACTTCTTACATTTTTCCTATGCATTTCATGGAAAGGAAAGAGATCTGTGATAAAATGTCAAAAAAAAAAATCCCACAGTTTTGAACCCACCGTATATATCACAAGGTCAGAGAACTCTACTGTTAGGACAAACCACTCAGGATCATGGTACATTTCACTGTGTTCATAACTATAGCTGAGTAATGAATGCACTTCAATTCTGGCTGAAGGAATTCTGAGAGAGAGAGAGAGAGAGAGAGAGAGAGAGAGAGAGAGAGAGAGAGAGAGAGAGAGAGAGAGAGAGAGAGAGAGAGAGAGAGAGAGAGAAAGAGAGAAAGAGAAAGAGAAAGAAAAAGAAAAAGAAAAAGAGAGAATGAAAGAAATCTCATAACAGGAAGCAATTGTAAGTTTGAGGTGGAATGATTATGATCAATTTTATACCCATCTTTCTTTTGCCTGAGTCTTCAAACTATGATTAGTTAAATAACATGCTTGAGAGTTATGTGCATTAAGATAATAAAGCCATTTCCATCCTGAGAGGGTATTTGATAGGATTAAATACGATGAAGTCTGGGTAAGTATTTGAAAATGCAGTGCTCATTATTTTTAATTGAGAATTTATTTCTTTGAGTAACCTTCCCATTTAGCCCTCAAAATCATGTTCTTCAATCCATTTAGCTGGTTTTAAAATTCATTATACAGTGATCAGAATGGCCATGGTAATATTCTATGTAGCATGTCTGATATTTCTTCTTAGGAACCGCTCAATGGGTGATAACATTTTCTGTTTGAAATAGACTATATTGTTTATCAGACAGATTTATCCTTTGTGTTGTTTGCATATTTTTACCTACATTGGAAAATTATGTTGAAAACAGTTCTTTTATTTCACAATCCCTCTGGTTCCTCCAATCCCTTCCCCTCTTCTGCAGGATTCCCTAAGCTCTGCTTAATGTTTGGTTTTAAGTCTCTGCATCTGTTTCTATAAGTTGCTGGATGAAGCCACTTTGTTGACAGTTATGCTAGACTCCTGTCTACAAATATAGCAGAATATCATTAATAGTGTCAGGGTGGGCTTCCTCTCATTACATGGGTCTCAATCTGGGCCAGTTACTCTTTGGTCCTTTCCTCAAATTCTTTTCCATCATTACCCCTGCACATCTTGTAGGCAGGACAATTTGTGAGCTTAAGGTTTGTGGCTAGGTTAGTTTCCCAGTCCCTCCATTGGAAGTCTTGCATTGGAAGTCTACAGGAGATCAGTTCATGCTCTGTATTCCCCATTACTAGTTGTCATAGCTAGCTCGCTCCCCCTCATTCCTACTACCCTGGGTCCATAGAGGCTCATAGAAACTGAACTGTCAACCAGAGAACAAGCATGGCACAGACCTAGGTCCTGTGTAACAGTTGTGTAGCTGAGTCTTCATGTGAAACTCCTAAAGTGGGTGCAGGGGCTGTCTCAGTCTATGACTACATTGTCTGCCTTTGGATCTCTTTCTACTAAGCCTTATCTAGCCTCAATAAAAGATGTTTCTCGCCCTATTGCAACTTGATACCCATGGAAGGCCTCTCCTTTTTTGAGAAAGAGAAGCAGGAGAAATGGGGTTGGGGGGGGGGGAAGAGAGGGCCTGGGAGGAGAGCAGGGAGGGGAAGCTGCTATCGGGATATAAAGTAAATAAAAAATTAATTAATTAAAAAGAAAATTAAATATCTAGTATTAAATTGAGAATCCTTGATATCAATAGTCTTTCTGTTGTTGATGATGATTTAATATACAATATTTCTTCAAGTAAAATTCCAAAATGATATTCAGCAGTGAGATCCTACCTCCTCCACACATCCAAGAAACACTCAAAGAGATCTGGTATAGATCTCTTTTTTTTTTTTTTCTAAGATTTATTCTTTTTTTTAATTTTTTTAATTTTTATTACATATTTTCCTCAGTTACATTTCCAATGCTATCCCAAAAGTCCCCCATAGCGCCCCCCACTTCCCTACCCACCCATTCCCATTCTTTTGGCCCTGGCATTCCCCTATATTGGGGCATATAAAGTTTGCAAGTCCAATGGGCCTCTCTTTCCAGTGATGGCCGACTAGGCCATCTTTCGATACATATGCAGCTAGAGACAAGGGCTCCAGGGTTCTGGTTAGTACATCATGTTGTTCCAACAATAGGGTTGCAGATCCCTTTAGCTCCTTGGGTACTTTCTCTAGCTTCTCCATTGGGAGCCTTTTTTAACATGCCTAAATTAACCTGAGCATTTCTCTGTATTTGTACCTTAAAAGTATTCTGAGTTTGGTATTTGTCTCTTATGTATGTACATATGTATGTATGCAGGTATGTATGTATGTATGTATGTATGTATGTATTATTTATTTATTTACTTAGCTAGCTGGCTACTTTGTGTGTATAGATGATGCTGGTTTGTGTGTGTGTGTGTGTGTGTGTGTGCATGTGTGTATGTATGTATGTTTAACTATGCATGCACATGCGGAATTCAGAGAAACTGATGTCCTCTTCTTTGGCTCTTTACTTGATGTTTGAACATCGGCTCTTTTTACAGACATGAATGAAGTCTCTTAATTTGATGTTTTAACATGGGGTCTCTCTACAGACATGAAGTGACATTTCTGCTTGGCTGGCAGGCCAACAAGCTGCAGTTCCCTCCTGTCTCTTCCTCACAGATTATTGAGGCATAGTCACATGTGGGGATAGCTTGCTGCTATTTGAGTGTTGAAGATTTAAACTCCGGCCCTCCTGCACTCATAACCTTTTCCCTTCTCTTCCCAGCACCTGTCGCCCATCCCCCTTCATATACAGGCTCTTTAAGTAGAAGACCTTTTTTTCTGACCTTCAAAACTTCTGATCAGCCACATATTGAATACAGAGAAAAACCAAGAACGGATTCAGTGGTTAAATTAATACATAATCTATAGTCTGATGCCTAAAGCACGGGCAGTGTTATTGCTATTGATTGTGGCTCATTCTCATGGCCTTATTCAAGTCATTCATCACAATTCTAGATAAGAATGACATTTCAATAGAGTATAGGTCTAAATAAAACATACTTGAAAATTTATTAGAAACTTCTTACTCATAATTTGTATCTACCAGCGTTCCCATAAATCTTTAAGAGCCAGCTCTCTAGAGGAATATGGAAAGATGAAAGTGGACTGAGTTTATTTGTTGTGCTGCAGACCTTTGTGGTGTAATATCTTCAACATGGCCAATTTTAAGCTATAAATACTCATGTGTCTTATCCAAAGGAGGAAAGGTATTAGCACAAGTGGATTCTGAGCTCCCCAGACACTGCCTACTGCTCCTACTGTGCCTTGCAGGATTCATTGCAGCTGGCTTGGTGGAATTGCATTCTAAGGTTTTCTGTTGTTCCTTGATGGCCTACTACACACAACAGTAATAAATCAAGGGCACTAAAGTATGAGACTGCTAGCCTGTTTAACAATGTTGTCCTTCAACAAAACTGTTAAGATCATCATGAACTTCATCCTCAGAAGCACTTTAAAATTCATGTAAAATATGAAAATCCTGGGAGGATACCTTTTGAACCAACTGTGATTATCATAATTAAAGCTCTATTATACATGATAATTACACATTTTATGTAAAAAATAGGCACATATATCTAAAAATATTTTATGTTTTCATGCTAACTACTTGTTTTTAAAATCATTTAAGCTCAGATTGTCTGTAATGGCAAATCTTTAGAACTCTACCTGTGAGTCCTATACTCCAGACTAATGTAATTTGGGGATCCTGGTACAATGATGTCCTGTTGATAGAATCAAGCAAGGAAAAGCTGAATCGGCAGTCCATAAACCTCCTACCAATTGTGGCTTTAGCTAAATTAAGTGTATTGAGACCTATTTAACCTGTAATCTCACTTCTGGTGATTTCATGGATTTAACTTTTTTTTTAACGAAGTGAGCTAAATATTTTATTAGTGATCAAATTCTGGGATAATTTTAAATCACAACTATATAATACATAAAGAGGAAAAGAAATTCCATAGATATACTGTGCATGTCTTTACCTTCAAAAGGTGGAGTGATATCCTGACATTTTGTAATATAAAATAATTAATAATAAAAATTAATTGCATTTATGACAGTGTATTTTTCATTAATTTTACTGTGTATTCAAGTATGACTTACTGTATTTTAAGTTCTGAAGATGTTTCAAATGAACAGAATACTTGATTAAATTATTGTATTACTGTATATGAGAACTGGAGAAGTCACAGCTCACTATAACCATGTGGTCACATAGTAGAACAAACAAGCAAGCTTTTCATCTTCTTGTATCAAAGTTCTAAACTTATTCATGATTGGTAATAACCCTTATGATCATCACATATGGATCTTAAGGAGACTCAGATATTCAGACTACAGCAGTGTGAGCTATCAAAAAAACAAACAAACAAACAAACAAAAAAACAAAAACAAACAAACAAACAAAAAACTAAATCCAAAGACAGATTTATATTATACTCAAATAATATGTTAATTTAAAACTGGAACAGTATGTTTTTAAGTAGTACATAAAAAAATGAGATGTTTTATCAGGTGAAATGGAGTCAATAGACAGAAAATTCTTGGGTGCTTCAAAAAAGGTGCAAGAGCCATGCTCCCTTCTGCATGTGGGGGAATCATCAGGAAGATGTTTTTTGTTGTTGTTGTTTTGTCTTGTTTTATTTTTAATTTTGTCTAGACAGGGTTTCTCTGTATAGCCCTGGCTGTCCTGGCACACATTTTGTAGACTAGGCTGGCCTTGAACTCAGAAATCTGCCTGCCTCTGCCTCTACTGGGATTAAGGGCATGCGCCACCACGCCTGGCTAGGAAGATGGTTATTATGATCAACACATCTACTTATTGAGCTTCATTGAGGCAGCAATCATAACATATTTATCAATTATATGACTATGTATAGTTTATAAGGTCCAGACATTACTACTTTGTATCAGTTGAAATACCAAGGCCCCGAATTTTGTGTACTTTACTTACCAGGGCAAAGTCATTTTCTATCATAACCTGTTGGTGGAATATGAAAAACATTTGTATTATTTAAAATGAACCTGTCTTTTAGGTAAATAAGGAAGCCCATTGTTTTTCTTCTATCCCAATGTATGTAGAGTTTAGCTTTAGTGATTCCTATTATTCATATCATTAAAGCTATCTGAAAGTTTGTATATTCAATTTGAAGTGCACAGAACTGTTTAGAACATTTTAACTAATTATGCAGTAAAACTAAGGAGAAAAATCTTTGTGAGTTATTGGGTAACAAAAATTTACAAGTGCAAATCCTAACTCAATTAAGAATACTGGTTTGAGAATGCACCAGGTCAGTGGGATGCCCAGTGGGTAGAAGTGTGTGTAATCTTTATGAGAGAAGTTGAATGCTGTCATGATTGCTACCTGCTGACATCCTCACTTACTTGGCTGAGCACCTCCTATAAATGGCTCTGGTCAGTTCTTTTTACAAAATGAGTGCTGAATCATTCGTATTATGAATAAACCTAAGAACTTTTCAAGAACAAATGGGCATAAATTCAGTTGGTGTGTGCCGTTATAAGCTGATACAACTCTACGAAAAGCAAAATAGACTAAGATAGCTCTGGTTTTATTGGAGGGTACTCTAGTGTCAGGAAACACTCATGAACTCCCCAGAAAACACCAAGGAGCCCATTCCAATGTAATCACATTAAGGTTTCTTTATTCAAGCTACAGCTTGGGCTCCCTGCCAACCCTGACCCAGCAGGAAGATAGAGCCCTGAGCCTAGTTTTAGGCAAGCATTTATAGAGACAAGAAGGGGGTATCTAGCCTGGCACAAATCTGATTGGGGGGCCATTATGGCCTTTAGCATAATTGCCTGGTGCTGGGAGCCAAACTGGAAACTTAACTTCTGCTTTCCTCCTGATTGGTGGTTGTTAGGAAGTGAAGTGTCAGAGGCAGGCTTATAACTTAGAGGTGCCGATTTGTTGAGGAATAAATAACCTGGAGAAACAGGTTTTGTCATGGAATAACCTGAAAACTGGCACTAGGAATCAGCCTGTTAGTTAACTTGAATTCAACCCTAGGTTAGGTCCTTTAAGATGGCATCTGATCCCAATAGACTAGATAGATCTCTCAGAAAAAAATATGGGCTTAAGTTTTATTCAAGAAATTGTTTATAAGAGTTACTGAAAATCATTCTGGAAATGAGAGAGTTTATGTAGCATAATGGTCGAACTTTATTATAAAGCCTAAAGCCCTTTAAGCATTTTTGCAAATGGACACATTGAAAATTACAACAGGGATTCTCAGCAGGATCATTTGTAAGAGAAGTTATAGGGGGAAAAAGAATCTAATATAATACAAAGGACAAATTCACAGGAACATTTTCATTCTTGGTAACCTTGCCACAATCAAATATCAGCTCTTTACTTTGTAGGTTAATGGGACACTGCACTTCAGTGGGTATGTCCCCACTGAATCGGGCTGTTTTAAATTCATAGAAATGGGTTTGTATGCAGACACTATTGCACATGCCAGCAAGATTTGGCTGACAGGACCCTGGCATAGCTGTCTCTTATGAGGCTACGCCAATGCCTGGTAAATACAGAAGTGGATGCTCATGGTCATCTATTGGATGGAACACAGGGCCCCCCAATGGAGGAGCTAGAGAAAGTACCCAAGGAGCTAAAGGGGTCTGCAACCCTATAGGTGGAACAACAATATGAACTAACCAGTACCCCCAGAGCTTATGTCTCTAGCTGCATATGTAGCAGAAGATGACCTAGTCGGCCATCATTGGGAAGAGAGGGCCCTTGGTCTTGGAAACTTTATATGCCCCAGTACAGGGGTACGCCAGGGCCAAGAAGTGGGAGTAGGTGGGTAGGGGATTGTGGTGAGGGGAGAGTATAGGGGACTTTCAGAGCAGCATTTGAAATGTAAATGAAGAAAATATCTAATAAAAAATTGTGAAAAAAAGAAATGGGTTTGTAATCATCTGTTATTTTATACTTGTGCAATAAAGAAGTATAATTTCTGAATAGATGAAGTTTTTCTGACAAATTGAATTTTAGTTCCTCATCTAACTTATGTGTCATAAGTAAGTCTATGATTTTTATGAATCATGTCCCAGTTTCACAGACCCATCACATTCTAGATCCACACACCCTACCTCTACCAGTACTGTTCCATTCAACCCCATTACCACTGCCCAATGTAAAGATTTGTTCCTTATTCACCATTTACCTGATTTTAATTCTTCAGGAAACTGGGTTTTGTTTTCTTCCTTGACTCAATGACATTCTAGGTTCTTACTCTTCATTCTTATCTTTGTCTTTCTTCCTGGAAGTGAGACATGTATATTTAATTCCGAATGTAGCCAGTTTTATTAGGTGGAGATAGGAGTCTTTATCATCTCACATTTTTTGACAATTAACAGACATGGTGCTAGAGGTTTTCAAAGTGCATTGCTATGGAGCCCAAGCCCATCTTCCCCACTATAGCATCTTCGGAACTAGAAGATGGCTAGTCTCACTCACATATTGCCATGGTTAACATTTGGCAGCTTACATATTCTTTTTCATCTGATACTACACAATACATATCTAACAAGAAATCTAAGAAAAGTAGTTTCCAATGAGGGGTAACATATGCTATGATGGTGAGCCCACCTTTCATGCTTTGGGTCAACATCTGATTTCTTCCCATGCTTAGAAATGAAAGGTCTCCTTTTCTATTAAATCAAATAGAACTTAAGCCACCATTCCATGACTAGTTCTATTCTTCTGGAAGAATAAGAAACTAAACAGAAAAATTCCTTCTCCATTCAACTGGCATAAATGTTTACACACCACACCACACACTATATATACTTTTACAATAGCTTTAATTCCTAAAATGATATCTACGTGCACAGTAAAACATGACCACACCCACTCCATTTCACCCCTCCAATTTTCCTATATCTCTCAACTCTATGCTTTCACTCTTAAAAATTACTTTAACAAGTAATGTGAGTGCAATGGCACAGTTTTATAGCACAGTGTTTCATAATACTTCATTGTATTCTTCATCTGGCCCACACATTTTTCTGCCTCCTCTTTCCTGGGGTTCTTTGAGCGTTGGTGCTGAGTGGAGAGGGGG
Source organism: Mus caroli (assembly GCF_978045245.1). NCBI lineage: Eukaryota > Metazoa > Chordata > Mammalia > Rodentia > Muridae > Mus > Mus caroli. Next base: position 28,746,232 of record NW_028227256.1, on the reverse strand, counting down.
TTGATACCAAAGTCCTGAGTGTTGACCTCTCAGTCTTTTATTCTCGGGACTCTGACCAGTTTTGAGTCTTTATTGTCATCTCTGAAAAGAAGCCTCTCTGATGGAGGTCGAGAAAAGTCCATGTATATAGCTACAAACATGAATAGTTTGCATTGATTATAAAACATGTAATTTAGTCAGTAACTTCTATAAGATCTCATCTCAATTTTTAACAAAGAAAATAAAAAGGCATGGAATGTGTGAATGTGTTGAATAGTTCATATAAATAGCCTGCTCAGAACCAATTTTCACCTATATAATTAAATTTTTTATCTAAATGCATAATTACTCTAATCTGTTCCTCTATAATATATTCAAAGCTTTTGTTTCTATATTGCAAATTTCACTTCTTATCTGACAATAAGCAGAAATCATATCATTCCACCAGTGAATTAGTTTTGTGACAAAATACTGATATGGAAGCATCCCTCAGTCATATCTCTCTGCTTAGGTGCATTCCAAAGAAGATTAGAAATTATAAGTCCCAAGGTGAATTACTGGGAAATGGGCTACAAATAAGCAACAAAGGCAGAATGATCTTGTCTCTTTAGGAAAGTTTTTTTTTTTTTTTTTTTTTTTCACCTGTGGTCAATGATCTGGCTGGTCAAGGAATCAAAATGATCTGAGAAAAGAGGTATTATCTTTCTTCTGTTAACCTGGACTTTTACTTATATTTTATATACAATACTGTCAAGTGCAAGTTCTTGCTGATACACATATTACAAGTCACCTGGGAGCCTTTTATTAAATCATGGTGTGATTATATGACTCTGATCCCTTTAAGTAGAAAGCCAAAAATGGAGTAGTTTCTCCTGTTGCCCTGGTGTATATAAAAGGAGACTTTACAGAATTGATGAGAGCTAGCTAGAGTTATGAATGACAAACTACAGCAAAGCTGAATTTTACTACAAGAGTAGGTATTTTCAAAAATCACCTAATTAGAACAATTTAATTCATTCCCACCCCAACACCTGAAAGGACTTTCTGAATGCTATGCTAGCCAGAATCTACATCAACCCCTATGCAGAACTGTTCAATGTCTCCTAACATTCAACTATTACCAAGTATGAGAGTATTTAGCAGACTGTATAGAAGTAAAAATGAATTACAATTTGGGAAGGATATAGCAGTACTTTTGAGGAGAATTTTGAAACATACTAAAAGCTATGCACATATTCTATTTTTCTCACCTGAGAATCATGATAATTATCTTGTTAATGCTCTTCCAAGCTCCAACTCACATTTCTATTATCCTGGAGGTACATTGAGACATTGAATTGGAAATATCTGAAATAGTGCCTTCAAAATCACAAAATGAAAATAAATAATTTTCAGTGGAATTATATTCTAATTTCCCAATAAATTTTGTTATTATCATTGTTGTTATTTTACTTTATGTTTTATGGATATGAAGATAAAATCTAGACCTTATCACATTCCAGGCCAAATGCTCTTCCACGTTGTTAGATCCTAGCCCTGATAAGAGACACTCAAGCATCTAAAAGAACCAACAACTATCAGCAGGAAGTTTAGGGTTGCTTTTGACTACACGAGACTTAAGAATCATTCAGGTTTTCTGAGAAACACATGCTACAGTTGTAAATTGAGGGATTTACTTATATTAATTTAACATTACCCCTCTTCCCATTCATGAATGCTTCTAAAGCTACGTTATAGAAATGTTCTGGAAAGCTTCAATACCAGTATCATCTTCATTAAGAGAGAGTTGTACTGAAGAATGACATATTTATATGAATGTGTCATAATGAGAAGGCATGACTTTGAGAGATAAAAATAATAAAACAACTAAAATGATTAAAAATAAAGAATATATAAAGAAAAAATTAAATAAACCCACTAAAGGGTTAATGTTGCCCAGATAAGGCTAAACTTTTTTTTTTTTTTTTTTTTTTTTGGTTTTTCGAGACAGGGTTTCTCTGTGTAGCCCTGGCTGTCCTGGCACTCACTTTGTAGACCAGGCTGGCCTCGAACTCAGAAATCCGCCTGCCTCTGCCTCCCGAGTGCTGGGATTAAAGGTGTGCGCCACCACGCCCGGCAAGGCTAAACTTAAAACACAGGTAAATAATGTAAATTCTATATAAAACTAGTCAAATTTCATTAAAAATTTAGAGAACAATTATAAATTATCTTAAGTGCTACTCATAAAATCTATCTAACAGGATAAGAGGTGCATAAAACCAAGACATACATAAAGCTTAGTAAGAATTCTTTGTTAGATATAATCTTTTAGTAAGAAGATACTTTTATTATCTATAAAACTCCAATACAGAAACCACCAAGACAGTGAGTTTTCAGATAAAGAGACGGAGGAACAGCATCTGATAAGCTAGCCAAAGTCACATTGCCAAGAGGACAAAACTGGCACTGAACTAGTACTTTGGATCTAAATACTCCATAATAATTTGCTTTAGTGAATAATTAGAAGACCAGACCTTGCTTACTAAATATCAAGACATATTTAAATTAGTATATCATTGCATTGAAACAATGATCAAGACATTGGAAACAAAGGTGTAGAGACTTCCAGAAACAGATAAGCACAAAATACTGGAAGAACTCAGAGTAAGCTTTATAATGAATCCCTAGAGAGATCATGGATTATCTTGGAAACGTTGGATATTCAAAGATAAAGGAGCCAGACAGTGGTGGCACATGCCTTTAATCCCAGCACGTGGGAGGCAGAGGCAAGCAGATTTCTGAGTTCGAGTCCAGCCTGGTCTAGAGAGTGAGTTCCTGGACAGCCAGGGCTACACAGAAAAACCATGTCTGGAAAAACAAAACAAAACAAAACAAACAAACAAACAAACAAACAAACAAAATCAAACATAAAGAAAGACAAGTGTAAATATTTTGCTTTGTCTTGTTTCTCCCAAAACATTATGAAGTAAATAATATTAAAATAATGCTTGTAGAACTCCAGCAGATAGTATTCTTCAAACATATATATAAACACACACACAAATATACACATACATGCATACACACTATCAACAACAATTAGAATAATTCATGCCACTTTATTGAAAATTAATATTTATGTATCATATATACATATATATGCATGCAAATTAAAATAAAATGTATAGATTGCATAGTGATCTTTGCATCACTTTTAAATCAATATGATTTACTGCCTAAGTGAATTAAAACTTTCTCTAGGTAACAATATGTAAAATGATTCAAGGATTGGAAGAGATTAAAAATAAATTTAATTGTCAACAAATATTTGATAAGATCAAGACTGTTAGAAATTAAGAAGGGGAGCCGGCAGTGGTGGCGCACACCTTTAATCCCAGAACTCGGGAGGCAGAGGCAGGCAGATTTCTGAGTTCGAGGCCAGCCTGGTCTACAGAGTGAATTCCAGGACAGCCAGGGCTACACAGAGAAACCCTGTCTCGAAAAAACAAAAAAAAAGAAAAAAAAAAAAAAGAAAAGAAAAGAAATTAAGAAGGAGACTATTGAATAAATGAAATAAAATTTCACATGAATCATTTTGCTAAATTATATGTGTGTGTGTGTGTGTGTGTGTGTGTGTGTGTGTGTATGCCTGTGTGCACAATTCCAAGTAATCATTTGAAAAGCAGGACCTTACCTGCATCACTAGTAAGCAGTGTATACTTTTTAAAATTGAGAAACCATTTAGCCTGGCATGGTGGCACACGCCTTTAATCCCAGCACTCGGGAGGCAGAGGCAGGAAGATTTCTGAGTTCAAGGCCAGCCTAGTCTACAAAGTGAGTTCCAGGACAGCCAGGGCTATATAGAGGAACCCTGTCTCGAAACACCCCCCCAAATTATCTATTTATAAAGTATAAATGTGTACTTTAAGAAGAATAATTCTTTAGGGTTGGATAACAATTGAAGACCAATACTGAGAAACAAGACAAGCTAAATTTTGGGAAATAAAGAAGTATATTATATCAATTATTTCAAAAAGTTCCTATTTTCTAGCATCAGCAAAAATGTTCACTATGTAGATATCACAACATCTATGTGTTATCAGTCATATCTATGTTATTAATATATATTACCACCTGAGCTACCTTGAAAGATCCAGTCAGAACAAGCAAATAAGAAAAAGTATAAATCTTGAAGATTTTCAAAAGACTAACAATTCTATTCCATTAATCTACTTGTCTGTTGCTATACCAGTACCAAGCAGTTTTTATCACAATTGCTCTGTAGTACAGCTTTAGGTCAGGCATGGTGATTCCACCAGAGGTTCTTTTATCCTTGAGAAGAGTTTTTGCTATCCTAGGTTTTTTGTTATTCCAGATGAATTTGCAGATTGTTCTTTCTAATTCATTGAAGAATTGAGTTGGAATTTTGATGCGGATTGCATTGAATCTGTATATTGCTTTTGGCAAGATAGCCATTTTTACTATATTGATCCTGCCAATCCATGAGCATGGGAGATCTTGCCATCTTCTGAGATCTTCTTTAATTTCTTTCTTCAGAGACTTGAAGTTCTTATCATATAGATCTTTCACTTCCTTAGTAAGAGTCATGCCAAGGTATTTTATATTATTTGTGACTATTGAGAAGGGTGTTGTTTCCCTAATTTCCTTTTCAGCCTGTTTATCCTTTGTGTAGAGAAAGGCCATTGACTTGTTTGAGTTAATTTTATATCCAACTACTTCATTGAAACTGTTTATCAGGTTTAGGAGTTCTCTGGTGGAATTTTTAGGGTCACTTATATATACTATCATATCATCTGCAAAAAGCAATATTTTGACTTCTTTATTTCCAATTTGTATCCCCTTGATCTCCTTTTGTTGTCGAATTGCTCTGGCTAGGACTTCAAGTACAATGTTGAATAGGTATGGAGAGAGTGGACAGCCTTGTCTAGTCCCTGATTTTAGTGGGATTGCTTCCAGCTTCTCACCATTTACTTTGATGTTGTCTACTGGTTTGCTATATATTGCTTTTATAATGTTTAGGTATGGGCCTTAAATTCCTGATCTTTCCAAGACTTTTATCATGAATGGGTGTTGGATTTTGTCAAATGCTTTCTCTGCATCTAAAGAGATGATTATGTGGTTTTTGTCTTTGAGTTTGTTTATATAATGGATTACGTTGATGGATTTCCATATATTAAACCATCCCTGCATCCCTGTAATGAAACCTACTTGGTCAGGATGGATGATTGTTTTGATGTGTTCTTGGATTCAATTATCGAGAATTTTATTGAGTATTTTTGCATCAATATTCATAAGGGAAATTGGTCTGAAATTCTCTATCTTTGTTGGGTCTTTCTGTGGTTTATGTATCAGAGTAATTGTGGCTTCATAGAATGACTTGGGTATAGTACCTTCTACTTCTATTTTGTGGAATAATTTGTGAAGAACTGGAATTAGATCTTCTTTGAAGGTCTGATAGAACTCTGTACTAAACCCATCTGGTCCTGGGCTTTTTTTGGTTAGGAGACTATTAATGACTGCTTCTATTTCTTTAGGGGATATAGAACTGTTTAGATCATTAACCTGATCCTGATTTAACTTTCGTACCTGGTATCTGTCTAGAAGTTTGTCCATTTCATCCAGGTTTTCCAGTTTTGTTGAGTATAGCCTTTTGTAGAAGGATCTGATGGTGTTTTGGATTTCAGGATCTGTTGTTAGGTCTTCCTTTTCATTTCTGATTTTGTTAATTAAGATGCTGTCCCTGTGCTCTCTAGTGAGTCTAGCTAAGGGTTTATCTATCTTGTTGATTTTCTCAAAGAACCAGCTCCTCGTTTGGTTGATTCTTTGAATAGCTCTTCTTGTTTCCACTTGGTTGATTTTGTCCCTGAGTTTGATTATTTCCTGCGATCTACTCCTCTTGGGTGAATTTGCTTCCTTTTATTCTAGAACTTTTAGGTGTGTTATCAAGCTGCTAGTGTGTGCTCTCTCTAGTTTCTTTTTGGAGTCACTCAGAGCTATGAACCCACACACCCATGGTCACTTGATCTTTGACCAGGGAGCTAGAACCATCCAGTGGAAGTAAGACAGCATTTTCAACAAATGGTGCTGGCACAACTGGATGTTATCATGTAGAAGAATGTGAATTGATTCATTCCTATCTCCTTGTACTAAGGTCAAATCTAAGTGGATCAAGGAACTCCACATAAAACAAGAGACAGTGAAAATTATAGAGGAGAAAGTGGGGGAAAGCCTCGAAGATATGGGCACAGGGGAAAAAATTTCCTGAATAGAACAGCAATGGCTTGTGCTGTAAGATTGAGAATCGACAAATGGGACCTCATAAAATTGCAAAGCTTCTGTAAGGCAAAAGACACCATGTAAGATAAAAAGGCTACCAATAGATTGGGAAAGTATCTTTACCTATCCTAAATCAGATAGGGGACTAATATCCAATACATATAAGTCCACAAACTTAAGAAGGTGGACTCCAGAAAATCAAATAACCCCATTAAAAAATGGGGCTCAGAGCTAAACAAAGAATTGTCATTTGAGGAATACCGAATGGCTGAAAAGCACCTTAAAAATGTTCAGCATCCTTAATCATCAGGGAAGTGCAAATCAAAACAACCCTGAGATTCTACCTTACACCAGTCACAATGGCTAAGATCAAAAATTCAGGTGACATTAGAAGAGGAGGCTTGTACAGAGCTCGTCCCTTACCTTGCCCTTGTCTTTGCCTTCAGTAAATACCAGCATAAGAACCTGCTCATTCTGTATGATGCCATAGGGACACTGGCAGATTCAGTGGGAAATCACTTAAACAAGTCAGAATACATTCAGACGCTAATGCCTCCTTTGATCCAGAAATGGAACATGCTGAAGGATGAAGACAAGGATCTTTTCCCTTTGCTTGAGTGCCTCTCATCTGTTGCCACAGCCTTGCAGTCTGGCTTCCTTCCATATTGTGAACCTGTATATCAGCGTTGTGTAAACCTAGTACAGAAGACACTAGCACAAGCTATGCTAAACCATGCTCAAACCAGAACAGTATGAAGCTCCAGATAAAGATTTTATGATTGTGGCTCTTGACTTACTCAGTGGCCTGGCTGAAGGCCTGGGAGGAAACATTGAGCATCTAGTGGCCCGAAGTAACATCCTGACACTAATGTATCAGTGCATGCAGGATAAAATGCCCGAAGTTCGGCAGAGTTCTTTTGCATTGCTAGGTGACCTGACTAAAGCGTGCTTCCAGCATGTTAAGCCTTGTATAGCTGATTTCATGCCAATATTGGGAACCAATCTAAATCCAGAGTTTATTTCAGTCTGCAACAATGCCACCTGAGCGATTGGGGAAATATCAATTAAAGTGGGCATGGAGATGCAGCCTTACATCCCTATGGTGTTGCACCAGCTTGTGGAGATCATTAACAGACCCAACACCCCAAAGACGCTGTTGGAGAACACAGCAATAACAATTGGTCGTCTTGGTTACGTTTGTCCTCAAGAGGTGGCCCCCATGCTACAGCAGTTTATAAGACTCTGGTGTATCTCTCTGAGAAACTTAAGAGATGATGAAAAAATGATTCAGCATTCCATGGAATTTGTACCATGATCAGTGTGAATCCCAGTGGCATAATCCAAGATTTTATATTTTTTGTGATGCTGTTGCATCATGGATTAACCCAAAAGACGATCTCAGAGACATGTTCTGTAAGATCCTTCATGGATTTAAAAACCAAGCTGGGGATGAAAATTGGAGGCGATTCTCTGACCAGTTTCCTCTTCCCTTAAAAGAGCATCTTGCAGCTTTTTATGGTATTTAATCTAATACACTTAAGCTGCAGTCCCAAAACTAGGGGTCCATCAGTCTTAGAGACTATGGGAGCCTCTGCACCCAGGGAAAATGCTACCCTTTACAGGGGGGAAGGGTAAACCAGTAGGGAATACAGTACAATTCCAACCCTACTGGGAGGGGTGAGAGGGAGGTGTTGCCATCACTGTACTAAGTCGATGTTGGGAAATGTTTTAACATCTGGAGTCTGAGTCTTTGTGGGTGGAAATCTGTCTCCAATTACAGCTCTGCACTGGATGTGAAGAAGCAAAAACTATTCCGTCTACTCACAGAACAGTATTTTCTGGAATATTATGGGGAATTGTACCAAAACAAGAACCACTTAAACAATGCCTAGGGAATGAAAAGGAGGAGGAAAATCCCAGGTCCACAGCAAAGGACACCTAAGAGTGGGAGGCTGCAGCAGAAAGGTAGTTTTTTATCAAAGGTTTTTATATAAATTTCCCACCTTACAGGGCCTTGTCTTGCATGCTGATGAAGAACTACTTAAAACTAACAGTTAAAGTCAGCTTGCCTCCCCTAGTAGAAGCAGGTTCTTGGAAGTTACAATTTAAGGTACCCCCAAAAAGTTGGAAATAAAAGGAAACAAATTTGAACAACGAAAAAAAAAAAAAGTCAGGTGACAGCAGATGCTGGCGAGGATGTGAAGAAAGAGGAACACTCCTCCATTGTTGGTGGAATTGCAAGCTTGTACACTCACTCTGGAAGCCAGTCTGTGGGTTTCTCAGAAAATTGGACAGAGTACTACTGGAGGATCCCACAATACCTCTTCTGGGCATATATCCAGAAGATGTTCCAACTGCTAAGAAGGACACATGCTCCACTATGTTCATAGCTGCCTTATTTATAATAGCCAGAAGCTGGAAATAACCCAGATGTCCCTCAATAGAGGAGTGGATACAGAAAATGTGGTACATTTACAGAATGGAGTACTACTCAGCTATTAAAAAAATTGAATTTATGAAATTCCTAGGCAAATGGATGGACCTGGAGGGCATCATCCTGAGTGAAGTAACCCAATCACAAAAGAACTCACATGATATGTACTCACTGATAAGTGGGTATTAGCCCAGAAACTTAGAATAACCAAGATATAAGATACAATTTACAAAACACATGAAACTCAAGAAGAACAAAGACCAAAGTGTGGACACTTTGCCTCTTTCTAGAATTGGGAACAAAACGCCCATGGAAGGAGTTAGAGAGACACAGTTTGGAGCACAGACGAAAGATGGACCATCTAGAGACTGCCATATCCGGGGTTCCATCCCATAATCAGCCTCTAAACGCTAACACCATTGAATACACTCGCAAGATTTTGCTGAAAGGACCCTGATATAGCTGTCTCTTGTGAGGCTAAGCAGGGGCGTAGCAAACACAGAAGTGGATGCTCACAGTCAGCTATTGGATCGATCACAGGGCCCCCAAAGGAGGAGCTAGAGAAAGTAGCCAAGGAGCTAAAGGGATCTGCAACCCTATAGGTGGAAAAACAATATGAACTAACCAGTACTCCCCAGAGCTCGTGTCTCTAGCTGCATATGTATTAGCAGTTGGCCTAGTCAGCCATCAGTGGAAAGAGAGACCTACTGGTCTTGCAAACTTTTTATGTCTCAGTACAGGGGAATGCCAGGGCCAAGAAGTGGGAGTGGGTGGGTAGGGGAGTGGGTGGGGGACGGTATGGGGAACTTTGGGATAGCACTGGAAATGTAAAAGAAGAAAATACCTAATAATAGTAATAGTAATAATAATAATAATAAAAGAGTATAACAATATTGAAAGGAAATATGCATTACATAATGGTATACACATATAAATAAAACACACTCATGTTGATATTATATTTGGGGTGTTTACTGACAATGTGAATGGCTATCCACAATGAAATAATTTTTTCATCTTATGTACTACTTTATTCTTTCTGAAATAATGTACATTCATTTTCATGTTGTTAATATTTAAAATGAGAATTCATTTGTTATATGTGAATATAGAGTTCTTGTAATGGCATATCATTACTGTACTTTAACTGTGTACTGGTTATAACACATGGCCACAAATTCCTGGTATCATTCCCTTGACAATACAAATGCAGTAAACAGCATCTTACCATGGACCAGTAGTACCCAGGGGATGATGACATGGAAAGAGAACACAAAATATGAGATATTTTTACCTCAGACTTAAAACCTTCTCAATTCATGAGAAAACATTACATAAAAAATTCTTTAGTAGTATTATCAGAAGAGTGAATATCATGAAAATAAGAAAGGGAATCTTTATAAACTAATGGAGAATAAAGAAAAACATAATTCACGATGGAATCTGGGATTAGATTCAAGACAAAATGAACGGCTTTAGAAGGAGTACCAATGAAAACTAGTCAGAGTTGAACGTTTAGCTGATTATAATATGCTAATGTTAATATCTCAGTTTAAAAACTATCAGAACATATGGCATTCAAATTGACAGAAATCCAGTGAGGATGAAATGGAACCTCACTGGTCTGCAGCACTTCCGTCAATCTGCAATTACTTCAAAATCACAAATTCAAATTGCAGAACATTAAAGTGTTCACACATAATTAATTTTGGATGTTTTAAAAGCTCAAATGACTAGCATATTAATTAATCTTGAGGTTAATTAAAAGCCTAGTCAAGTAAATAATTTGCTCTAGATTACAGAACATATTAGAAATAGTAGAAAATTTTGCTGAAGATTAAAGGCTTTTGTCTTTGTGCATGTGTACATATTCATGTGAGTATATGCATTGTGCATGTGTGTGGGGGGTGAGTGTATATGAATGTGGAGGCTAGCACTTGACAATACATGTCTTCTTTAATTCCTTTCCATCTGAGTTTTGAGACATGTTTCTTTTCTCTCCAAACTGTAGCTCATTGACTGCTCTAGGCTCTCTTATCTTTGAGAAGGGATCTGCTGTTTCTCTGCTTCCACAGCTCTGCCACTCAGTGCACACATGTGAGGCCATACGGACTCTTCATAGGTGGGATATTGAGGTCTGAGCTCAGGTTCTTGTGTTTTTATAAGAGTCCCAAGATCTCTAGAGTCATCTCCTCAGGGCATAATACTTTCTATCTAGAAAAGTAAAGAGCATGTTCCTAGAAATGAAACCAGGATGACTGGTTCTGGATTTGTAGTAACATCTCAGAAGATCTCTCCCAGCATGCTTTGCTCATGTGTGATTAGCTTCCTGAAGGACTGTTTAAGTTGCACACAGGCCAAAGCAACATTAAAACCGTAGACTGGTTTAATTTCAAGACTTTAAAAGTATTCAATTTTACATTTCTCTTGCATATGATATAGAAGATTTATGAATAATTTTAGAGGAAATGACCCTTAGAATTGAGCGGGTTTATTCATGCTGAAATGTTTGATTAAAGTAAGAAACAGGATTAAGTTCTCCTTCAGTAGCTAAACTCTCAGAAAGGTCTGTAATGGTTTGTAAAATATTCTAAATGGATTAAACTAGACCAGTTCTTTCAGGACACAAAGAAAAACATTTCATTTACAAGTAATCTATTTCTGTGCTATAATTTATCTTTATTCATCTTTACTTATTTATACGTTCTATATCCTAATGGTCTTAATGCTTAGCCGCTGTGGTTTGAATGAAAGAAACTATCAAACTATAAATTTAGTGATTCTTTTTACAATAAAGAATATTAAAGTCTAGCCAAGCTCATGTGTCAAGTCACAGTGTGGTTGCTCAGAGCTTAATCTAAAAACAGAAGTGATTGAAAAATGTTTCTTTGAAAAATGCTGTTTCTACAATTTGTTGAAAATCATATTAGTAAAGGTGAAACTCACTCAGTTTCAATCAATAGAAATCATATCATATTGTAAGTACTTTGCTTTAGATTCATTCCCCAAATTATATAGTTGGTTTTATTTTGGCTTCCTCTAAACTACTAACTGGAAACTTGTATGATCTGTGACTGAAAGTGCTTGCACAGGATTTGGACCATTCTCCTGAATGATCTTTCCTCAAACACATCCAACCAAGAAACTGCACATGAGATCACCACCACCAACCTGTTATTATTACTATTACCATTATTATTAGTATTTACTTGATTGAAATGGTTATCTTGATGCTAGTATGGCATTAAGACCATTACTTTTAGTACTACTGATTATCAGGAAAAACAAAATTCTCTGGGCTGCAAAAAAAACCTCACTGTTTTTAAAGAGGATATAGTCTTAGTTCTATATATTTTCTATTCTGAATTGTATCTATTTGTTGATAAGAAACAAAGGTTCATTGTAATGAAAATAGAGACTATAAAACCAAACACCTATACTTGTCAGGCCAATCCTATAGGAAAATAAGCCATGGGGATTCTGATGGGCACATTCTTTTCTAAATGTAGTAACCCTGCCCTACTTAGTTGTGGTTGAGAGTAACATGGTGAGAGAGGCTTCATTTTATGAAGCCATGCTATATGTCAGTAATTTATTGGAAATATTATTTCTTAATGTTTTTAAAGCTGTTCAAGCTAAACAAAACCAAAGTTTAGGTTAGTCACCAATCTGAGAGGGCTGATCACATATAACTATATTTGATAACAATTTTCATGAATATAGAATAAGGTGCAACCTGAGAATTCCTCCAAAATAGTTTGTAAAATTAAAATGTGAAGGAATTTGCTATAGGATAATAAATGTCAAAGGAAATATTTTTGAAAATGTGAGAATTGATGAACTCTATGAAGTTATGAATTCTAGAGTTCAGAGAAATGCTAAAACATGAAAAATACAGATTTGAGAACCATGTCTTCATTTCAATTAACTATTCAAAGAATGTTTCCCTTCACATTGTCCTTGTACAGTTCTTGTCAACAGACCTAACAGTCCTTTATAAATGTTGCCAACCAATAAAACTTTGTGGTTCCAGTTAACTTATTATAGAAATGAAGTACATGAGAGTAGGGGATTATGAGACCTTCTTCTAGGTCCGTATAGTGCTGAACCATTAAATAACTCTTTAGTTACTGATAACCATGATAACCATGAGGACGAGCACATCACATGCAATGATGACATCAGTTTAGAGGTTCCTACAACTCTGTAAGTTTTGTCATATCATCAATGAACAATAGTATCTTTATTTGTGAGGCAACATATGCTATAATAGCAGCTGAATACCATCACAGAGAACATGAACATGTATCTGTCTATCTTGAAAGGTGTTTAACTGTTCAAATATATATCCATTTGAATAATATGTCTCTCATGTGCATAACAAACCCAGGGACATTTAGCCCTTTATTTGATGAAACAGTTGTGATGAAATACTTGGGAGAAACAATTAATAAAAGACAATGGGTAGACAGACAGATGGAAAAACAGAAAGATTAATCACAGGTGACAGAAACCTGTTATGAAGGACTGGTTTATGTGACTATGAAATCTGATGAGTCCCATAACCAGTTATCTGCAGTTTGGAATTGTAGGAAAGATGGTAGTTTAGTTCCAGTCTAAATCAAAAGGCTAAAGAATCAGGAAATTAATAATGGCCCAAAAGCCGAGTAGAAGGGACAGATCTAGGAGACAGCCAAAATACTACTCCTTCATATTTTCCATTTTGTGCCCTTGAAAGGCTGGATAATACATCTTTACATTGATAAATCAGGATGACCTTTCCTCAGTTTACCAAGTCCATTTCTAGTTTATTCCAGGAAATCCTTGGCAACTTCTGGGCACATTGAGATACAATAACTAAAATAGGCAGCTAATGTTTGATTAGCATTTATTACAATTGATAACAATTGATTACAGAAACTTCCTCTACTCTATATGGAGTAGGCAGGACAGATTGTAATGCCTTTAGAAGTTCCACAGCCTCATTGATATTTCATATCTTAAACTTAAACTTTATTTTGAACAACATCTGAATAGATCTGTAAAAATGTTTTTGCTTAAAAATAATTCCTGGGAGACAAGGAGAGATGAGGTCCTAAAACTTCCCTACCAGGGTTTTCAAAACAAAAGAAATGCCACACAAGCCTCACTGAGGCTGCTCTGAGCTTTGCATTAACTCAAATATAATCTGAGCATACTGCCAGAGTCCTGGCCCCAAGATTATCCCTTCTGCAGTGAGGACAGATTCCAGGGGAACAATTCTACTGTCTGTCTATGCCTCTAATTTTTGGACAGTCTTTCTTAAGAAGATTTACACTTAAAACATTCCTTATAACCTTAGTGCTGGAAGGATTGCTTATACTGTAGTCCCCTGCAAGGCAGCAGCCATGGCCAAACTGATTGTATGAGGGTCCAATTTCTGTACAAAGATAAATATATCCAGATAAGTCTGTGTTTGCTTTGTATGGCCGGATGGCTGCAGGGAGCTGCATTAGTGTTCTCATAAGATAAACTCTTGTAATCATCCTAATACAATATATGGCTGAGTTTAAAATCCTGAGCTTGCGATCAAACTGCAAACTGCAGTCAATGGAACACTGGTAATTTTAACCATAATTTTTAAGTTTCTTTTGCAATATTAGAATATATGCAAAACTTTTGGAAAGCAAAATCCAATTTTAAACAATCTATCCTCTTTAAAATCAATACCAAAATCATCACTTTCACATTACAAAGTTTGGCTGCCAGCTCTTATATATGAAAGCATGACAGTGCAGCTTTTAATACCTCATTGAAGAGACATCATTTTAAATTCTATCCCTTATAAATCTAGTTTCTAGAATAAGAATTACACAAAATATTATCCCAATTTAGAAGTATCTTTAAAGACTTGTTTTCCTGAGTTCGCTCATGCCACGTGTTGTTTAGAATGACTCCAACCCTGAGTTACCAATTTTAAGCTAACTTTCTGTTTCGAGCAAAATCTGTTGGCCCCTTTAAGAGCTGCTTGTGTAGATAGATAATCAGCCTCTAGCAGGGCTTTTCCAGCTGTACTTGACTCCCAGCCACAGTGCAGTGTAACTTATCAGTTTCTGTTCTGCAAATTGAGAGTGCCTTTTAAACAAGTTAAACTAAATCAAAGGATAGACAGCCAGTAGATAAAGTTTTAATCATTTTTTTTCTTTCAGCATGAAACACAGAACAACAATCATTCAAACAACAAAACAAAAGCAAACATAAATTGACAGACATATAGACAAATTGGTGCACCAAGGACAGACAACAGACAGAGAGGGAAGAGAACTTGATATCCAGATATCCTAACCAGAACTAAGAATATCTCCATAGGAGCCAGAGAGGAAGCAGGAAGTCTCCTGTCTCCTGGTTTCCTCCTGTCCCTAGGAGAGCTCTGAAATAGCTTATTTCCATAATCCTTCTCTTTTGTTAAAAGGTCCTGAACAGGGGATAACTGCTTTTCTGAAACCCATTCTCTCTCTCTCTCTCTCTCTCTCTCTCTCTCTCTCTCTCTCTCTCTCTCTCATTCAAAGTCTAATTCTTTATCTCCTTCTTTTGGAAATTCTGCCAGAGAAGGGAGAGGGGGCACAGTGGTAGCTTCTGATAGTTTCTCCCCAGTGCCCTGCTTTTCTAACTTTCTTAATTACTCCTCAACTTGTCTAATTCTTTCATTTACATATTTACCATTCCTACTTCTGGGAATTAAGAACAAAATAAATGTACTTGAGCTAAGAATTTTTCTAACATCTGTTATTTTGTTTCTGTAGTTTTGTATTTTACTCTTTTTTATTTATTTTATTGTATCTTAAACCATATTCCTCTCACCTGGAGCAGCTCTTGGCTGTGAACATATTTTTTTAACCCATGTTCCTTGTGTCTTGAGGGATTCCTTGAGATCCCTTTAAAAACAATTCATGTTTACTTAATGCTTGTCCCATAGTCTAACCACTCTTCCTACCTTTCTCGGGTCAGTCTCACAGTGTGGGTGACACTGCAGTGATCTCTGTGAGGATCTTCACTCACTTCCTAATGAAACTGCAACTCATTGTGAGCCACATGCTGGCTGGGCACCAGTTTGTCCTGACATGCAGGGATAATCAGCAAGGGAGTGAAAGAGTGGGAGGAAAGGAGATGAGAAGAATGAGAGCAAGTCAATCATACTGATCAAGCTCTGAAAACTTTATCCAGGAGTGGCAATATAAGCATAAGCAAGGGGAGGCTCCAAGGGAGGGGGAAAGAGCCCAGGGGTTCTCTGAAGGTCAGGTGGCAATCTTCAGCTCCTGGAACCAACAGTCACAGTGTCCTCTTTTTCCACAAACATCTCTACTGTTATGACCACTAATGTTCTCTCAGGATTGTTTATGTAAGCTAGAAAATATCCACAAGGCCATGGCTGAGTCCATGGCTCCCGGCAACCCACCAATAATGTTTTAGCAGTTATGTGCATACTGTAACAGAGCCAGAAGTCATGTAAAATCAGTCATCACCATAGGCCTCCAGCTTTGTGGCTTGTTAAAAAAAATACTCATAATTGTAATATGGGCTATTAGCCTACAATATTTTTCTTTTTCAAAGTTTAAATGTATTAATAACTATTATTATTATTATTTGTGTATATTTGTGTGCATGTGCGCAGGTTCACATGGACCTCAGTGCATCTGGAACTTAGAAGATAGGGGGTTTCAATCCCCTCCTATCATTTTGCAGGACCCAGTGATGAGAGTTTTTAGGCCTCGAGGTAGATCTTCTACCCACTGAGCAATCTCAGTAGTCTACCTGTCTTGTTTTAGAGGTGAAATAATAAAATTTGTTGCTATCTAGTAGCCAAATATTATTCTCCAAAATTATTTTGTAGGTTAAAATTCTAAGTACTTGAATTATTCTATATTTGGGAGCCTTAAGGTCATCTATCCATACAGCTATGACTAATAACCATACATAGATACCGGAAAAGAGTAAAATGTCCTGGTGTTTGTTCATCATGATTAATATTCATATAGCAGTAAGTGATCATTACTGAACATTTTGATTCTACTTTGATGCTGAGAACTCATACCAAAAACCAATTCTCTATAAGAAAGTGATAATAAGCCGGGCAGTGGTGGCACACATCTTTAATCCCAGCACTTGGGAGGCAGAGACAGGTGGATTTCTGAGTTCTAGGCCAGCCTGGTCTACAGAGCAAGTTCCAGGACATCCAGAGCTTTACAGAGAAACCCTGTCTCAAAAACAACAACAACAACAACAACAACAAGTGAAAATAACTTCGTAATAAGCTGAATGTGGGATTTCTGAGTAAGAAGCGTTTGATGCTTCTGTAATGTGGCCAGTTACGACCAGGTTGTTACCACTTATCTTCCAAACTGAGGACTTTTCCTTTTTATCATTGACATACATTGCTGAGAAGCAATAGTCTAAATTTATGTATTTGTGTTCATTTACTTAACACTCAAACATATAACCTTCACCAGCATCAGAAAAAAATGGACCCTTTATAGTACAGCTACTATTGGTGTAATAGAAATTTACAAATAACCAAAATATTTTATATTAGTATAGCTATTTGTTTAAGCCATGTATCATGGTTATTTTGCTTTTCTTTCATTAAAATTTTAACAGTATGTCAACATTACCATATTTTCATGTTGATCTATAGACTTGATTTCACTTATGTTGGACCTATAAATTAGTCAAAAACTACAAAGTTATTACTGTAAAAATAAAAACTGCTTTCAAATAAGAGATATTTTAAAGTATATCCAGTTACTGGAATCAGAAGAATATTTTCTATAAGTATTGTCTGGGCATTGCTGATATGACTATTTTTAAAGTTATTATTATAATTCAGTTTAGTTAAATAAATATGCCTATAGACCTATAAAGTGTAGTAGCTGACCACTTAGTTTACACATGAAAGCAGGAAAAATTCAAATTTCAAAATAATTAATTAAAAAAATAATATGAAAATAGTTATTTGCATAACAAAAATACAGAAAATGCATGCAACTGTTTTGACAGAAGAAAATAATAAAGAATTGAATTCATATGGCTTAGGGATTTCCCATAACTAGTGTTATCACAAGACTGTATATTCTTCTAATTCTCTCTGGGCTTATGTATTTAAAAGCTTAGTCATTTTATTTGTGCTATATGTGGATATTAATTCTTATTTTTTATGTTTCCAATTTGTTCACCTTTTAAGTACTAAAAGAAATTCTTGTCATAGCTCAATTTTTCCAAATAAGAAGAAATTTATAAGTAGTTATTTTTCTTCTTGAGTAACATATGCGTTTTCTTGTCTTAATTGCTGTAAGGACCTGGCTTTGAAGGCTCCATTAAATACGAACAACAACAAAAATGTATTAACCTAACCTACAGATAAACAAATGCACATAATTTTTTTAACAATTTTTATTAGATATTTTCTTCATTTACATTTCCAATGCTATCCCCAAAGTCCCCTATATACTCCCCCAGCCCTATTCCCCAACCCACTACTCCTGCTTTCTGCCCTGGAATTTCCCTGTATTGGGGCATATAATCTTTACAAGACCAAGGGCCTCTCCTCCCAATGATGGCCAACTAGGCCATCTTCTGCTACATATGCAGCTAGACACACAAGCTCTGGGGGTACTGGTTGGTTCATATTGTTGTTCCACCTATAGGGTTGCAGACCCCTTCAGCTCCTTGGGTACTTTCTCTAGCTCCTTCATTAGGGGCCCTTTGTTCCATCCAATAGATGGAACATCCAACAGTCATGAATATTCATTTCTGTATTTGCCAGGCACTGGCATAGCCTCATAAGAGACAGCTATATCAGGGTCCTGTCAGCAATCTTGCTGGTATATGCAATCCATCAGCCACTAAACTCAGCCACCTAAATATTTTTAATTGAAAAATGTTTCATACTGCACTACAAAAAAAATATCAAACCCTATGGCAGGTTAACATTGTTTAATCTGAATGTCTTAAAGGCTTTACCCTAGGGCTGAAGGCATCCTAGACCACCTAAATATATGAAAGAACAAGATATGCATATTCATCTTTATGATGTTCACTGTTTTCTATAGCTCCTGTCAGACTGAGTCAATCCAAGGCTCAAATCTAAAATTTAGTGCTGTACTTACTTGTGTTTTGACTTCATACATTCTGTGATTTTAGAGAATATATTTCCTTTATGGGTAAGGAAAAGTATTTCAACTCACTGTGTTTCACACACATCTGTATCATTATCGAGTGACCATAAGATAGCTACATAGGACAAATAAAAGGATATGAATCTGTCTGTCATATGAACATTAAAAAAATTTGAATTCCCAACAAAGGGACTGCTGCAATTGCTGCAGAAGGTAAACAAGGATCAAGCTGATAGCAGAAATCTTCCTCAATCCCTGTTTAAATATTTAACTATTTTCTTGTGTTTCTTTCTTTCTGGTAATACATCTGTCTTCTATTATTTGTTCTGAATTACATATGTTTATAATACATAGAAGTGTGAAATTTAGGGAAGACTGTCAATTTAACAAAATCTAAAATCATCTAGGAGACAACTCCCAGATATATAATTTCTGAGGAGTTATTTAGATCAGTTTAGCCTCCAAAAATGTCTTCAGTAGGTTAATTGTGGCATGAAGACATACCCTAAAAGAAGGGAGTATCATACTGTGACCTAGGGTCCTGGTATACATAAAAGGAGACAGGAGCCTAACAGAAATATTTAATCTTCTCTGATTCATGACTGAGGTATGACTAGCTTCCTCAAGATCCTGCTGTCATGACTTTTCTACCATGATGAACTTTGTAGCCACAGTAGATCCTTTTTCTACCATTTGAACTATGTAGCCACAGTAGATCCCTTTTCCCTTTAATTGTTTTTGTTAGAGCATATTATCACAGTAACAAGAACAATGAGGATAAAATCTGACAGATTTGATGCTGAAAGGACTGACACAGACTGACACCATGACAGGCTTCAAACTGGCAGTTCAGGGAAATAGGTCTAAATTTCTGTTTCCCAAAACTGGGCCAGTCCGGACAAGTCCAAGCAAGTCAATTTCTAGAAAAACAAGAGGCTTTGGGCAGCCAATCAGAAACTGCCTTGCCACCTGGCCTGAGGCAAGAGCAGTGAGGCAGTAACAGTTTCTAGCCTCCCCACTGCCCTAGTAATTGTTCTGGAATGTCCCCAGAGGCCTAGCCAATCCCCAAAACCCACATACCCTAGGGAGTCAGCCAACCAATCAAGATAAATACCCCCTAACCTTCCCAGGAAGTCACCTAAGCTGCTTTAAATTGCTGCTCACCTGGAGGTGTCCATTTTGGTAAATGGTAGATAATTGCATGTTAGACTTCAGCAGAGTAAAGTGGTCTTTGGTTTTGCATTTGAGTCTGGGGTGAATCTTGGACCTTTACAATGCTAAAGAAGTCCCTAGGAAAGACACTCAGAGACAGATTCAAAGGGAAAACACACTGCATAAAGCAGAAATAAAGCCATTTGAGAATTACATTAAAGCTAAGTAATACCAGTAGTACTGAACATGCAAGTTCTCTATCTATGTAGTTGAGAGGAGTAAATATGATTAAATGTGTTATATGAAATTCTCAAAAAAACTAATGAAAATGAGAAAGAGAAAAAGAACCAATTGTTTTGATGACACAAATATGATGGTGTATAGTATTTCAGTTGAAGGAGATTCCTTCTGTCTTGTAAACCTGCAACAAAGTGATCCTGAGCACCAACTCTAGACCTGCCCATGGCCAGAGAATACTGTATAGACATTATGATAGAAGTAACTCAGGGATTGCAACCCCATAGGAAGAACAAAAATATCAATCAACCAGACCCCCACAGAGCTCCCAGGGACTAAACCACCAACCAAAGAATACATATAGAGTGACCCAGCAGGGTTTGGCATGGATGGGAGAGTGGGGTTCTGGAGAGGAAAATGGGAAAGAGGATAAGATCTGAAATGTAAATACATAAAAGATAGAGTAAAAATATTTAAAAATTGTAGATTAAAAAAAAGAGAGAGAAGTAACTCACACTGGCTTTAAGCCAGACACCAAATAACTATGTTTGCCATAAGGGAGTGAACATTTTATTGATAGATGAATATACAAAAAAAGTTGTGTCACACTGGATAATGAGGAACATAAGTTTGGCTGAAACCCATCTTTGAAAAGTTAATTGTTCTGCCTCATTTTATTTAATTTCATATCAAGTCTTTCCTGTTCGTTCTTTACACTCCGTTAAAGAAGTTCTCAGAAATAAATACATCACAATCTTTGAAAAACAATAAATTACAAGACAAAAGAACACTCCTTCTAGAACAAACATGCCTCTAAAATAAAGAAAATAACCTACTTATAATTCAATTATCTTCGGGGTATAGAAATTCAGATGAGAGAGATGCATGCCAAGTTTGGAACCAAAGAAATGGCCTTTGCATCTGATGAGGACAAAGGGGATTCTGGCTCGCTGTAGGATGTAGAAGTTGCCAGAACACCCCAGTAACATGCTTCTCTATAGGATGTAGAAGTTCCCAGAATACCCCAGTAATATACAGATGCTCAGAATGCAGGCTTTCTCTGAAAAGGTAAACTTTCACCAGATCATGGTAATTTTAATTTTCCAGAAAAGAAAAGGAAAGAAAGTAAAGGCATATATCATTTTCACTCTTTCACATGGGAAATTTGTTTGAGATTAGGAATTTAGAGCTTATGGCCATGTTAGATCTCATGCCATTGATCAGTTTCGAGACAGGTACATGCAGACCCATGAGCACAACAAAGGCAACCGCAACAGGAGTAAACTGGAAGTAACTCATGCTCATCAAAAGATGAAATTGACAAACAAAATACACCACAGCCCACTCCTGAATGTGAAAGGTAATTTTTTTTAAATTAGTTTATATATTTCCATTTCAAATGTTGTCCTCCTTCCCAATCTCCTTTCCTTTGCCTCTAAGACAGTGCTCCCACACCCACCCACCCACTCCTGCCTCACCCTTCTCGCATCCTCCTACACTGGGGCAACAAGCCTTCACAGGACCAAGGGCCTCCCCTTCCATTGGTGCTAAAGTAATCGGCTACATATGTAGCTGGAGCCATGGACCCATCCATGTTGTACTCTTTGTGTTTAAGGCAAGAACCCACCAATGACAGTGTCAGACTTTATCATACAACCTCACATCAAGAACTATCATTTGAAAAGAGGGAATGACAAAGGAATGTATCAGGCATCCTTTGGGAAACAGTCATCTCAGGAAACATTTTTCAGAACTGAAAAGATCCCAGAAGATGGAAAGATCTCCCATGCTCATGGATTGGCAGGATTAATATAGTAAAAATTGCTATCCTGTTAGAAGCAATCTAAAGATTCAATGCAATCCCCATCAAAATTCCAACTCAATTCTTCACTGAGATAGAAAGGTCAATTTGCAAATTCATCTGGAATAATAAAACACCTAGGATAGCAAAAACTATTCTCAACAATAAAAGAAACTCTGGTGGAATCACCAGGCCTGACATTAAGCTGTACTACAGAGCAATTGTGATAAAAACTGCATGGTACTGGTACAGTGACAGACAGGTAGATCAATGGAATAGGATTGAAGACGCAGAAATGAATCAACATACCTATGGTCACTTATTGTTTGACAAGGGAGCTAAAACCATCCAGTGGAAAAAAGACAGCATTTTCAACATATTGTGCTGGCACAACTGGCGGTTATCATGTAGAAGACTGTGAAATGATTCATTCTTATCTCCTTGTACAAAGCTCAAGCTAAGTGGATCAAAGACATAAAATCAGAGACACTGAAATTAATAGAAGAGAAAGTGGGGAAAAGCCTCTAAGATATGGGCACAGGGAAAAAATTCCTAAACAGAGCAGCAATGGCTTGTGGTGTAAGATCAAGAATTGACACATGGGACCTCATAAAATTGCAAAGCTTCTGTAAGGCAAAATACATTGTCAATAAGACAAAAAGGCCACCAATAGATTGGGAAAGAATTTTTTACCAATCCTAAATCTGATAGGGGACTAATATCCAATATATACAAAGAGCACAAGAAGCTGGACTCCAGAAATTCAAATAACCCCGTTAGAAAATGGGATACAGAGCTAAAAAAAGAATTCTCACCTGAGGAATACTGAATGGCTGAGAAGCACCTGAAAAAATGTAACATCCTTAATCAGGGAAATGCAAATCAAAACAACTTTGAGATTCCACCTCACACCAGTCAGAATGAC
This sequence comes from Mus caroli, assembly GCF_978045245.1. NCBI lineage: Eukaryota > Metazoa > Chordata > Mammalia > Rodentia > Muridae > Mus > Mus caroli. The sequence goes on along the minus strand of NW_028227256.1, from coordinate 28,723,277 downwards.
TAAGATCAAAAATTCAGGTGACAGGAGATGCTGGTGAGGATGTGGAAAAAGAGGAACACTCCTCCATTGCTGGTGGGATTGCAAGCTTGTACAACCACTCTGGAAGTCAGTCTGGAGGTTCCTCAGAAAATTGGACATAGTACTACCAGAAGATCCAGCAATACCTCTCCTGCACATATACCCAGAAGAAGTTCCAACTGGTAATAAGAACACATGCCCCACTATGTTCATAGCAGCCTTATTTATAATATCCAGAAGCTGGAAAGAACCCATATGTCCCTCAACAGAAGAATGGATACATAAAATGTGGTACATTTATACAATGGAGTACTACTCAGCTATTAAAAACAATGAATTTATGAAATTCTTGGACAAATGGATGTATCTGGAGGATATCATCCTTATTGAGGTAAACCAATCACAAAAGAAGCCATTAGATATGCACTTACTGATAAGTGGATATTAGCCCAGAATTATAGAACACCCAAGATACAATTTGAAAATACAAGAAAATCAAGAAGAGGGAAGACCAATGGGTGGATACTTCATTCTTCTTTAGAATAGGGAACAAAATACCCATGAAAGGAGTTGCAGAGACAAAGTTTGGATCTAAGATGAAAGGATGGACTATCCAGAGACTACCCCACCTGGGGATCCATCCCATAATCAGCCACCAAACCCAGACACTATTCCATATGTCAGCAAGATTTTGCTGAAGGGACCCTGGTATAGATGTCTCTTATGAGGCTATGCCAGGGCCTGGCAAATGCAGAAGTGGATGCTCACGGTCATCTATAAGATGGAACATAGGGCCCCCAATGGAGAAGCTAGAAAAATCACCCAAGGAGCTGAAGGGGTCTTCAACACTATGAGTGAAACAACACTATGAACTAACCAGTCCCCCCCCCCCCCAGAGCTCGTGTGTCTAGCTGCATATGTAGCAGAAGATGGTGTAGTCGGCTATCACTGGGAAGAGAGGGCCCTTGGTGTTGCAAACTTTATATGCTCCAGTATAGGGGAATGTCAGGGCCAAGAAGTGGGAGTGGGTGAGTAGCCAAGCAGGGCCGGTGGAGGGTATAGGGAACTTTTGGGATATCATTTGAAATGTATATAAAGAAAATATCTAATAAAAAATGCAATGGAAAAAAAAAAGAAATGATGAAAGATGGACAGAAGTTATTTCAACTGTGATAGAAAGAAGCTACAATATGAGGTGACAACCAAACTTGGTATCATCTGTCCAGTGCCAAGTTTGAGATCATGCAAACTGTGACCAAGATCATGGAAGTTTCCAGATAGCTTCCAAGGCCTGGTAGTATGTAGCAGTGTTTGATTGCCTGTATTGACCTCTTGACTGTGCTCTGCATAAAGCTACAAAACAACAAAACCAAATAAATACTTGAACCAACAAAGCAAAACTTCCAAGTTTTATTGGAGATACAAGATTGATAGAGATGGCAGGAATGTGACCTTTGCCAAGAAAAGCTGGAAGCATAAAATGAAGCCAAGATAAAATCCTATGTAGTGCCATTCCAAGAGCTGTATTATGTGCCCAGTATACACCTAGTGGAGCATAGCAATAAATCCATGAATTCTAGATGCTAGACATGGTGATAAAAGTGCTCTTTTCTCTTCTTGGTTTTAGTTTTATTTTAGTCTGGTCTTTCACTGCTATACCTCCATGCTACCCTTTTGGAAGAAGAATACTAAATTTATGTCCTTGTATTGTATCCTAGAAATATACAACCTAATTGTTACGTTTTATAAGAGCTCACAAGTAAGTAATTACATTGAGTCTCAAGAGAGACCTTAGACTATTTAAGAGATGTTGAAACTATCAAAGACTAGTAAGACATTTAAATTTGTATTGGACTTTCATAATTTCTTATAAGATAGTCATAAACTTTAGAGGCCTAGGGAATGTTGCTGTTTGAAAGTAAAATGTTCCCAAAACTCATGTGAGATAATTTCTCCTCAGCTGGTAAGAAGCTATAGAGCCTTTGAAAGGGAATTTAGCTAGAGAAAATGGGTTTATGGGAAGTTGTGTCTTAGGGTTAATGCTTAATCTTTCTCCTTTGCTTCTGGATCCGCTGAAGTTTGCTCAATGTACCTCACACCCCTGTGACCAACTCTGCTCTGCTCCTGATTATTTTCAAGTGTATAGTTTTAATTTTATTCACTTTCAAATGTCTGTTGTTGTACTCAATTACATTGAGTACACATAAGACTTAGAACAAAGCAATAAGTTGTATGATTAAGGTTCCATTTCACTACTTAGTAATTGTTAAACTAGGAAGGTGTGCTGGCTAGTTTTGTGTCAACTTGACACAGCTGGAGTTATCACAGAGAAAGGAGCTTCAGTTGAGGAAATGTCTCCATGAGATCCAACTGTAAGGCATTTTCTCAATTAGTGATCAAGGGGAAAAGGCCCCTTGTGTGTGGGACCATCTCTGGGCTGGTAGTCTTGGGTTCTATAAGAGAGCAGGCTGAGCAAACCAGGGGAGGCAATCCAGTAAGAAACATCCCTCCTTGGCTTCTGTATCAGTTCCTGCTCCTTGCCCTGCTTGAGTTCCAGTCCTGACTTCCTTTGGTGATGAACAGCAGTATGAAAGTGTAAGCTGAATAAACCCTTTCCTCTCAACTTGCTTCTTGGTCATGATGTTTGTGCAGGAATAGAAACCCGGACTAAGACAGAAGGTAATGTTAACTATATTAACTTTAGTCCATTTTTAAATTTTAAAATACAAATTATAATACAGTAAAACTGAACATTTAATAGTCAGTGATTATATGATAAACATTTTTATCCACATAGTAAAATTATATGGTGATTTCCTGTTTCAAAGGAATTTTATAGCAACTATCATGGCAAGAAATATCTTGAAAATGAGAGCACCAAAATTATACTAATAATCATAATAATAGGCCACCTTCCATGCTTGGCCATATATATACATACATAATATATGTGTGCAGGAGCGAATGTAATAACCTACTGAAATACATAGCAGGTTGTGCTTTGGGTATAATCTGGGTACATAGTCATGCCTACCATAACAATATGACTTGGTAAATGACAAGACTACATGCAGTATTATGGTCCCAGAAAATGGTGATGTCTAAAAACATTCTAACCTTGAAAGTTTGTGTACATGGACTCTGATGTATACTTAATGATATCCATGATGCATTGTTAAGTGATGTATATCTGTATATAGTCATTTTCAACTATATTCCATCATCATGAAAAGAATAAAATAAATCACTCCTATAGCAATAATGCATGAGTAGTGTTCCTATTATGAAATATACTTGAAATGTTATAAAAATAGCAAGAAGGTCAGTGTGGCCAAAATCAACCGAGGAATGAGATAGTAACTCCCAAGAGCAAGAGGTTGTCAAAATTGGCAGATAAGTAAATGTCAGCTAAATGAAAAGCTGTCAGTGGGTTTTCTGAACAGAAGTAATACAATCAGAGCTATTTTTTGCACCTGTGGTTCCTGGAAAGGAACCGGGGGTCACACTAAAATGTGTCATGAATCCTGGAACAACGAACTACAATGCCATTAACAATATAGGTGAGTAGAGGAATTGTTCTAGCTTGCTGGAAGTGGGGAGTAAACCAAAAACAATGGCAGGTAATATAAGGCCCTTCTAAAAGGTCTACATCCTCCTCCTCGGAGAACATTTGGCATTTTCTTGAAAAAGTACTTTCTAGATGGGTTTACTCCAAGAACTTACTATAACATGATTAGTTCTTAATAAAATTAAATATATTACAAGATAGAGTCAGAAATTAGACATACTAATAATATTAGTAAAATAATAATAACAATTTTTAAAATAAATAAATAAAGGTATACAGCTTGCCTTGAGGAAGGAAAGGGGGGCTTTGAGCCAGCTATGTAGGTAACCTCTAGAGGTAGGAAGCACAAGAAAACAAATTTTCACCTAATTTTACCAAAAAGAATTAAAATCCAAGTAACTCTTTGGTTTTTGTTGTTGTTGTTATGGTTGTTAAATTTTTTGTGTGCAATCATGTTGGACTTTTGAAATATAAACTGTCAGGTAATAAATTAACAAGATTTTATTATCTAATGAGTGGTAATTTATGATATGTTGAGTGGGAGTTCCAGAGGAAAGAAGCAAAGAATTAGAAGGTGTTAAATATTAACTAAGAAAATAGTATCAGTTGAAACCGGAAATAATTCAAACAGTTAGAGAAAAGAACAGTGGTTTACTTTCGATCATGTAAAGTCTGTGTTACTTCCATTTAAAAGGATCAAGTTGTTAGGTGAGCAAGACTGGGCATTTCAGAAGAAGGCTCTGGAATCAGTCCATAGTATGGGGTCTCAAAGAATGGAGTTGGTATTTAAGGTATGGGGCAGGCATGACAACCAAAGGGTAGAGATAAGGTTCTGAGGATTATCCTAGGATACATGTCAGTGTTCTCACATTTTAGTGTGTTATCACCCACATAAAGTATGGATGATTTACATCAATGATAGTCTTTAGAGATGGCAAAGAAGACTTTTGGACAAGAGAAAGATTCATGAAGTGGATTATATTTTCTATGAATATGAAGGAGAACATTACATAGGATGTTTTTTAAACTGGAGAGTAAAGTGCTCATGAAATAAGATTATATATAAATCAATAAACAATCATAGCTTGTATGTAAGTCAATAGAACACCATGGCTTGGCTGAAATATTTTTAGAAGTTTTAGCTGTTTTAGTACCTACTGGTGGTGGGAAATCATGAAGAAGTGACAGTGAAATATGGATTGATTATCTCTTCTTGCTTTTGCTCCCAGTGAGAGATCAGTGCTCCCAGTGAAAGACAGATGTGCAGTAACAATAGTCATGTTTGCTGCTCAGTGATGTGTATGTCAGTGACTAGGAAATGCATGTTTTAGAGTTACGGTAATGAGTCCTATTGTCAAAGCTCAGCCTGTTCAGGAAATTTGCAGAAGCTTTTCCATAGTGAGACATTTTGACAGGTGGGATTAATAGGTTGGAAACATGGAGAATTTGGAAAGGTAAAAGAAGCCAATTAGTTTGTTAGGAAATACAAATACTATTCTAGATGTTAGTCTAAACTGTATAGGAATAGAGAATCTAGGTCAGGTATGAAATATACATGACATTTGAAGGACCTAGCTGGTGAAATGTAAAGACCATACTATGACAAATGATTCAGTGCTGGTATTTTAAGGCATAGTCTAGGCATAATTTCTTCAAGAGTCAAATCACCCATGAAATAAATTATGCTTTATCAATATCCATAGTCCCATTGTGGGCATTTGTCACTATATCAGTTACTTTTCCTTATTACATATGACCAAGATGGGCAACAGACTCCCACCATATTTGGACCAGCCTTTTTAGTCACCATGCTTTCACCTGAATGGATTGTCTGCTAAATGATGAGCCAAAATAAACCCTTTTCATTAAGATGGTTCTATAAAATATTTTGTTAGATGAATGAGATGAGAAACCAATAAATTGACAGATGTCCACAGTGCAGGAATAATGGAAAATAGGAATAGAGAAGGAGAATTGAGTAAGGTGACATTTTTGGACACACAATCAGAGCAGTATTCCCTGTTAAGATAAGAATGGGAATGGGTGGGTAGGGAAGTGGGGGGGAGGGTATGGGGGACTTTTGGGATAGAATTGGAAATGTAATTGAGGAAAATACATAATAAAAAATATTTGTTGGTGGGATTGCAAGCTTGTACAACCACTCTGGAAATCAGTCTGGCAGTTCCTCAGAAAACTGGATATAGTACTACCGGAGGATCCTGCAACACCTCTCCTCAGCATATATACAGAAGATGTTCCAACTGGTAAGAAGGACACATGCTCCACTATGTTCATAGCAGCCTTATTTATAATAGCCAAAAGCTGGAAAGAACCCAGATGCCCCTCAACAGAGGAATGGATACAGAAAATGTGGTACATTTACACAGTGGAGTACTACTCAACTATTAAAAAGAATGAATTTATGAAATTCCTAGGCAAATGGATGGACCTGGAGGGCATCATCCTGAGTGAGGTAACCCAATCACAAAGGAACTCACACAATATGTACTCGCTGATAAGTGGATATTAGCCCAGAAACTTAGGATACCTAAGATATAAGATACAATTTGCTAAACGCATGAAACTCAAGAAGAACGAAGACCAATGTGTGGACACTTTGCCCCTTCTTAGTATTGGGAACAAAACACCCATGGAAGGAGTTACAGAGTCAAAGTTTGGAGCTGAGACGAAAGGATGGACCATCTAGAGACTGCCATATCCAGGGATCCATCCCATAATCAGCTTCCAAATGCTGACACCATTGCATATACTAGCAAGATTTTGCTGAAAGGACCCAGATAGAGCTGTCTCTTGTGAGACTATGCCGGGGCCTAGCAAACACAGAAGTGGATGCTCACAATCAGGTATTGGATGGATCACAGGGCCCCCAATGGAGGAGCTAGAAAAAGTACCCAAGGAGCTAAAGGGATCTGCAACCCTATAGGTAGAACAACATTATGAACTAACCAGTACCCTGGAGCTCTTGACTCTAGCTGCATATGTATCAAAAGATGGCCTAGTCAGCCATCACTGGAAAGAGAGGCCCATTGGACTTGCAAACTTTATTTTTTTTTTTATTTTTATTACATATTTTCCTCAATTACATTTCCAATGCTATCCCAAAAGTCCCCCATAGCGCCCCCCACTTCCCTAGCCACCCATTCCCACTCTTTTGGCCCTGACATTCCCCTATATTGGGGCATATAAAGTTTGCAAGTACAGTGGGCCTCTCTTTCCATTGATGGCCGACTAGGTCATCTTTCGATACATATGCAGCTAGAGACAAGAGCTCCGGGGTTCTGGTTAGTACATCATGTTGTTCCAACAATAGGGTTGCAGATCCCTTTAGCTCCTTGGGTACTTTCTCTAGCTTCTCCATTGGGAGCCCTGTGATACATCCAATAGCTGACTGTGAACATCCACTCCTGTGTTTGCTAGGCCCCGGCATCGTCTCACAAGAGACAGCTATATTAGGGTCCTTTCAGCAAAATCTTGCTAGTGTATGCAATGGTGTCAGCGTTTAGTAGCTGATTATGGGATGGATCCCTGGATACAGCAGTCTCTAAATGGTCCATCCTTTCATCACAGTTACGAACTTTGTCTCTGTAACTCCTTCCCTGGGTGTTTTGTTCCCAATTCTAAGAAGGTGCACAGTGTCCACACTTTGGTCTTCATTCTTCTTCAGTTTCATGCGTTTAGCAAATTGTATCTTATATCTTGGGTATCCTAAGTTTTGGGCTAATATCCACTTATCAGTGAATACATATTGTGTGAGTTCTTTTGTGATTGTGTTACTTCACTCAAGATGATGCCCTCCTGGTCCATCCATTTGGCTAGGAATTTCATAAATTCATTCTTTTTAATAGCTGAGTAGTACTCCATTGTGTAAATGTACCATAATTTCTGTATCCATTCCTCTGTTGAGGGACATCTGGGTTCTTTCCAGCTTCTGGCTATTATAAATAGGGCTGCTATGAACATAGTGGAGCATGTGTCCTTTTTACCGGTTGGGACATCTTCTGGATATATGCCCAGGAGAGGTATTGCTGGATCCTCCAGTAGTACTATGTCCAATTTTCTGAGGAACCGCCAGACTGATTTCCAGAGTGGTTGTACAAGCTTGCAATCCCACCAACAATGGAGGAGTGTTCCTCTTTCTCCACATCCTCGCCAGCATCTGCTGTCACCTGAATTTTTGATCTTAGCCATTCTGACTGGTGTGAGGTGGAATCTCAGGGTTGTTTTGATTTGCATTTCCCTGATGATTAAGGATGTTGAACATTTTTTCAGGTGCTTCTCTGCCATTCGGTATTCCTCAGGTGAGAATTCTTTGTTCAATTCTGAGCCCCATTTTTTAATGGGGTTATTTGACTTTCTGGAGTCCACCTTCTTGAGTTCTTTATATATATTGGATATTAGTCCCTTATCTGATTTAGGATAGGTGAAGATCCTTTCCCAATCTGTTGGTGTTTTTTTTGTCTTATTGATGGTGTCTTTAGCCTTGCAGAAGCTGTGTAGTTTCATGAGGTCCCACTTGTCAATTCTTGATCTTACAGCACAAGCCATTACTGTTCTATTCAGGAATTTTTCCCCTGTGCCCATATCTTCAAGGCTTTTCCCCTCTTTCTCCTCTATAAGTTTCAGTGTCTCTGGTTTTATGTGAAGTTCCTTGATCCACTTAGACTTGACCTTAGTACAAGGAGATAGGAATGGATCGATTCGCATTCTTCTACATGTTAACAACCAGTTGTGCCAGCACCATTTGTTGAAAATGCTGTCTTTCTTCCACTGGATGTTTTTAGCTCCCTTGTCGAAGATCAAGTGACCGTAAGTGTGTGGGTTCATTTCTGGGTCTTCAATTCTATTCCATTGGTCTATTTGTCTGTCACTATACCAGTACCATGCAGTTTTTATCACAATTGCTCTGTAGTAGAGCTTTAGGTCCGGCATGGTGATTCCACCAGAGGTTCTTTTATCCTTGAGAAGAGTTTTTGCTATCCTAGGTTTTTTGTTATTCCAGATGAATTTGCAGATTGCACTTTCTAATTTGTTGAAGAATTGAGTTGGAATTTTGATGGGGATTGCATTGAATCTGTAGATTGCTTTTGGCAAGATAGCCATTTTTACAATGTTGATCCTGCCAATCCATGAGCATGGGAGATCTTTCCATCTTCTGAGATCTTCTATAATTTCTTTCTTCAGAGACTTGAAGTTTTTATTATACAGATCTTTCACTTCCTTAGTTAGAGTCACGCCAAGATATTTTATATTATTTGTGACTATTGAGAAGGGTGTTGTTTCCCTAATTTCTTTCTCAGCCTGTTTATTCTTTGTGTAGAGAAAGGCCATTGATTTGTTTGAGTTAATTTTATATCCAGCTACTTCACCGAAGCTGTTTATCAGGCTTAGGAGTTCTCTGGTGGAATTTTTAGGGTCACTTAGATGTACTATCATATCATCTGCAAAGAGTGATATTTTGACTTCATCTTTTCCAATTTGTATCCCTTTGATCTCCTTTTGTTGTCGAATTGCTCTGGCTAGGACTTCAAGTACAATGTTGAATAGGTATGGAGAAAGTGGACAGCCTTGTCTATTCCCTGATTTTAGAGGGATTGCTTCAAGCTTCTCACCATTTACTTTGATGTTGGCTACTGGTTTGCTGTAGATTGCTTTTATCATGTTTAGGTATGGGCCTTGAATTCCTGATCTTTCCAAGACTTTTATCATGAATGGGTGTTGGATCTTGTCAAATGCTTTTTCCGCATCTAACGAGATGACCATGTGGTTTTTGTCTTTGAGTTTGTTTATATACTGGATTACGTTGATGGATTTCCGTATATTGAACCATCCCTGCATCCCTGGGATGAAACCTACTTGGTCAGGATGGATGATTGTTTTGATGTGTTCTTGGATTCGGTTAGCAAGAACTTTATTGAGGATTTTTGCATCAATATTCATAAGGGATATTGGTCTGAAGTTTTCTATCTTTGTTGGGTCTTTTTGTGGTTTAGGTATCAGAGTAATTGTGGCTTCATAGAATGAGTTGGGTAGAGTACCTTCTGTTTCTATTTTGTGGAATAGTTTGTGAAGAACTGGGATTAGATCTTCTTTGAAGGTCTGATAGAACTCTGCACTAAACCCATCTGGTCCTGGGCTTTTTTTAGTTGGGAGACTATTAATGACTGCTTCTATTTCTTTGGGGGATATAGGGCTGTTTAGATCATTAACCTGATCTTGATTCAGCTTTGGTACCTGGTATCTGTCTAGGAACATCTCCATTTCATTCAGGTTCTCCAGTTTTGTTGAGTATAGCCTTTGGTAGAAGGATCTGATGGTGTTTTGGATGTCTTCAGGATCTGTTGTTATGTCTCCTTTTTCATTTCTGATTTTGTTAATTAGGATGCTTTCCCTGTGCCCTCTAGTGAGTCTGGCTAAGGGTTTATCTATTTTGTTGATTTTCTCAAAGAACCAGCTCCTTGATTGGTTGATTCTTTGAATAGTTTTTCTTGTTTCCACTTGGTTGATTTCACCCCTGAGTTTGATTATTTCCTGCCGTCTACTCCTCTTGGGTGAATTCGCTTCCTTTTGTTCTAGTGCTTTTAGGTGTGTTGTCAATCTGCTAATGTGTGCTCTCTCCAGTTTCCTTTTGGAGGCACTCAGAGCTATGAGTTTTCCTCTTAGAAATGCTTTCATTGCGTCCCATAAGTTTGGGTATGTTGTGGCTTCATTTTCATTGAACTCTAAAAAGTCCTTAATTTCTTTCTTTATTCCTTCCTTGACCAAGGTATCATTGAGAAGAGTGTTGTTCAGTTTCCACGTGAAGGTTAGCTTTCTATTATTTATTTTGTTATTGAAGATCAGCTTTAGTCCATGGTGATCTGATAGGATGCATGGGACAATTTCAATATTTTTGTATCTGTTGAGGCCTGTTTTGTGACCAATTATGTGGTCAATTTTGGAGAAGGTGCCATGAGGTGCTGAGAAGAACGTATATCCTTTTGTTTTAGGATAGAATGTTCTGTAGATATCTGCCAGATCCATTTGATTCATAATTTCTCTTAGTTTCTCTGTGTCCCTGTTTAGTTTCTGTTTCCATGATCTGTCCATTGGTGAAAGTGGTGTGTTGAAGTCTCCCACTATTATTGTATGAGGTGCAATGTGTGCTTTGAGATTTACTAAAGTTTCTTTAATGAATGTGGCTGCCTTTGTATTTGGAGCATAGATATTCAGGATTGATAGTTCCTCTTGGAAGATTTTACCTTTGATGCGTATGAAGTGTCCCTCCCTGTCTTTTTTAATGATTTTGGGTTGGATGTCAATCTTATCAGATATTAGAATGGCTACTCCAGCTTGTTTCTTCATGCCATTTGCTTGGAAAATTGTTTTCCAGCCTTTCATTCTGAGGTAGTGTCTATCCTTTTCTCCGAGATGAGTTTCCTGTAAGCAGCAAAATGTTGGGTCTTGTTTGTGTAGCCAGTTTGTTAGTCTATGTCTTTTTATCGGGGAGTTGAGTCCATTGATATTAAGAGATATTAAGGAAAAGTAATTGTTGTTTCCTGTTATTTTTGTTGTTAAAGTTGGCATTTTGTTCTTGTGGCTGTCTTCTTTTAGGTTTGTTGAGGGATTACCTTCTTGTTGTTTCTAGGGCGTGGTTCCTGTCCTTGTATTGGTTTTTGTGCCGATGGATGTTCTCTATGGAATCTTCTGCACCTGAGATTCTCTCTTCCATCTCTTGTAGTCTGTTGCTGATGCTCGTATCTATGGTTCCAGATTTCTTTCCTAGGGTTTCTATCTCCAGTGTTGCCTCATTTTGGGTTTTCTTTATTGTGTCTACTTCCCTTTTTAGGTCTAGTATGGTTTTGTTCATTTCCATCATCTGTTTGGATGTGTTTTCCTGTTTTTCATTAAGGACTTCTACCTGTTTGATTAGGTTATCCTGTTTTTCGTTAAGGATTTGTAACTCTTTAGCAGTGTTCTCCTGCAATTCTTTAAGGGATTTTTGTGCTTCCTCTTTATTGTCTTCTACCTGTTTACCAGTGTTCCTTTGTATTTCTTTAAGTGTGTTATTAAAGTCCTTCTTGAAGTCCTCTACCATCATCAGGAGATATGCTTTTAGATCCGTGTCTATCTTTTCCGGTGTGTTGGAGTGCCCTGGACTGGGCGAAGTGGGAGTGCTGGGTTCTGATGATGGTGAGTGGTCTTGGTTTCTGTTAGTAAGATTATTACGTTTACCTTTCGCCATCTGGTAATCTCTGGGGTTAGTTGTTGTCGTTGTCACTGTTTAAAGATTGGAGCAGAATCTGTGTTCCACTCACCAGAAGTCTCAAAATCCTGTGGCGGGGGTCGTGGGTCACTGGCAGTACCCCGGTGCTGGTCCAGCCGGAAGAGGCCTGTGGTCCTACTCAGGCCGGTTTCTGCTTCCCTAACTAATGCAGTCTCAGGTCCCGCGCGCACTTGGATTGGAGCAGAAGCTGTGTTCCACTCTCCAGAAGTCTTAAGATCCTGTGGCGGGTGTTGTGGGTAGCTGGCGAGTGTCAGCCGACCCTGCGCCCTTGCTACCCAGGTGCTTTTCTGACCGGAAGAGGCTTGTGGCCCTATGTAGGCCGGATTTCTCTCTCCCCAACCAGAGCAGTCTCAGGTCCCGCGTGATTGGACTGGAGCAGAAGCTGTGTTCCACTCACCAGCAGTCTCAAAATCCTGTGGCGGGGGTCGTGGGTAGCTGGCGGGTGTCAGCCAACCCTGTGCTCTAGCTACCCAGGTGCTGATCTGGCAGGATGAGCACTTGCAAGCTTTATATGCCCCAGTACAGGGGAATACCAGGGCCAAAAAGTGGGAGTGGGTGGGTAGGGAAGTGGGTGGGAGGGTATGGGGGACTTTTGGGATAGCATTGGAAATGTAAATGAGGAAAATACCTAATAAAAAGTATTTAAAAATATTTAAAAAAAAGAAATCTAAATTTAAAAAAAAGAATGAATAACCACCGTCTTCATATGTTGTTATGGACCAGAAATAGTTTGTTTTTCAAAGATAAAGCACACAAAGCCTGCCCTGATTTCTGTGTGTAAAACAGTCACTATTCCTCAACACTCTCATCCCTCTCTTATTTTCCTGGCCAAGATTTCCATACTGTGCACATTTTTCACTTTATTGGTTACTTATATTATTAATGTAATAACATTGACACATCCTGGGATCCTTAATACTTGGGGCTTGATCTAAAAGGATTGAGTCATGGAGTCAACACTCATGAAGGATTAATGAAACTAACCCAACGCCTTTCCCAAGAGTGTCACGAATTACTAATTTTTGTCAGCAAAGAAAACCAGAATCCCATTCTATTCCTCCATAGTCTCTCAACGTCCCCTAAGATTACTGTTCTTTTAATGGGGTGAGCCGTATTATATAGTACAGTCCTAAATACTGTTAGTACATTTGCATGAAGAAATACAACAAAACATATGACATATATTTTAAAAGAATAAATTTGAAGGATGGAGATGTATCTCAGTGGCTAAAATTTTTTGTAAACAAACCAGGAAATAAATATGAAATGTTTGAATGCAGAAGAGTCTCTGATTGCAGTTAAATCTTTACCTGAGAAGGTATATGCATGGCTTATGCTCAAGAATACCACTGGCAGAACGAGAAACCTGGTATGCAACTTCTCAATTATCTACTAAAATTAATATTGCCAGTTGTAAGAAAAAGTAACATTGTATGAGCTTCTTCATAGGATCAATAAAGAGTGGGCTATTTCTTTTGTTGATATCTGATGAAAATATGTAGCTTCAATATAATCACAATGTGTTTGTGTGTGTATGTATGTGTGTGTGCATATATCTGAAATCATGAGGAAATACACAAATTATTTGACTTATAAAAATGTCAAGATCAGACTCCCAAGCTGTTCCAGAGGTATAGAGACCCAAGTAGGATATCTGCAATCCACTTTCTTGGTATCTTATATGTCTATTAACCTAAAGCCCAGAAACAATTTATTTGGTACCAGCATCCTCTTTGTGCCCACCTCCCTTGTTTTTGGAGTTAGCAGAGGCAACAAGGTACTCACTACCTCATGTGGCAGAGACCAAGTAACCCTTGCAGGCCTCTCTCCATTCACATCACTCCAAGGCCACACAGCTGCTTGCCAGGGACTTTCATCTCCTTCAGCATGGTTGGAATACTTATGCTTTCCCTCCCTTAGGGACTCACCAGTATGCTGCCGCTGCCTTACTAGGATTCTCCAGTTGTCCCATCTGCCATTGAGATTCAGAGCTAGTCCACACTGCTGGTAAAGGTTGTTCTTAGATATTGACCAAGATGTTGCAGACTAGCTGAAAACTTGAGGACCTAGTATAGAGACTGTAGCACTATATACCAGACAAACAGAAGAAATCAATACTATAATCCTGCTATGAATTAGCCCCATTTTGAATATTATAGGTACCTCTGTTGAAAGAAGAAAATGACTTGAAAAAAATGAAAGAAAAACTCAAACAACAAACTAATGCCAGGTGCATGAATTCCAGTATAGAAATGTAAAATTCACATACATACACACATAAAGATAGACATACACACATATATACATAGACACACACAGATACAAACACACATACATACACAGACACATATAGCACATGTGCATGTATATCACATGTATGTACATATATACATACATATATAGGCAAACAAACAGATGCTTACACACATTCATGTACATACCACTCATGCATATATAGACATACGTATACACACACATATATATACACATGCATATATATACAGACCACATACATATAAACACACAGATATACATATATACACAGAGACAACACACATACAAACCACACACATAGATACACACATCACATAGACACACATAGACACATGGACATGCATACCACATAGAAACACATACACATATATAGCATACACAGAGAAACAACAGACACATACACACACACATAGAGAAACACAACATGTACATGCACACACCACATAGACACAAATACACATACATTATACATACATACATATATACACACATACCATACACATAGACACATGCACAGAAGACGTACATACATGAACCATACATACAGATAAACAGAAACACACACAAGGACACACACAGACATACACACACAGAGACACTTATAGAGACACACATGCAAAGACAGACATACATACATTAGCACACACATATACATAGATGCACACACACATACACACACACGCACACGGACACACGCACATCCTCCTCCAAAAAGTACAATAACATCACATTTGTGTGGACCCTGATAAAATGTCTTGAATGAACTACCAAACTATTCAAAAGCATGATTATAACTTCATTCAAACACCTCAAAGAAGACAGAAACAAAAAGAATGGGAAAAGGAAGTGAATTCAAGACATGAAAATGGAATTCCAGTTGCTGAAGACTCCAGGTGAAATGATGGTGGAAATGAAATCAATAAGCCAAACTATAACCTTGTGGGGCATTGGGATATACACACACAGTCTGGTTTCCAGTCGAGTTGAGCTCTGAACCCTGGGACCCAGTGATGATAATTCATCTACATGTGACAGAAGGAGTTCTCTCATGCTCCTGGAACTCTGGTTCCTTAGAAGTTACCGCCCCCTCAACCCCCACAAGAGAAGCATGGTTAGTATGTAGGCAATGTCCCAAGCTTCTGACCTTCAGGCTAAACTCCTCCCCAGTTACCTTGCAACAGAAAAGATAGCAGGATACTTTAAGAGGTGCTGTTTGGCCCCTCCTCACTCTCTCACTCCTCTTGCTCTTACTCCCCTTACTCTCCTCTCCTCTCTCCTCATGCTCTCCTCTCACTCTCTTTCTTACTCTCTAGCCTTTCTTCTCTCTCTTTCCCCCTTCTCTCCTCTTGGCCATGGCTGGTCTCTCTCTCTCTCTTTCTACCTTCTCTCTTTCCCTCTGCCTTTCTACAATAAAGCTCTAAAACCATAGACTGTCACTGTTCATCAAGGCCCATTGTGCTTGAAGGATAGGATAGGCTTTCTCCTAATGAGAAATTTCTAATCTCCCGATGGAAGGCCTTCCTGAGATCCAGTCAAGGCCTGCTGCACTTACTCTTGCCTGCGTGGGAACCTCTCTCCCTTCAGCCCCCTCACCCATAACCCCGGGGCTACAGGGTGTTGCACTGGGGGTCCCTGGTTTTGGTGGCTGCCCCTTGTCCACCCCCCGCTGAGTGGAGTCAGTGGCTTAGATGCCCACCTGGCCAAGTGGAAAGCGCCTGGCAGCCCTTCCACATCTGCCTGCCTAGAGCACAAGAAGACCTCTAATCAGTGGGCTATCCTCTCTTCCCCCTCTTCCCCTACATCCCATTTAATTCCCACACAACCTCTGTGGGTAGCCTTATTAGCAGAACAGATCTGTGAAAAACAGGCAAGTATGGAAGACAAAGTAGAACATTTGAATCAGTCATCAAAGGTCAGTTGAAAAAAACAAATATACCAATTGAACATGTTTAAATTTTTGGATATTCAGAAAAGACTAAGTCTTCAATTAGGTATAAAATAAGGGAATACTACAGCAGAGGCATAGAGAAACTTCAGAAAAGTCTTGAAGATAATTTTCCAAACTGAGAGAAAGCAATGCCCATCCACTTACAAGGAGCCTAGCAAATACCAAAAAGACATGGCCAGAAAAGACATTGTCTGTAACGTATGTTAATTAAAACATAAGAATATAAAGAGAAATGGGACTGAAGGATAAATAAAGGTAAGACCAAGTCACTTATAAAGACAGGCCCACTAGAGAAACACCTGCTCAGTAAACAGATCTTCAAGGGTATAAGGCCTGGCAAAACAGTTTGGAATGGACTTTTGAAAAAAGCAGACACAGCTGTTCCAATATCTGACAAAAAATGACTTCAAGACAAAAATATGAGTAAGAGGAAAAGAGGGATATCACATGCATAAAAGGAAGTAAAACTAACAACAGAATATTATAGTCATTGATAGATATTTATCATACACAAGAGAAGCATATTTCACAAAACACTATTAGATTCCAAAACAATCGATGAACTATGAATGGAGCATAGTGGGTGATATCAATGCTACTCACCAATAGACAAGTCTCTTATTAGAAACTAAACCAAGAAACTCTGGTGTTAATAAATCATAAATCAAATGTACCTCTTAGGAATTTCCAGAACACTAATGACTTAATGATGCACATAAAGGCTTTGAAAAACAAAATCACCCAAAACACCCCAAATGAGTACTGAATTTAATAAGATAGAAACAAAAATTATAACGAATAGATGAAAAAAAGTTAGTCCTTTGAAAAAAATTAATGAAATTGACAAGCCTTTAGTCAAACCAAAGGAAGAATGAAAGGATACAGAGAATATTGGAGATGAAAAGGGAGACAATTACATAGATACTAAAGAAATTCAGAGAATCATAGGGACATACTTTAAAAATCTATATTCTACTAAACTATAATCCTAAAATAAATGGTTGACTTCTAAATGTATATGGCCTAACTAAGACAAATGAAGATTAAACAAGTAATTCAAATGAACCCATAAGAGAAATACACAGTAATTAAAAATCTCTCTTAAGAAGAAAGCCCAGGGCTAGACAAATTCAGCCCAAAGTTTTACCAAACTTAAAAGATTATCTCAAACCAGTTCTCCTCAAATAATTCCATAAAATGGAAACTAAAGAAATGTTTCCTATATTAATTTACAAAACCAGTATTACTAGATACTGAAATTAAAGGCATAACAATAACAATGAGGAGTTAGTGGTATAGACCAATATCTCTGATTTACATGTACTCAAAAATTCTCAACATAATACTTACAAACTGATCAAGAACACATAAAGGAGAAATTCTCACTAGTACACTAGTAAGCCTGAATGTTATGAAAGTAACTATTTTCTCATTGGATTCAAGGCATGTGTGTTGCTATTACAGGGGCCAGTAACCTGTGGTTACCCAGGTCAAATGTCCTAGGCTAGAATCTACCACTACTGTTCTACTAAATGCATATAAATTAACCAACCACTGACTACTTATTGTTATACGCACAGATTAGTGCCTTTTAATCCTGATTAGAGATGTTTATCTTTGCAGTAGTTGGCAATTAACTTGTCAAGAGACAAAGAACAACAGTGGACTGCTTAGTCCTAAATAGTACATCTATGCCAGTTGTTTTTTTAAATAAGTCTCAAGTATCACTGTGGAAAGGGTTAGGGGAAGACTGTAAGATAAGGAGATTGTAAACAACTATGAAGAAATTGTGTTTTCCAGATATAACAAGGCAGTTCCATTTATTAACTAACAATAGTTGTGGTAGCATGAAGAAGACCAGCACAAGCCCAAGTCAGACAAAAATCCTGCCATGGAAAGAGAAGGTGAACATGAGTGCCTACATCCAACTGAAGAGTTATTGGCCATTAATAGCTTTCAGTCAATGGAACCTTTCTCTCTAGGAGTGTGGCACTGGGATTTTCAACCATGCTTCAGTACATGGATGTATCAATTGGACTTGATTATTTTTCAAAAATGCAACAAGAGTGGAAGACCCAGCTATAACACTCTTGGGTATATACCCAAAAGATGGTGCACCATGCCACAGGGGTACATGTTCCACTATGTTCATAGCGCTTTATTTGTGATAGCCAGAAGTTGGAAACAACCTAGATGTCCCATGACAGAAGAATGGATACAGAAAATGTGGTACATTTACACAATAGAATACTACTCAGCAATTAAGAACAAGGACATCCTGACTTTTGCAGGCAAATAGATGGACTAGAAAATATCATCCTGAGTGAGGTAATTCATATGCAAAAGGATGTGCATGGTATGTATTCACTAATAAGTGGATATTAGCCCCCAACCCAACCCCCAAAAAACATACTGAATACACAAGATACAGCCCACAGAATTCAAAGGGCACAACAAGCTGAAGTGTCTAAGTGAGGATGCCTCAGTCCCACTTGGGAGAGAGAAGAAAACAATCACAAGTGGGAAGAGAGGGAGGGACTTGGGAAGGAAAGAGGATGAGGAGGGGGGGAACCTGATCTGGTATTGGGTAAGGGAAAAGGACTGAAGCCCTGAGGGCCTGCAGAAAGAATGTAAACAGGCAAGCTCAGGAAATAGGTTGAGGGGACCTTCCAGAGTGCACCAGAGACCCAGGAGATGAGAAACTCACAGGACTCACAGGGAGGGACCTTTGATGAAATGCTGGACAGTAGGGAGAGTGAACTTATAGAGCCCACCTTCAGGAGGAAGACAGGACATCAAGGGGTTGCCATCCCACAGTCACACCTCTGACCCATAATTGTTTCTGTCTGAAAGAATTACAAGGATGGAAATGGAGAGGATTCTGAGGAAACGAAAGTCCAGTGACAGGCCCAAAGTGGGAGCCAGGTCAAGGGGATGTCCCAAGGCCTGACCCTATTACTAAGGCTATAGGGCATTCACAAAAAGGGATCTATCATGACTGCCCTCTGAAAGACCCAACAAGCAGCTGAAAGAGTCAGATGCAGATATTTGCACCCAACCAATGGACAGAAGCAGCTGACTCCTGTTGTTGAATTGGGGAAAGCAGAAAGAATTTGAGGAGAAGGGCGATCCTATAGCAGGATAAACAGTCTTAATTAATCTGGACCCCCGAGATCTTTCAAACACTGGATCACCAAACAGACAGCATACACCAGCTGATATGAGGCCCCCAATACACATACAGTAGACGACTTCCAAGTCTATGTTCATTCAGAGATGATTCATCTAACCCTCAAGAGACTGGGGGCCCCAAGGAGTTTAGAGGTAAGATGGAATAGATGGTGTGGGCATCCATGTGGAGACAGGGTATGGTGGGGAGAAGGTGTGGGATGTGGAGCAGTTGGAGGGTGGGAAGGGAAGGGCAGGGAATGGAATATGGAATGTAAAAAATGAATTACAAATAAATTAAATTTTAAAAAATGCAAAAAGAATGGGTATGTAGAGATGGATCCGAAAGGCATTGAGCAAAGGAGGGAACTGTGGTTGTAATAAGTGGTACAACATTCTCAAAAAGGGTAGTGAAAAGTCCAAGGTTAAAAAAAAATGACAAAAAAAATCCACATCCTTCACATTGAAAAGAATTAAGTAGCCATGAAATTAAAAAAAATAGTTATTTGATTTTTCATCCATAAAGATTTGTACTAAAGAAATGTTTTAATGAAATCTGTGAATCTGTGTATTGTTGCAGCACTGTGAAAAGTTAATTACTGAGTGTGAAGATTCTTTAAGTGGTGTATTGGTAAATTAGCTTTCCAGACATGGCAGTCAGGAAGTTGTGAATAGTAACATGGATTTCGAGGTGTAAATACACTGGTGGCTAATTCCAAGATAGCATTGATTTTTTTTTTTTTTTTTTTTTTTTTTTGGTTTTTCGAGACAGGGTTTCTCTGTATAGCCCTGCTGTCCTGGAACTTACTTTGTAGACCAGGCTGGCCTTGAACTCAGAAATCTCAAAGGGATATATATATATATATATATATATATATATATATATATATATATATCCCTTAGAGAAGATTAGGAAAGGTGTATGCTTGCCTTCAGCAAGTCTATTTAATTAACTGTAGCCTATAAACCAAATATGAAAGTAAGTAAAACTCCACTTGCCTTCTAGATACAATAAATATCATTCCTGTGCACTATGCTTGACTGACACAAAAAATGATCATATATGCAATATATAAACACATAAAATAATTTTTATATAATACATATTTGTATATAGATTTTATGTCTATACATGAACATGTGTATATATAATATATAAAAATTATATTTCTAAATATAAGCTTAAATAATATAGAAAGATAATAAATTAAACAAGATAAGATAGCATAGCACCTTGTTATTCAGTTTAACCTGTTTTTGGCAAATTTTGTTACTTAAGGTAAAAATTTTGGCAAGTAAGAAAATAAAAATGTAATGTGCATAAATACATATAAGAAACTACTCATTATCTCATATAATGAACAAAATACTTTATTGTACACCAGATATAATATTTTTACAATATGCACATTTTAATCTAAAATATAAAATAATATTAAATATTGCATGTTGATTGCTATATATGTTAATTTTTCTCAGACTGAAATATTTTAATGGCAATACAGTTTGTGAGTACGTAAAATGTTGAAAAATAAGCCAATAACATCTTCTTAAATTATTTATTAAATGCACAAGTGTGTATCTGGTATTTGCTACTACCAGGAGCTCAGCTGTGGGTAAAACTGCCTGCAAGTATTTGTGCATAAATAAAGGAGCTTTTGGTTTATTGACATTTCACAGAATTACCTAAGACCACAATGAATCAGAAAGCTGAGTAGCTAATTTGGTTTGTGGGAATTTGAAAGAACAATCTACTGAGAAGTTAAAACTGAATCATTCTCAAAATGTTCCTGGCTCTCACAAATAATAAAACAGAATATGTCTAAGAAGTTTTAAATTTCCATGAATAACTTCTAAAATATATAGAAAATTAATACTCCCTTAATATTATCAGTGAATTGATTAGTAGATTATTAATTATTGGTTAGCAGATTAGTATTCCACAACTGCAATTCAAATTTATGTAAATAAGGAATCAAGATAGTTTCTTCAGCAAGGGAGACTTTTAACTTTATTAAGCAGTGAATGTAACAACTCATGCAACACTTTGCCCATTTTCACATGGCTCTGTATTTTATAAGCTTTTGGAGACCATTTATCTTTTTAAAAAAGCAGATAAAGCTTTAAAGAAGTGAAAATGGAAAATGGCTTCTGTGTTCACTTATCAGCTCTGGCTGAGACTCTCCTGCTACAGAGCCCAGGCTGTAAAGATGTCTCTTCCTCCCCAACAGTTCATTTTCTATCACAGCTTATAAGAAAATCGTCCTATGTCCACTCATAACAGTTAGAAAGCTACAAAGTGCTCATACTACACTAATGAACATCATTCACTATTTATCTTTAAAAATTCTCATCTATAAAAAAGGAATGACACTTTTCAGGACAAAATTATAGGAAGAAACCATTGACGGTGTTTGCTTAAATTTGGAGCTCAGAATTTATACATAAGACCTACAACCAAGTACATTGCTAAGTTTTTTCCTATAATTAGAATAGATTCATCCAATATCCCACTTCTTAATATAAAACACTGCAAAGGTTCAGTAAAATTCATTAGGATGGTACAGAGACTGGACAGGCCCTTTAATCATCAGCAATAGATTTAATTAAGATAAGTACAATGTAGTTTCTGCAGAACATAATCCAATAACCTGACTAACAAATATTTTAAAAGTCTAATTGACAATTCCAAATAATATAGCATATAGCAATACATAAGCTAGGAATTTTTGTTATTATTATGTTTTTGCTAAAAATCTATTAAAATACAGATTCACTTGATAAAAACACAAAGATGAAATCAATCCAGTGACTAAATTATAATTCCAGAAGACTAAATTATAGCTAACAATGGACATAAATATCTCAAAGAAAATTTTAAAATAATAAAATATTAATTTATAAAATCCTCAGTGCATCCTCATTGTGTGAAGAGAGCCATCACAGAAAAGTAATATATTAAGTACATGTGCATAAACCCATGTGCTCATCTGTCATTCATTTCCTCCCTTCCTTCTTTCCTTTCTTCTCTCTCTCTCTCTGTCTTTCTATGTTTCTCTTTGTTTTTTATTCACTTTACATTCCAATTACAGCACTCTTCTCTATTCAGAGAAGAGAAACCCACCCTTGAGTACCACCTGACCCCTGAGCAGACAACCAACAGGTTTAGACACATCTCCCACTGATGCCCAACCAATCAGTCCAAGTGGCATGGGGAATGCAAAGATAGGGAACAAAGACTGAGACACCCCTATATTTATTGCTAGGGGAACCAGATGAATACCATACAGCATATTTACCATAAATGTGTAGGGGGTCTTGGTTCAGATCCTTCATGCTCCCTGTTTGGTGACCCAGGCTCTGTGAGCCCCCATGGTGCTAATTTAAATGACTCTGTGGATCTTCCTCTGGTGTCCTTGACCCCTCCCTCTATCACCTATTCTTCCACAAGACTTCCTGTACTCCACTTGATGCTTAGCTGAATGTCTCTATATCTGTTTGCATCCACTGCTGGAAGAGGACTCTCAGGAGACATTTATTCTAGGTTCCTGTCTCAAGTATAGTAGAGCATCATTAATAGTGTCAGGGGTTGGCTCTCTCAAACAGGATGAGTCTCAAGTTGGGGCAGTCATTGGTTGTCTGTTCTTTCATTCTCTGGTCCAACGTTATTTCTACAAATGTTTTTTTTTATTCTTTTTTTTTTAAATATTTTTATTAGGTATTTTCCTCATTTACATTTCCAATGCTATTCCAAAAGTCCCCCATACCCTCTCCCCCACTCCCATACCCACCCATTCCCACTTTTTGGCCTTGGAGTTCCCCTGTACTGGGGCATATGAAGTTTGCAAGTCCAATTGGCCTCTCTTTCCAGTGATGGCCGACTAGGCCATCTCTTGATACATATGCAACTAGAGTCAAGAGCTCCGGGGTACTGGTTAGTTCATAATGTTGTTCCACCTATAGGATTGCTGATCCCTTTAGCTCCTTGGGTACTTTCTCTAGCTCCTCCTTTGGGGGCCCTGTGATCCATCCAATAGCTGTCTGTGAGCATCCACTTCTGTGTTTGCTAGGCCCCAGCATAGTCTCACAAGAGACAGCTATATCTGGGTCCTTTCAGCAAAATCTTGCTAGTGTATGCAATGGTGTCAGCGTTTGGAAGCTGATTATGGGATGGATCCCTGGATATGGCAGTCTCTAGATGGTCCATCCTTTCGTCACAGCTCCAAACTTTGTCTCTCTAACTCCTTCCATGGGTGTTTTGTTCCCAATACTAAGAAGGGGCAAAGTGTCCACACATTGGCCTTCGTTCTTCTTGAGTTTCATGCGTTTAGCAAACTGTATCTTATATCTTAGGTATCCTAAGTTTCTGGGCTAATATCCACTTATCAGTGAGTACATATTGTGTGAGTTCCTCTGTGATTGGGTTACCTCACTCAGGATGATGCCCTCCAGGTCCATCCATTTGCCTAGGAATTTCATAAATTCATTCTTTTTAATAGTTGAGTAGTACTCCATTGTGTAAATGTACCACATTTTCTGTATCCATTCCTCTGTTGAGGGGCATCTAGGTTCTTTCTAGCTTCTGGCTATTATAAATAAGGCTGCTATGAACATAGTGGAGCATGTGTCCTTCTTACCAGTTGGGACATCTTCTGGATATATGCCCAGAAGAGGTATTGCGGGATCCTCCAGTAGTGGTTGTACAAGCTTGCAATCCCACCAACAATAGAGGAGTGTTCCTCTTTCTCCACATCCTCGCCAGCATCTGCTGTCACCTGAATTTTTGATTTTACCCATTCTGACTGGTGTGAGGTGGAATCTCATGTAGGCAAGACAAATTTGGGGTTGAAGATCTTGTGGGTAGAGTGATGTCTTGTTTCCTCCCCTACAAATCCTGTCTGGCTACCAGAGGTGCCCATCTCAGTCTCCATATTCCCATCTGTCAGGAATCTAATCTAAGTTCACCCCATAGACTGTCTGTATCTTCTCCCATCCCAGGCCTCTAGCTAGTTACCACAGATACCATTTCTATCAAAATAAAATTCTGCCTTATCAGAATGTGTGGTTCCCATGCTAACGTCTCTACTCTTGTTAGTGTGGTTGTGCTTTTGGTCATGATTTGAAGAGCATCTCACATGTGTGTTGTGGCGAATCTTAATTGTAGTGGCATTTCCCAACCATTTGTCATTTTGATTTAGAAACAACTTCAAGATTAACTTTTAAAAAAGGATTGTCAGAGTTCAAGTCTCTGTTGGCGACATGCTATCCAAGCTGTTCCTTTACAAAAAGTGTCAGAGAGGAATCTTCAATGTGATTTTAGTTTTCTCCCTAAGATAATGATTTATATACATATTGCAATCTAAAAACAAAAAAGATTAAAATTCACTGTGCCAATCTTCATAAATTGTTAAGTATCAAAAGAAATCACACACATAAATGTTTTCAGAAGTCCCAAGACCAGGAATAATTTCTATCTCAAAAATATTTTTATGTACATTTGCATTTTTGAATGTCATTTAAAATTCATAGTAAAAATTTTGTCAGCCGGGCGTTGGTGGTGCACGCCTTTAATCCCAGCACTCGGGAGGCAGAGGCAGGCGGATTTCTGAGTTCGAGGCCAGCCTGGTCTACAGAGTGAGTTCCAGGACAGCCAGGGCTACACAGAGAAACCCTGTCTCGAAAAACCAAAAAAAAAAAAAAAAAAAAAAAAAAAAAAAAAATTTGTCAAAACTAGGTTAACTTGAGAATAAGTAATGTGGGTATTTGCATAATTTTCAGAGATCCATGAGACTTACATTATTTGTTCTACAGGACAATAGGTTATGGAATAATACATGTAGACTAGCCTATCTGAAAATGTGACCTAAATATTTGCTTATTTTGGGAGTTTGAGACCGGGCAGCCAGGATCTCCTACATCCTAGCCATCCTAGCAGATAATTCTGCTTCCACATCCCAAGGAAGTTCCATAATGATGCTAGACTTTATAATATTCAAGAAAAAAATTTCTACCAAATTAAGATTGATATTTCTAACTCTATACCCCTGAGATCCAGTAAGGATATTTTCATTCTAGTTAACTTGAAAATGATAAAAACTTAAAACAAAACATTGTGTGTTATTTTAAGTAAAAGAGCTCAGGCCAAAACAAGGCATCAAGATTCTTATATCCAAACTGTTAACAAAATAAAAAGCAGTAAATTGCCTCGAGCCAGGAGAGAGGTCAGCTGTTGAAGATGAAAAAGTCACCAAACAAAATCAGATGCCAGGTCTGTGCTATCTTTGTCATTTTTTTGTATATGTAGGAATTAATCAATAAGTTATTCCTCACTGGTGTATTTCATCACTGGGATATCAGAGAACACTAACCTGGTGGTGTTCATGGTAACCTTTCTAATATTACTACCTAGGAATTAATGGATAAGTGAAAGCTTTGATCTGTGAGGATTTCATTTTATCACAGTTCAAAAGGACACATTTGAGAGCCACATTTCTATAACATTTGCCTGATGCATGAGCAGGAATTTTTCTGTTGGTTCGTTCGCATTCTTTCCTTTGCTAAATGGAGATGCAGTATTGGGCATCTGTTCCAAACATTCCAAATATATTCTTCTAGCATGCCTTTTTTTATGTCAGCTAAGCATTATGCATTCAAGAATACCTACTTAGAATTTTTTTCTAATTATTTTAAAGCAACATTAACTGTGCATTACCTGAATTTCCCAAGTTATTTGCCATCAAGACCTGTATAAGGTGTTTAGTTTGCCTTGCTGTTCTTGTAATAATAATGACAAAAAGCAACTGGGTAGATGAAAGTGTTTATTTCATCTTAAGCTTCAAGTTAACTCTTCTGTTCTGTCCTTCACTGGCATAAATAACATAGGGGTGAATCTGTAAAACAGGAATCAGGAGGCAGGAATCAGAAACTGAAGTGGAGACCAGGCAGTAATAGAGCTTACTCACCTGCTTCCTATAGCTTGCTTGGCTACATTAGCTGTATCAGCTTGCTCAGGACTATCTGTCTAGGATGGTTTTCTTTTCCATTTTGTACAGTGAGGAATTAATCAATAATTCATTCTTCACTGACATGTTTCTGTTCTCATGCAGTATGGAAAATTTAAACTTACAGTGGTCTTAACAGTAGAAAATGGACCCATACTGCAACAATCATTAATCAAGAAAATGTCCCCCCACCACACACTTACCCACATGCTAAGTAGTTTGGCTGAATGCCCCAGCAGCTGTTCCTACTTCCTACGTGATTCTTAGTTGTGTCAAGTTGACAAAAACTAATCAGAACAACTGAGGCTTTGTTAATTTTACACATAAATGTATTACATAAAACTATAACCTTTTTATTCTATTCTAACCTTCTATTTTATTCTTTTATTCTAGTTTATACCTAAGATCTCATGCTAATATGACATCATAAATCATAGTACAACTATAAAAGTCCTTCAAACTTTAGCATTTTGACCACTTTAAAAGTCTAAGTTATCTTTAAACATCCCAAATCTCTGAAGTCTGTGCAACTCTAATGTAAAATCCAAAATAAGCTATACAATTTCTCATTCCAAAAGAGAAAAACTGAGACAAAATAATAATTGGATCAAAGCAAAACCAGAATATATCAATAAAGGCAGCTTATTTTGGTACTCACTGATCTTATAGAATTCTGAAGGACATAGGGTAGTGACATCTCTCTGTCAGAGTCATCCATAACACACAGCTATCTAAAATCTATTGTCCCAGAAAAGCAGCAGTTTTATGTATACCCATTCTTAGTTGAAATAATCACAGATAAGGATCTTATAGAGATTTTGATGGATTATTAATCTTGCCTCCGAGACTTCATAAGTCAGACCTTCATTGAATGCTTTTCTCTCAATATTCTTGTTTCCCACATTTACATAATTTTTCCCTATTTTGCTTTTGTTACTGTGATAAAACACTGACCAAAGGAAACTTTGAGCAAAAGAATTTATTTCATCTTACACGTCCAGGTAACAGTCCATCACAGAGGGAAATCAGGATAGAAATTAAAAACAGGAACATGAAGGCAGGAGCTAAAGTAGATACCACAGTGGAATATTTCTTTATTTTATTTTATTTTTTAATTTTTTATTAGGTATTTTCCTCATTTACATTTCCAATGCTATCCCAGAAGTCCCCCATACCCTCCTCCCCTCACCTACCCACCCACTCCCACTTTTTGGCCCTGGCGTTCCCCTGTACTGGGGCATATAAAGTTTGCAAGTCCAATGGGCCTCTCTTTCTAGTGATGGCCTACTAGGCCATCTTTTGATACATATGCAGCTAGAGTCAAGAGCTCCGGGGTACTGGTTAGTTCATAATGTTGTTCCACCTATAGGGTTGGAGATCCCTTTAGCTCCTTGGGTACTTTCTGTAGCTCCTCCATTGGGGGCCCTGTGATCCATCCAATATTTCTTACTAACTTGTTTTACTTGACTAGCTCAGCTACTTTTCTTATACAGCCCAGAACAACCTACCTGGGTATAGCATAATAAATGGTGGACTGGGCTGTCCTGCATCATTTATCAATTAAGAAAATGTTTAACAGCAATGCCACAGGCCAGTGTGATGGAGGAAATTGTTCATTGAAGTTTTTCTTCCCAGATTATTTGGTTTGAATCAAGTTGACAAATACTAAGCAGGAAAGAAGGCTTTCTTTCCATTGCAATTTAGTTTTCAATGTAAAAAGAATAAAAAAGACTCTATCCATCTCTTTATATTCTCTAAGTGACTGCCTGTATTTGAAACACTATATGTGAGTGTATTTCCCCTTTATTCACTGTTTTATTTATGAGATGACAACTTTATGACTATATTCCCCCAGGATCATGATACAATTCTGGTTTAGAAACAGATGACCATTATTTCACTAGAAGGCATTTTCTAGATTTATGAAACCATAAACATGATTACATTTTAGGGATATCACAATGAAGAGAAATGAGTAACAACCAGAGATATCATCTTGTATGGTAATCATTATGCCTTAATAGTATTATAGTTTTTCCAGTTCTTAGTGGATTTATAGAAAGGGGGATTCTCACAACACCCTACATTCTAAAGGATTTCAGTGATAAGGTCAAAGCACTGAGTTCTTTGTCTCTGACTCAGACAGAAGACAACAATTTCTTTCCACTTATAAGTGATTCTTGAAGTCCTACATGGAATTAAGAAGCTTGTGTGATTAAACATATTATAAAATATAAGTAAAATTGTGGTTTTCATTCGAATATGTTATTTCTCTTCCTTGTTTAAATATCCATTACTAAATTGAATAAGTATATCACAACTAATGTCATTACCAAGGAGTCAGTGACTATAAAGCATCTAATACATAAGGACCAAGGTCTTATGGGTAATGAATCAGTGACATCATCTTGTAGAAAGTAAGAGATCGTCAGTATTGTTGTTTTATTACCATTTGTATTACTATTGTTTCAATACAAGCATTTTCTCTCTGAATGATGTCTTCATGATATTTCAGCCATACAAACGTATGTGAACACAATTTATCAATTCCTAACTATCCCTTTTTCATTTAAAATATTGTGTTCTATATTATTCACGGTAATGGAAGATAAGAATAGTATGGAAGCAAGCCAATAACGTTCTTTCAA
Organism: Mus caroli; assembly: GCF_978045245.1. NCBI lineage: Eukaryota > Metazoa > Chordata > Mammalia > Rodentia > Muridae > Mus > Mus caroli. The sequence continues at coordinate 28,694,368 of NW_028227256.1, read as the reverse complement.
TATGTTGAGGTTTTGTCTGTTGTTGCTATGAATTGTAATCCTCAGTGCAGGGTCCCAAAACCTGGTTGCCCCAGAGATAAGAGAGTCCCCACTTAGACACAAGTGACACTATGTGACCTTGTCCCCAAATTATTTCTAATTGGTGAATTAAAATAGCTACTGCCTATAGGTTGGGAGAATTCAAATAGGCAGGGATTGGTGTTCCCAGGCTTGGGGACTGGAGGAGACGATGGGTGGGGGCCTGTGGACCGTAGACGTTCCACAGAGATCTCTGGCCTAGGTGGGTGCGAGGGTTCAGGCAACAGGGAAAGGGTGCAAGTAGGGAAGGGGAATCGCCTCCACTGCCCCTGCTGCTGCAGCTTCCTCCATCTACATCTCTGCTGTTGTTACCTGAGTTGCTCCAAGGTGTTGCACCTATTGCCCTGCGCTGAGTTGGGCAGGCTGAGCTGATGAGAGGCCAACTAGCTAGCAAGGAGTTCTGGGGAGCTTCTGGTGGCATTTAAGGAGAGCAGACCTCTTCCCAAATGGCAGTGTTACAGCTCTATGACAGAAGCTCTCAGACAACAGAATAGTTCTCACACACCTTTTGTTCCTCTGGATAGGATTCTTATACACAGTTTTGGGGTGGGTCAGGTCAGGGTCTGACAGAAGGTACTTCCCATTGGCTTGGAGATAAATTATCTGCATGTGGGAAGGTTCAGGGTTCTGTTCCTATGTAACTGATGGCCACCGATGTCTCTACCAGGGGTTGGGGGTGGGGTGGGGGGCTATAGCTATGTGACAGGAGCCCAGGAGCATGGCAAAATGCCTACAGTGCCTTGTAAGGTTATCCCCTGCAGGGTCACCGCGGTTTCAAGTATGTGCTCGACCAGCGACTAGGCACCTATCACAGTCCACTGCCCCACACATGGGGTAGGGGAAAAGATTTCATGGGTGAGCAGTCAAGAAAGCATGGCCCTGAGAGCTGGACAACTGGAGTTAAGAGCAGTCCAGATGAAATATAGTAATAACTTGGGGTTCCTGATAAGAAATAGATTTTAATAGCATAGCAGGCAGATATCTGCCAAGCATTTGTGCTAATAAAGGCTTATTTTAAATGTAAATGCCTTGTGTGTGTTTTATCCAGGAACTGAATGATCAAATAAGAGGTAAAACACCAGGATTGAGATTAAATATTTTGTACAACACAGTATTAAGTTTAAATTGTATAATAATGGAGGCAGCATATTTTATTTTCTAAATTTTTTGATTAAGCTAAAATAAATAGATTATTTAATTCCCTGTGGGCACAGAGACACACAAGACTCAGAAGAGTCAAAGCAACATACAAAGAAATAAAGCAGTAAAAGCCTACTAAATTGTGAGCCTTGAGTTCAGCTTAGAAGTTGAATACAATGAAGAATTAATGCAAACTCATCAAAAAATCTTTCATTAAATAAGTTTTCCTTTTAAAACACTTCAAGTTCATTCATGATATCCTTCATCTCACTTTTTAAAAAGTAGAAAGCAAAATAAATCTCAGAGCTGAATAGGCCAGATGAAGAATCTCTTACTGCTATGGCTTTGTGCTCCACATTCACATATACTCACTGTTTACCACTGTAATTGTTTCGAGGACCTGCCTCTCCCTCTGTCTATAGTCTTGCCTTGCTCTGAGTTGATGATCGACCTCCATGAGAGCTCAGCAATGATGCCTCTCTCTTCATATCTGAGGAGAATTTGTATTTCCATTATAAAATTTAATTTTCACTTGCTTAGACACCCAGAGACACTTTTGTCCCAAATATTCTCTTTAATTATTCAAAGGTCAAACCTATGGCTGCTGGGTTCTAAAATGAGTTCTTTAGACTCTCAGTACTCTTCTCCTTAAGTATTTGTAAGTCATGCTGGAGCCTTGTTCATATTTTAGGGGAAAATAGTAACTATTTCTATGTCCTAAATAAATATTTATCCAGTGCTTTTCAAGTTTCTAGCTGGGGATTTGACCCATTTATAAACCTGTTTCAGGAATCTTCTTTTCCTATGTGCTAGTCATTCACATTCAATACTTCTAAGACTAAAATCAAACTCAACAAGCTTTTCATCTTCTAATATTTCCTTATTTTAGCAGATAGATTTCTTCTTTCCCATTGTTCAAATAACTGTAATTCTTTGTCCATTGTTTAATTAATCATCAATTCCCATAGGATTGGACCCCTAATGTGCTCTTGTATCTGTCATCTCCTTTTGGACATCTTCTCCTTTGCCCTATTCTTCATGATGTTCAGCCTTCTAAAACCTTGCCACCGGCTTTCCAGCTTATAAACTTCTATGACATTGATCTGCTCTCCACATTTTGCTTTGACCTACATAACTGGATTAAGTCTTTCAAATATGATAATGAATTGTAAAATATTCAAAATTTGTGGCATAGAATATGAAGGAAGGAATTCACTGCCTGCCTGAAACTCGTTTTCATTACTAAGAAATGTTCTGGATCATGAAATAGAATTGACATCAAAGGTGGATAGCAGGGGTCTGGTAGTGGTGGTGGAGTATCTAGGGGGGATGAGCAAGGGACCAAAAAGGGTCAGGTGGAGGAGAGATGGAGGAAGAGAGTACTGGGAGAGACTGCTAGAGTCAGAGCATTTCTGGGATGGGATTTAAGCCTAGTCCAATGGAAAGGAATCTACAAGGGTAATCCTAGCTAAGTAAGACTCCTAGCCACGGGGAATATGAAGTTCCAACTGGCCATCTTCTGTAGCAAGGCAGGACCTCCAGTGTAGGGAATAGAAGAGCAACCCAGCCACAAACCCTTCAACCTCCAATTTGTCCTACCTACAAGATGTTCTCAGATAAAGGTAGCTCAGAAATTGTCGGAGTGGTCAGTCACTCAACACTGTGGTCTACCTTTAGACCCAGACCACAAGAGTGAGCCCATCCATGACACTGCTTTGAGGGCCAGGACCCAGATACTGGATACCCCAGATACCTAGGATAGAAAATGATTCATAATGATACTCTGAAAAACTCACAGATACTGGTGCCTTGTGCAATTGTGATCAGAGAAGCTTCACCCAGAAATTGATAGAAACAAATGCACAGAACCACAACCAAACATTAAGCAAAGTTCAGGGAATCCTGTTGAAGAGGAAAGAAAGAATTGTAGGAGGCAAAGGACTCAAGGACACACAAGGAAACCTACAGAGTTAACTAACCTGGGCTCATAGGGGCTCACAAAGACTGAATTGAAAGTCATGGAGCCTGCATAGAACTGACCTGGGTCCTCTGGGTATATATTACAGTTATATATGGGTAGCTTGGTCTTCTTGTGGAATTCTAACAATGCAAGCATGGGCTGTCACTGACTCTTTTGCCTCTTTTAATGAACCTTTCTTCCTACTGGGTTGCCTTGTCCAGCCTTAATAGGAGAAGAGGTGCCAAGTCTTACTGCAACTTGATGCACAATGATGATTGGTTATCCATGGGAGGCCTATCTTTTTCTGAGGAGAAAACAGAGAAGCAGTAGAAGGTGAGAGCAGAGGAGAGCTGTGGGGGAGACATTGGGAGGAGAGGAGGAAGAGGAAAGTTTGCTCAGCATTTAAAAAAATAAAAGAACATAAATGCATTTCTATGAAAATAAAAAAGGAAGATGATGTGTTGAGATATGTTAATGACAGACCTAGTGTTAAGCATGTTGTGGATATTTTCTAGTGAACAAACCACAGTCTATAGAGGTCCTCAGTAGAATGTATACAGTTTACATAAGCTTTTTCCAAAGTAAAGAACAGAGTCTAAATTTTAAGGTAAGGTTCAAGATAAAACGTTATATAATCTATGTAATGATTGTATGATGGGCAAATGAGTCACTACCAAAGTGATGAATGAATCCATACATCATTTACCTAACTCTCCTTTAGATGTAGACTAAAAAATACCTGTAGAATGTACCAGAGACCTGGAAGGTGAGAAACTCTCAGGACTCAATGGGAGGGCCCTTAGGTGAAATGCCCAACAGTGGGGAGAGGGAACTCGTACAGTCCATGCCCATTAGAAAGATAGGACATCAAGTGGAGAGATGGGGTTTCCATCCTACTATCAAAAATTCTGACCCAGAATTGATCCTGTCTAAAAGGACTGCAGGGACAAAAATGGAGAAAAGACTGGAGGAAAGGTGGCCTAGTGACTGGCCCAAAGTGGGATTCAACGCAAGGGAAGTCACCAAGGCCTGACACTATTTTTGATGCTGTGCTGTGCTTACAGACAGAAACCTAGCATGGCTGTTTTCTGAAAGGCCCAACAGCTGATCGAGACACACAGATACTTACACCAAGCCATTGGACTGAAGTCAGGGACCTCTGTGGTTGAATTGGTGAAGGCTGGAAGAAGCTGAAGATGAGGGTGACTCATAGGAAGACCTCCAGTCTCAACTAACACAAACCCCTGAGATGGCTCAGACACTGAGCCATCAACCAGGCAGTGTATATGACGCATATACAGCAGAAGAGTCTCAGTGGGAGAAGACAAACTTAATCCTCAAGAGACTTGATGCCTTAGGGGTTAGGGAGGCCTGACAGGAGGAGGACATCCTCTTGGAGACATAGGGGAGGATAAATGGGATGAGGAACTGTGGGAGGGGGGATATGGCTGGGCTGTAAAAAAAAGTAATAACAATAATAAAGAATATGTATTAAGGTAGCAAGAAGGAAGAATGAAGTTGTACTGATATTCAGAAACTCCTTTTTGTATTGTATAAACCTTGACATTATTTATATACTTAATATTATTGTAAGCTTATTAGTGAATCAGTCTGTTGATTCTTGAATTTGTATTGAGCCACATGACACTTTGCATTAATCAAGTGTTTTAGTTGTTTCTCTGTTACTGTGATAAATAGAAAAATATAGAGGAATTTTAATACAGCTCTGGCAAGAGATTATATTCAAAGACTTTGTACATCTATGTGATCTGGCTGGGTTGCAGACATACTCTAGATTAGAGTATGATCAATCTAGAATACAGAAAAGCCCTTACTATACACCTTCAATCTGAAACAATGAAGGTAAAGTTGGTTTGTAGAAGGAAGCAGCCATCTTTGAAAGTGGCATATAATTGAGGGGCAAACAAAATGATGAATGAGAGAAAGATTTGACAGAATAAGTTAGAGAGTGGACATGCCCAACTCTCACAAGACCAGCACAGGAAAGAGAGGCTACTTAAGAGCAGTTCAGGGAGAAAGAAAGGAGACGATTTTACCTGGAGAGTTTTACAGAGACAGGTTGCAGGGAGAACAAGCTAGAAACAGGTGAAGATAGACTAAGCCAGAGAATGAGAATGAGAATGAGAATGAGAATGAGAATGAGAATGAGAATGAGAATGAGAATGAGAATGAGAATGAGAATGAGAATGAGAATGAGAATGAGAATGAGAATGAGAATGAGAATGAGAAGATTAGAACATACTGCCAAAGTTAATATGCTGCCAGGCAGAGCAATTCAGGCAGAAGCTGAGAGAAGTTGGATTGAGTCAATCAGCTTGGCAGATTATATTGCATAGAGGCTAGAAGCTTCTAGGCCTAGAAATAGACCAGAAAAGAAATGCTCTGGGTTTAGCTCAAGCCATGTATTTGCACAGCTTGTGTATAGCTCTCATCTCATCCCTTCATCTGATGAAATAAAATTGACAATTACAGGAGAGAGCAGTATATATTTCATTTTATACTTCCAAGTGACAGAAAGTCATTGTTGGATGTCAGGCAGGGACTCAAGAAGGAATCTAGAGGCAGGATACTGGAATCAGGAGGAATATACTTTTTGCTTAGACCTTTCAATTCCTATTTTAATTATGGTTCTTTAATATTTACCTTCCCTTTTAGCCCAACATGCACCAGAGGTACATGAAAAGAAGGTTTAATAGCAAACATGGGTTGTGGCCCTGTTTAGAAATAGTTCTTTGAGGCAACTCAAATCTTCATTGTCAGCAGGCCAGTCCACTGGGAAAACACCAAACATGAATCAGTAGCAGCAGCTCAATCCAGAAGAATGCTTAAGGTTCCCTGATTGGGGTGAGTCCCTGGACTACCACCAGAAGTTCTTTGATGTGTTACTCTCTATGAAGTCACAAGTGAAGATCAGTGAATGAAGCAAGGTAAACCAATGCAAAAGTGTCATCAGCAAAGACAAGTATCACAGATGCCCAAGGAAGACCAGAAAAGAGTTGGAAGGTAAACCAGTGCAAGAGCCTCATCCACTGTCAATTGCATTATACTTATAATCTTTCCAAACATCACATTGTCTTCTTAAGTACCCACCCTAGCACAACATCACATGTCTTTTCACCAGGAAGCTTCCAGAAAAACATCATATGACACAACTGAGTCTCCAACGTCAATATAATATGGAGGAATGCCTCTTTTCTCGCAGGCAATTTGAATTTTTATAAAGAATGCTTTCATATTCAACTCAGGACAACTTGCCAATGTATGGCACAACCCACAATAAGCTGTGCTCTTCTAAATCAATCCTTAATCAAGAAAATGCCCCACATCTCTAAAGATCATTTTGTTGGAGGCAGTTCCTCACTTGAGGTCCTTTCTTCCCAGGTGACTTTAGTTTGTGTCAAATGGATGAAAACTAACCAGTATTGTCTGGCTTAGTTCCCATCTTATTCTGTAGCTTAATACAACTTTCTAAGCAACAGATTCAGAAATATATGTTAGAGATAACTTATAATATGAAAACATATCATAATTATTGCTTGGAAAAAAACAGTCTCATAACAGCTGGATATATCTCAGTAAGCTCTACATTATATTTATAGTAGAACAAAAGTTTTAAAACACAACTTTTTCTTGCATCCTGAGGGTGAAGAGGGAGAGAGACAGAGAAAGACAGAGACAGAGACAGAGAGAGACAGAGAGACAAAGAAAGACAAAGAGAGAGGCAGAAAGAGAGAGAGAGAGAGAGAGAGATTTATCCTTTTCACAGGCCTCAAACTCCTTGCCATCAATGATAATCTTGAACTTCTAAAATTCCTACTTGCCCACTTATGTTCTAGTACTGTTATCAGTGCTTGAAATCTGGACTCGGTGCTTCCAATTCTTGGGCTTTTGTCCAAAAATTAAAACAGAAATCCATACATATTGCAGTGCAGCAATAAAGCTTTATTCGGAACAAAGATATAGTACAGACAGAAGATATACTATAAGACAGCAGTGAAAATGTGTCCAGGAATCCAATTTATTGTTTGGTGTTCTCTTTGATGAGATTCAGCAGGAGAAGATATATGGATCATAGGAATATAGTAAAGGTGATTCTCATTTTTGATTGATAGATTAGATAATATAATCACTTTTCTGATACACATACATTCTTAAAGCATATCTGATATTAATCATTATACATGACCAATCATGCATAGGTCTAAGATAGTAAATGAAGAAATCTTCCTAAGCATTTACTTGACACAGTTTTTCAGGCACTCTACACCAATTCAGGTTAGATTCGCCCTACTCTACTGGGATCCAGACATGTTGGGAATACTTTTATATAGTAACGTTTTAAGTTTAATGATAATTAAAGGCACATTTATTTCATTATGTTGGTAATACAGATTTGCATAGCAGATGAAGATGAGAGTACTGGGTTGCCAAGTGTGTATTAGAAGCAAACTGTGCAAATAGCCTATAACAAATAGTCTCAGATTCCATATATGTCTTAGGGTTCTATTGCTGTAAAGAAACACCATAACCAATGCAACTCTTATAAAAAACAGCATTTATTGGGGCTGGCTTACAGTTTCAGAGGTTCAGTCAATTGTCATCATGGCAGGAAGCATGGCAGTATGCAGGTAGACATGGAGTTGAAGAGACTGAGAGTTCTATATCATGATCCAAAGGCATCCAGAAGGAAACTATCCTCCGCAGGCAGCCAGGAGAAGGGTCTCTTCTACACTGGGCATAGCTTGATCACTAGAATCCTAAAGCCCACCTACACAGTGGCGCACATACCTATTAAAAATATCACACATCCTAATAGTGCCACTTTCCATGAGCCAACCATAGTCAAACCACCAAAATATGCTCACCTGACTCAGTAGTTGTGTATATTAACACACCTGTTTATGTGATGCTGAAGACCCCACTAAGGACTTAAGGTACACTCTCAACTATTGATCTACACTCCTAAGACAGATCCCTTGCTTCCTTCCTTTTTTGTTTCATAGCATCTGAAATAAAATCTGTCTTCTTTATAGTAGGCAACCTCAGTAAAATCACGTACTCATTTATATTTAATCATAAATTAAGAGTAAAAATAAAGTTTATTCAGCTTCATGAGTTGTTTATACTAATGAAAACATCATGAAGTAAATGCATTAATTTCACAATACATGACTTTAAATTTTTCCTAAATGTTTACTTTATCTGTGACTTTTTTGAAGACAAGATATTTTAACCATCAATTCATTTTCTAATGGGATTCTTTTGAGTTTTGACAAAATTCTGTGTGTTTTGTATTACTTGTACAATTTGCTACAGTGATCTAGAGTCATGACAATGATTTTTAATAATTTATATGTGGACTTCATTTAATAAATACTGCCAAAGCATCTCCAAATATATTCTAATTAGAACACAACCTATATAGAGGATGTGTTGCAAAGCAACTTACCACAGACAATACTAAGAAGATACTACTACTTTCCAAAAGGGATAGTGCTTCCACTGTATGAAAGCCATTATGTGTTTTAAATTTCTCCCTACATTAACAAAGCTACTTTATCATCATGTGTACCTTATCTGATTGCCTAAATGTATAGGATGGATACAAGTCAATACTCTTGGAAAAGTGTAGTGCCTCATGGGCTTTATGACTCCAGAAACAAGATAAAAGCCTTATGACTCAAAGAAAGCTATCAAATGCATTTTGTCGCCACAAGCATCATATTTACTTAAAGGATTGTGACTATAAAAGCACAACTCTCTTACTGGAAGCCAGGACAAAAGCTGTCAAAGAATGTGGTAGTAAATAGCTTTGAAATTGTTTTCTCTGCTTCATTTCAAAAGCTTCAGCTTACAGATGTTTGACCTTTAACAAATGGAATTGTTTCCTGTAGGCTTGTGTTTCACTGAATGCCTGTGGCTGTGTGATCTTGATGTAGTCATCAAAAATGAGACATGCTCATCGCTGGTGAATCCTACTGCAATGAGAACATTTCTCTTCCGATGACATTTGTAGTTCCTCTAAGAAAAGGTAGAGTGATTCCATTCTCTCCAAAACATTTTTCCTCTAGTATCCCTTGACCAAGCAAAGCAAGGAAAATTGTGTAATTGTTCAAAATGACTACCTATTACTAAGTGGCTAAAGAAGAAAAACTAGGCTAACCTGCAAAATATTTTGCTGAGAGCCTCAGGAGTCAAGCTATTACCCACTTTGCTGTTCTGTAGTGAAGAACATAAAGTGCATTCCTCAGCATCTTGAGGTTCACTGTATTTCCTAACTCTGGATAGTGCCTATGCAAACAGTCGTCTTGGACTCTGGTACAAGGAAAGCAGCCTGTTTCAAACACGCATTGAAATATTAATGGAGGTAGATCTGTGAACAATTTTTAAAGTTAAATAGGCACGTGTTATAACTTTTTGATATAAGAATAATCTATTTTATCCATATCTATTGGAGAGGCATATGACTCACATTGTTTCAAGTACTCAGATGCTTACGGTTTGACTTCAGTTACTGATGTTGTTATATTTTCACTATACACATGATCACCAATTGTAGGCTATTCTTTTATTTTTTTTCCAAGGTTATATTTTAAATTCTTATTTTGCTCAATACTGTGTGCTGAGTATAAGGTCATTAAAGACAAGGGTTAATATAAGAAAAGAGTTACACTGACAAAAACTAAGGCAATATTTCAACATAGTTCAAAGGTGTGACAAAGAACCTCAAGCCGTTGGCTTAAAACAAATCACTGTGGAAGGACCAAAAGGAAAAGACACCTTCCTTGTTACTCTTTCTCTTAGAACTCTAAGAGACCAAGCAGATAATTAGCTTTGCCTATAGTGCCTAATATTTATTATCTAAATTCTACGTATTCAAACTCTAGTTTTACCACATTAGCTGGAAGTTCATATAGGATTATTAGTACACAAAACATCTGAACTGCTCCTTGGATGCTCTAACTTCTCCATATTTCATAATCCCTCAAAAATGTATGTGCATGTGGAGCACAATTAACAAACTATCATCTTGGAGTTTATGTCTAGACCTGCATAGAAATTGTGTAGATAAATCTAAATATTTATTTTTATTTTACATGCTAAGGTGTTTTGCCTGTATGCATGTATACCATTTCCATGTTTAGTACCCAGAGAGGCCAGGAGGGAGAATCAGATAGACTGGAATTGGAGTTACAAATATTATGAATTCCATGGAGGTGCTTGGAATTGAACCGAGTCATCTGGAAGAACACATTCTATTCTTAACTGCTAAGCATTCTCCCCAGTTGCTAGGTAACATTTTATGTAATCAGCACCTTAGCTAGTCTGTAAAATAAAATAAGCATCCTCATTTGCTTTGCTTAAAAGTGGTTGTTTCTGAATATCATTGCTTAAAACACTTTAAACCTACTCCAATGGGTAGGTCTCTGTTTGAAAATAAAATGCCTCTGTTAACTTCATCAGACAGATATAATCAAGACAGAACAAAGATTTTATAGTCATGTTGATTTGACTTTTAATAAGAAACAGAAATATTGCAAAACAATGTTTTCCCTTCTTATCTTCTTTTTTCCCCTCTACCATTCAGAAGCATAGAAGATTTAGCTGAGATTCAAATATTGATGTCAGAATTGGTAGATATAAATCTTATTAATAATCGAAGACTAGTGTGTAAAGTTGACCTAATACTGTGAAAGACATCAGTGTAACAGGACAAAAACGATGAAAACAAAACAACAATATCACTAAAGATGAGAGAATAAAGTGCATTATCATTGAATAATATTATTTAGATTTCATTTAGTGTGAGTGGTTGAAGGAAATCTCACAAGGTGGAATCAGACATCCCAGAACTACTACTACTACTACTACTTCTTCTTCTTCTTCTTCTTCTTCTTCTTCTTCTTCTTCTTCTTCTTCTTCTTCTTCTTCTTCTTCTTCTTCTTCTTCTTCTTCTTCTTCTTCGGGCTGGGGTTGACACTCAGTTCTTCTCTGGGTCTCAGACCTCTTTATGAAAATGATGTGGGACTGTATGGAAGGCAACCGACTCCACTGTGTGGAGTGACTGCAGCAGGTCCAAAATTGTCACTGCCCATGACAATGGCTTCCAAGGCTAATCCCAACATGCCATTGCAATTACACAAGTCAGTTCAGGCTCTTAGCCCTCTTTAGCAGGTCAGTCAAATAGCTTGAATTAAATTGCATTTAATTTCCTATTCACACAGAGATCTTTGCTCACATGAAAACATATAATAATTTAATGACAGAAAACAATCACTTAATGTCTTCCTACTATCATCTCTTAGTATGTAAATATTAAATGGGTATGTAATTGAGTTGGATTGAGTTAAAATGTTTGACTTTAAAATTTTTATCTTGAATTTTCAATTTGAATTTTCTAAAAATGTCAAATAAATTCTGGATGGGATTGTGACAGAACTCCCAACCATTTCTGAAATGGTCATAAACATAATTCTACCATTTTATTACATATTTACACAAAGTAGCTTTCTCACAATAATGCTTATAAAAATCAAACATCAATAAACTTCAAACGTTTTTCAAGGTGTTGTGTCTTGAAATATTAAACTGTTGCAGTTGTCAATTAAGGCTACTCAAATAGACCTGGCAGCGGCGGCTCATTCCTTACTACCCATTGATTTGGGTTCCTGAATGAAAGATACACATGCAACCTTATATTTTAATATGCCTTAAACAGCTGGGCTACTCCAAACCGGCAACATGGCTAACACCTCCCCTCTGATATTCTTGAGTTATTACTTATTAAAATCTACATTCTATCTTTGTTGGCATAGACCCAGTTGGCCGGGGAAGGGGGAGGTTCAGGATTTGGGGGAAGGGGCTGGGTCTACTCTTCCCTAACTCTTATGTGTTGGCTGTCTCTCTGTTCTGCATTCCTCAGGTGTAACAGGTCCTCTTTTCACAGCATAGCAGCAAACTTCTTCCTGGTCTCTTTCCCAGTCCCTTGCCCAGGAATCATAAAGTCCCACCTCTGACTGTATGCCCAGCTGTTGTCCACCAGCAACTTTATTTACCAATCAAAAACAACTAGGAGCAAGGACACTTAGCGTCTTATGTGTATGTATTCTTGTCCAATTTTGGGGACCCATTTAACATAATTCAAGCGTTAAACCAAATCCACAACATTCAACACTCACACAACTAGTTCTTTATATAAAAGTTAATAAGTAGATCTGCTCCCTACTATTTGCATTTTCTTTCATTTTTAATAAATATTAAAAATATGTATGCCAAAATTATTTTCAAATATATTTATGACTTATTAAAAATGATCCAAATTAAAGAAACCTCAGTATACCTAATAAAGATATAGATATGCTCCTGGATCAGATCCTATATGAGAAATAAAAAGGAACTGTTGGTGGAATTGTGCCAATTTTCAAATAGTTGATGATAGTTTCTTAGTATCACTGATTGAGAAACATATTTTCTGTAAATTATAAGCATTCACATAAAGCAAAACACATAAAGGCTTTAGATTATGAAGTCTCATGTTAGTCTATAAGCGACGAGAAAATTCTGCTTGTGTCTTTTCTTCGGTAAGAGTGTTTTTGGTTGTCAGTGATCACCCACTGAAGATTGCTTTCAGAATTGGAACTTAACTGTGGCTACAAAAAGCCAAAATCCAGAGTGGGAATCCATCGGTATCATTTCATTAACCAAAGAACACCATCAAAGCTCCAAGTTCTTACCATTCTTGATATTTTGAATCTTAACTCTTAAGCTTTTCTTCTTACAACATAGCTGAAACACAATTCTCCCTATTGCTAAACATAAATAAATAAGCTAGAATAAATAAAATATCTTCAAAGACATCTGTAGATATTTCATACTTTGCTCTACTTCCAAATCCAGGCTTCACAGTTACTAATGATGGTTGAGATATTGGGCAAGTGAGCATTTTATATTTCGTCATATTTCCATATGCAGGGAATCGACTTGGGGCTCACGCATGCTAGGCAAGCACTCTCTTATTAAGCTATACCCCGAGCAAGCTTTCTTAATTTCCAGAGTGAAAAAATGAGCAATGAGGACTGGAAATATAATTGGCTGTCTGGTCACCAGGCATCACTATTTAAGGAGGACAGGAAATGTAATTGGCAGTCAGGTCACCAGTCAGCACTATTTGCTTGCATTCTGTTTGATTTTTCAGTATCCCCACCTAACATAATCTAGGGCCTAGCATACAATTGCTGTTCATTGCAGTCTTTGTGTCTTACTGAGTGAAGTTACTAATTTTAAAATAAGAAATTGATAAAAAAATGCATAGTATTTCATTTCTGCTGCTATCATTACTGTTGATGCTAAGGATGGTGTGCTATTACAAATTTTACTACTCCTAATTTTTTTTCTTGTGGAGTAACTCTCTATTAAGTTTTACTGAACGTCAGGCAAACATTGTCTCCTTTAACTTCCTCAAAGCTTTCGCCATCTAGATAATACTATCCATCATATTTATAGAAGAAACAAAATGGCACCTATATTAAAAATGTCAGTATTTGAGTAAGGCTTCCCCATATCTTTTATGTCTTTCTTCACTAAATAAATAATTCTGCATGGTAAGAGTATTATGTCTCAATATACATTTACTGGAAATCATTACATGCTTTCACTTTGGTTTCTCTCTTGAGGAGGAGTTCATTGTACATTGTACATTTTTCTTTTTCTTATTTTTGAGGTTTCAGTATTTTATTCAAGTTTTCTATTAAACGATAGTAATTACAGCATTTGAAGGGGAGGAGTTAACTCCATGCAAAATGGAAGATTATAATGTACCCATTAAATGGCTAAAAATGAGTTGTGAGGCTACAAGAGAAGTCAGTTGAGATCCCTCGCATTGTCAGGGTATGACCACAATCACCTGCCCAACTCAGAGCTGGAGAACCTGGAAGTTATGTCATACTCTGGTGCAATGACAAAAAAAATAAAGAATTAAAAAAGAAAATAGAAGAAAGGAAGAAAACCACACAAGGAAGAATTAAGTCCCGAATGACTGGCTCCACCATGCCCACTCTCTCCACCGTAAAATGGCACAAAAGAAATAGCTAACCACACCCTAAAGACTACTTTTGGTGTAAAACAGGTAACTGGTGGGTTGGGATGGGAACAGGGCGTGATGATCTGTCTAAAAACATCCCTTTCACAAAGATGTGTACATGCTTCTGAGCAAATAGGATTAGGACACCAGGGTTCGATGCTTGGGAAGTCACAATTTCATCTGGAGTCTTGATACAGATTTATAAAAAGTCCACACGTTCCCAGCTTCCACTGGCAACATGGCATCTCTAGAGGGCTCCACTGCAACCTATCCCAACAGCTAAAAAGGACCTGTTCTGGAATGGGGTTTCTGCAGTACCTCTAAAATTGTAAACACCTTAAAGCCGAGTTAACCTTAGCCTGGAGGTCTAACATGGTATTTATCAATTCTCACATCCCCAACATACAACATTAAAACGTCCAGTAAATCCTGAAGATAGATATGCTACAAAATAGTTTAAAATTAAACAATTGTACAATATTCTTTTATGCTTGAAATTCCAGTCCTAAACCAAGCTTGTGACCACCCACATTGCCATTCTTGGCATCCAGCAGAGATGACAGCGTCAGTTTGATACCTGCTTTTAGGTTCTGAGCCAACCAGGCTGCAGTTGTTCATTTAGGCTGAAAAGCAGGCATCAGGGTCTGACCTGACACTTGGCTGCTATTCCGCAGTGTTACTGTCTTCTTCAGTCCAGGCCAGATTGACAGCAGTCTCCATCCAACTTCTTGCTCACCTTCTGGTAAATGAAGCCACCAAGCTGTCCTGTCATTCACATTAGTATGAAACTGGAATTCATCTGTCTTGTAGCCAATTTTGAAGTTGCTCTGGGTCACTCGGGACTTCGAGGTCTCAAAATTCATCTGATAATCAGCCAGCCAACCCTCATAGCCAAGCACCAGAAAGCCCCGAATTGAGGGCCCAACGATGTCAAAGTCCACATCACAGCACAGGTTGATATGCTCTGTCTTGTACCCTGTCTTGATTTTAGCACCCCCCCACCCCCACCCCCACAGTTTTAGATGAGAAAGGTGAATCAGAGGTCAGCTTCAGTCCACAAGCAAGCTGGTCTTCCACAGTCATCTCAGTGCCCAGGATTTTGTCTGTGTTACACTTCTCTGCGAATGTTAGCCCATACTCAGTCCATCTGTACTTGGTTTCCAGATTGTAGTTCACTCTGGTGGTTTCCATAGTGGCAGAGCATGAGCTGGTAAATTCCAATCCATTGTCAGACTTCCTTTTCAAATCAAGTTTTACTAAGCCAAAGCCATAGCCCTTGGTGCAGACATCCCTGGTGGACTTGCCAAGATCAGCGTATGTGGGAGGCACAGCCACATTCTCGGAGGAGGTGACAGTGGCTGCCAGTAGCAGCTATGGCAGGGGTTGCAGCAAGGAGCCGCCTTCTTCTTCTTCTTTCTTTCTTCTTCTTCTTCTTCTTCTTCTTCTTCTTCTTCTTCTTCTTCTTCTTCTTCTTCTTCTTCTTCTTCTTCTTCTTCTTCTTCTCCTTCTCCTTCTCCTTCTCCTTCTCCTTCTCCTTCTCCTTCTCCTTCTCCTTCTCCTTCTCCTTCTCCTTCTCCTTCTCCTTCTCCTTCTCCTTCTCCTTCTCCTCCTTCCTCTTCTTCCTCTTCTCCCTCTCCTTCTCCTTCTCCTCTCCCTCCTCCTCCTCCTCTTCCTCTTCCTCCTTCTCCTCCTCCTCTATTCTATTGGTAACCCATGTTGGACACACACTTTTTACATATTTTTACAGCAATCTCTTCCTTGAGAGTAACTGTAGGAATATTTTGTGGTTTGTGACACCTCTTTCCACCTGGCTATCTCACTTTATTCAAACAAAAATCAGTTTATCCCTCCATGGAATCTGAAACCTAGAATACACAAGTATTTAAATTGTCAGAGTAGAAGCTATCTCCAAATAACAGTCAACTGCAAATGAAAATTTAGGTTTTAGTCAGGTGTGGTGGCGCACGCCTCTAATCCCAGCACACGGGAGGCAGAGGCAGGCGGATTCTGAGTTTGAGGCCAGCCTGGTCTACAGAGTGAGTGCCAGGACAGCCAGGGCTACACAGAGAAACCCTGTCTCAAAAAACCAAAAGAAAAAAAAAGGAAAATTTAGGTTTTTTCTAAGGTAGTATCACTCACTCGGTAAACAAACCACTCCTCAAAGTATACTATATCCCTAGCAGCCAACCTAAAATGAATTCAACATTAGAAAGGTTCTTCGTCAGGATTTTCATTTTCATTTTTATTTTTTACCTTATAACTCCTTTGAGTATATATTAAGGCTTCCACTTTTGTGTTTGCAGGCAATTCCTGTATAAATAAGCATGTGTACCTATGAGTCTATATGCTTCTTGTGCCTTTTCTTTGGATCTTTTCCTTTGTTTGTTGTTTTGTCATATTCTGACTTGTTTTGTGTTTATCTTTAATTTTATTTTATTTTTATTCCCTAGATGGCTATTCATTTCCTAAGAAGAGACAGAAAGGGAATGGATATAGAGGGCAGGGGAGATTGAAAAAAATTAGAAAGAATGAAGAAGGGGAAACATTAGCCAGTATATATTGTATGAAAAAAAAATGTGTTCTCAAGAACAGAAAAGAAAATAAAAAGAAAAAAGAAAAAAGAACCCTGAGTAATGACTACAGCAATGGTTCTGAAAGAAGAGCTACATTTATGTTCCCTAAGTCTCTGTACATTCCAAAAGCAATGTTTTAGAAAGGCACGTTTATGATGCCTAACTCTGCAGGTTTGGCAACACTCACTCTCTAAAATATTAGTGTTGGACCTGTTTTGGAGGAAGTAGTCTGTTCTAACATTTTTTCTGACGTATATTTTCTCCCATGTAGCCAATTCTTTGCGGGTGCCTGCCCAGGCCTACTGTATTTTATAACTACTTATATGGAACAAATTTTTCAATTTTGCAATTATTCCAAGAACTGTTTCATTTAGCAGTAAATAAAACCAGAGCAGGTCCTCCACATATGGTCCGAAACAGGCTATGATCTTTTCCAAAGCATCAATTTACACATCCATAAACTATACGCACTACAGTACAGAGCCTAATTTTGAACCAAAGCTGGAGACTACTGATCCCAACTGTCATGAGGATGTTCTTTAGGAATTTTGGGAAGAACTTTCTCAGTATGGATTTCAATTCTTTTTCTTATCCCTGTTAAATATCAGCCTGTTCCAAACTTCTAGGCACTTTGCCAGTTCATGCCCACTACTTTGCTCCTTGGATCTGAACAGAGGAATCAACTGCCAAAAATTGCATTTAGCTGTGTTATTGTAATTACAATAAGAATTTTTTTTAATTAGGTATTTTCCTCAATTACATTTCCAATGCTATCCAAAAAGTCCCCAATACACTGCCCCCCCCAGTCCCCCACCCACCCACCCCCACCCCTTGGCCCTGGCGTTCCCCTGTACTGGGGCATATAAAGTTTGTGTGTCCAATGGGCCTCTCTTTCTAGTGATGGCCGACTAGGTCATCTTCTGATACATATGCAGCTAGAGTCAAGAGCTCCGGGGTACTGGTTAGTTCATAATAATGATCCACCTATGGGGTTGCAGTTCCCTTTAGCTCCTTGGGTACTTTCTCTAGCTCCTCCATTGGGGGCCCTGTGATCCATCCAATAGCTGACTGTGAGCATCCACTTCTGTGTTTGCTAGGCCCCGGCATTGTCTCACAAGAGACAGCTATATCTGGGTCCTTTCAGCAAAATCTTGCTAGTGTATGCAATGGTGTCAGCGTTTGGAAGCTGATTATGGGATGGATCCCTGGATATGGCAGTCTTTAGATGGTCCATCCTTTCTTCACAGCTCCAAACTTTATCTCTGTAACTCTTTCCATGGGTGTTTTGTTCACAATTCCAAGAAGGGGCACAGTGTCCACACTTTGGTCTTCGTTCTTCTTGAGTTTCATGCGTTTAACAAATTGTATCTTCTATCTTGGGTATCCTAAGTTTTTGGGCTAATATCCACTTATCAGTGAGTACATATTGTGTGAGTTCCTTTGTGAATATGTTACCTCATGCAGAATGATGCCCTCCAGATCCATCCATTTGCCTAGGAATTTCATAAATTCATTCCTTTTAATAGCTGAGTAGTACTCCATTGTGTAAATGTACCACAATTTCTGTATCCATTCCTCTGTTGAGGGGCATCTGGGTTCTTTCCAGCTTCTGGCTATTATAAATAAGGCTGCTATGAACATAGTGGAGCATGTGTCCTTCTTACCGGTTGGAACCTCTTCTGGATATGCCCAGGAGAGGTATTGCTGGATCCTCTGGTAGTACTGTGTCCAATTTTCTGAGGAACCGCCAAACTGATTTCCAGAGTGGTTGTACCAGCTTGCAATCCCACCAACAATGAAGGAGTGTTCCTCTTTCTCCACATCCTCACCAGCATCTGCTGTCACCTGAATTTTTGATCTTAGCCATTCTGACTGGTGTGAGGTGGAATCTCAGGGTTGTTTTGATTTGCATTTCCCTGATGATTAAGGATGTTGAACATTTTTTCAGGTGCTTCTCTGCCATTCGGTATTCCTCAGGTGAGAATTCTTTGTTCAGTTCTGAGCCCCATTTTTTAATGGGGTTATTTGATTTTCTGGAGTCCACCTTCTTGAGTTCCTTATATATATTGGATATTAGTCCCCTATCTGATTTAGGATAGGTAAAGATCCTTTCCAAATCTGTTGGTGGTCTTTTTGTCTTATTGACAATGTCTTTTGCCTTGCAGAAGCTTTGCAACTTTATGAGGTCCCATTTATCGATTCTCGATCTTACAGCGCAAGCCTTTGCTGTTCTATTCAGGAATTTTTCCCCTGTACCCGTATCTTCGAGGCTTTTCCCTACTTTCTCCTCTATAAGTTTCAGTGTCTCTGGTTTTATGTGGAGTTCCTTAATCCACTTAGATTTGACCTTGGTACAAGGAGATAGGAATGGATCAATTAGCATTCTTCTACATGATAACTGCCAGTTGTGCCAGCACCATTTGTTGAAAATGCTGTCTTTTTTCCACTGGATGGTTTTTGCTCCCTTGTCAAAGATCAAGTGACCATAGGTATGTGGGTTGATCTCAGGGTCTTCAATTCTGTTCCATTGGTCTACTTGTCTGTCGTTATACCAAGATGGAAAAACCTCCCATGCTCATGGATTGGCAGGATCAACATTGTAAAAATGGCTATCTTACCAAAAGCAATCTACAGATTCAATGCAATCCCCATCAAAATTCCAACTCAATTCTTCAACGAATTAGAAAGGGCAATCTGCAAATTCATCTGGAACAACAAAAAACCTAGGATAGCAAAAACTCTTCTCAAGGATAAAAGAACCTCTGGTGGAATCACCATGCCTGACCTAAAGCTGTACTACAGAGCAATTGTGATAAAAACTGCATGGTACTGGTATAACGATAAGAATTTAAAGTTGTATTGGAGTTACATATTAAGTAATCATTTTAGCTTTACCATTCATTTCTGTCCATACTATAGTGGGGAAAAAAACAGGAGAAATTTCTGAAATCAGGAGTTCTTTAGCCCAGTACATAATATTTACTTTTAAAACTATCTATCCCTGTAGCTCTTTCTTTACTTCATTGGCTCCTGTGTATATGGTGACACAGAGATACCTGCTACATCAAAGTAAGGAATGCTCAGGGCTAGTTGCTCTTGAAAATGTTGCACCTACAGTTATTTTCTTTGTCACATACAGCGGTGACGAAATAGTCTTATCCTATACAACAGTAGCTTTGAATAAAAAAAATGCACTTTCTCTCTCTAATTTCCTATTTTAAATTTTCTTGACACTGAGTGGGTTCCTAAAATAAAGATGAGCAATTTTCTACAGAATCCTTCATCAAGAGATCAAACTCTAGTTAAATCTGAAAGGACTTCAGCAAGAGTACCAGATAGAGATGGAGGGACCTTTGCATTGTCTTCCCATGTCAGACCTTAGCAAAACATTAACAAGGTAACAACAATAGACATTCTAATGTGAATGGTGAAAGCCATTAGCCTTACAAAGAACAATACAAAACTACAGAATGCTATGAGATGGAGAAATAGTCTTCCTATGGGACAGCATACCAATTGATTATCTAATAGCAAATACTCAACCCTGAAAATATATACATATTAATAACATCATATAGACTGAAGAGGTTATCCTTATTTATGTATTTATTTATATATTATATATAATATATAGTATATTACATATTTAACTGTTTTATATGAAACATAATTATATCATAAATATTGTGTATTATATTAATTGAAATTTATACATATATTATATACTTTGTATAACATTTATATTTTATATGTTATTTAATAAATATATATTTTATATATATAATAAAATTTATGTTTATTAAATTTTATATATAAAGTATCATATGTAATATATGATATATGGTTATGATATATGATATATAATTTCTTAATAATATAGTATCTAATATATTTATGTGCATAATTTTATATGTAATATAACATGTAAAATTATATAATGTACAATATATAATATTTATATTATTTAAAATTATATTTACATTATATAAAATATAATATGACATGTTATGTATTATATATAAAATAATAATGTATAATAATATAAATAATAAATGTGTTATATATATTTCATATATTATATATAAATTCACAATAAATATATAATTATATATATAGTAATGAAAAGAGGCCATGAACTTAAAAGAAAGGACAGTGAGAGATTTAGAGGTAGAAAAGTAATGAGATGTTGCAACTGTATTATAGTCTTTTAAAAAGTAAAACACCTTTTTTCATTAATTAACTTAATTACTCTACATCCCAATCTCAGTGTCCCCTCCTTCCTCTCCTTTCAGTCCTTCCCTCTCCCTTCCCTTCCCCCCATTCCCCTCTCTCATTTTCTTCAGAGAGAAGTAGGCCTTCATGGATATCAACCCACCTTTGCTCTTTGCATCTGTTTCCATCAGCTGCTCTGTGAATCCTCTCTGAGGACAGTTATGCTAGGCTCCTTTCTGCAAGTATAGCAGAGTATCATTTATAGTGTCTGTGGTGAATTCTCTATCAGAGCATGGGTCTCAAGTTGGGCCAATAATTGATTGGCCACTCCCTCAATTTCTTCTCCCTCTTTATCCCTGCCCATTTTTCTTCAGATCAAATTGTGAGTCAAAGGTTTTGTGGCTAAGTTTCTGTCCCCATCCCTCCATTGAAATTCTTGCCTGGTTACAGGAGGTGGGCATTTAAGGTTCCACAAAAGCCTACTACTAGGAGTCTTATTAGTTATGGCCACATTCATAATTTCCTGGGAGTTTCCATTGTCCTAATTTTCTATCCTCTCCCACATCAATTCTAGATCTCTCTCTAAGATCTCTCTCCTTCTCTCCTCCACACACTTGATGCCTCCTGTTCCTCTTCCCACCCCCTTTACCATGAGTTTTCTCTCTTTATCCACCACTGATGTCTCTTTATTTTCCTTTCTCAGTGAGTAACAAGCATCTTCCCTTGGGCCATCCTTG
Organism: Mus caroli; assembly: GCF_978045245.1. Lineage (NCBI taxonomy): Eukaryota > Metazoa > Chordata > Mammalia > Rodentia > Muridae > Mus > Mus caroli. The sequence continues at coordinate 28,672,567 of NW_028227256.1, read as the reverse complement.
ACACTTAGTTTTTCTGGTCTGTGAATGGTAGCATGCTTATTCTGTACTTTATGGCTATTATTTCACTTATAAGTGAACACAAACCATATGTGTCTTTCAGGGTCTGGGTTACCTCACTGAGGGTGATCTTTTCAAGTTCCAACCATTTACTTGCACATTTCATGATTCTCAACTATTTTCTAATAGTTGAGAAATATCCCATTGTGTAGATGTACCACATTTTCTTTATCCATCTTTTGGTTGAGGGACATCTAGGTTGTTTCCAGTTACTGGCTATTATTAATAAAGCTGATATAAACATAGTGGAGCAAAGTATCTTTCTTATATGGTAGATCATCTTTTTGGTATATACTTAGGAGTAGTGTAGCTATGTCATAAAGTAGGACTATTCCTGATTTACTGATAAACTGCAAAATCTGTTTCCAAAGTTGTTCTATGAGTTTGCACTATCATCAGCAATGGAGGAATTGCTAGAAGGAGCTGCCACTTGAGTTTTTGATCTTAGGCATTCTGATGGATGTAAGAGGAATTTCAGTTGTTTTTATTTGCATTTCCCTGATGACCAACTGTAACTTTAATTGTTTCAAACCCATTTTTAATTATGGTTCTTAAATGCTTTAACCTTCCATGTAACCATCACCCACCAGAGGTAGTGGGGGAAAAAAGGATACAGCAGAAATGGACCTGTTTAGAAAGGTTCATTGTAGCAACTCCCATCTGTGTTGTCTGGAAATCAGCAGTTAGTAGACAGTGGCAGCTCGATCCATTCACAAACACTTCACAGATATTCCAGAATTCCAGTTTGGTAGAGTCCAGTTAGCAACAGAGATGACATGTCCTAGCAGAGACAGCCGGGCCTCAGTCTCAGCTCAAGTCTGTAGGAGAGACACTAGGAGAAGTTCTTAGCTGTGCCTCTCTCAGGAAAGCAAAGATCAGTGAAAATGTGTGACACACAAGTGGGAGCTAGCTGTACCAGCAAGCCAAGCTCTGTCTCCATCACTCTGTGGGTCCTATTTATACCCTCCAAACATCATGTGTCCTCCACATGCCTTGCCTCAGCATATGCATCCAATCAGCCCAAGTCCTTGGAAGTGGCAACAAACTGTAGCATACCACCACAAGCTTTTCAGTTCTTTCCTCTCTATAGTGTCATGACAAATGAAGTTCAACTATGCAAGGTAAGGCAGACCAATACATGTTAGCAAAGAATCTTTCATCACATGTCCTTTACGTGTTTGCTTTAGCAGAAAGTCCTCTCTCCTGTTTCTGCTTCAGAGAAACATTCCTGCACATGTCTGCCTTAGCTTTTCACACCTCTGTCCACTTTAAAAAAATAAGTTCCTTCATATGTTTGCCCCGGTAAAACACAATCCAACTGACTTTTCCACAGAACCCTTAAGTTTCTACTTCACCAAGGATGTTGAATATTTTTTTTGAAATTACATCTTTTTTAAATTTTTGTTTACATGCCAAATGTTGCCCCCCTTTCTGGTTCCCCCTCCAAGAGTCCTTCATTCCATCTCCCTACCCATTTGCTTCTGAGAGGGTGCTTCCCCACCCCCAGTCCCCCACAACCCCCTCAGTCATCCTCCCACCTTCACCCCCTCCCACAACCACCTACTCTGGGGCATCAACTTTCTCCAGGATTAGGTGCATCCTCTCCCACTGAGGCCAGACAAGGCAGTCCTCTGCTACATATGTGTTGGGGCATGGATCACACTATGTATGAACTTTGGTTGGTGGTTTAATCTCTGGGAACCCCTAGGGGTCAGGGTTAGTTGACACTGTTGGTCCTATGGGGCTGCAATACCATTCAGTTCCTTCAATCCTGCCCCTAAATCTTCAGTAGGGGTTCCTGACATCAGTCCAAAGGTTGCCTGTCAAGTATCTGCATCTGTCTCAGTCATCAGTTGGTAGAGTCTCTCAGAAGACAGCCATGCTAGGCTGCTGTCTGCAAGCACAATATAGCTTCATTAATAGTGTCATGGTTTGGTGCCCACCCATGGGATGGATTACTTCAATCTCTGCTCCATATTTGCCCCTGCATTTCTTTTAGACAGGAACAATTCTGGGTCAGTTGGATTTTGTTTTACTGGGGCAAACATGTGAAGGAACGCTTCTTTTAAAGTGGACACACTTTTCAAAATTTTGACCCAGAATTATTACTGTCTAGTAGAAATGCAGGGGCAAAAATGGAACAGTGATTTGAAGGTAATTTGGTAAACCCCTTCCCTCCACTGGGAGCCCTCTCTATCTACTGGAGGTGATCCCTTCAGGATCCATCCTCACTGTTGGACATTTTAGCTATGGTCATCCTTCCTAATATATTCTTGGGAGTCTCTCACATCCCAGGTCTCTGGGACTTTCTAGAGGCTCCCCCTGACCCCAAGTCCAGCAGCTGAATATTTCCATTCATTCTCCTGGCTCTCTGGGCTTCTATCTTTTCTCCCCCCATACCAATCCTCCCACCTTTACCAGTCCTCCTCCCCTTTCATATCCAGGTCCCTCTTTCTGTCTGCCTGCCATGATTATTTTGTTCCCCCTTCTAAGTGGGATTGAAATGTCTTTACCTGGGCTTTCCTTCTTGTTGAACTTCTTACCTTCTATGGATTCTATTGTAGGTATTCTGTACTTTATGCTAATATCTACTTATCACTAAGTACCTTCCATTCATGGCCAATTAAAAACAAAGAGAACTCTACAAAGAATTAACGAAACCAAAAGTTGGTTCTTTGAGAAAATCAACAAGATAGATAAATCCTTAGCCAAACTAAAGGGCTAATTTGGAGAGAGAATCCAAATTAACATGTAACAAAATTAAACAGACTTGAAGACAATAACATTTACTGAACTTCTGTACAGTTATAAAAGACATTCACTTCTTCTTCATCCCCTAATATTTAGCCATTCTTGCTCTCTTTTCTACATCTTAAGCTATTTAAACATGTACATTCATATATATATATATACATATATATATATATATATATATGATATGGTAGATAGATAGATAGATAGATAGATAGATAGATAGATAGATAGATAGATAGATAGATAGAATTGGCTAGTTTCCTTATATGAGGGATAATATGAATTATGTGCATTGTGTAACCTGGATTAATATTACACATCCTAAATCTATTCATTTTTCTGCAAATTTTCTGATTATATTTTCTTTAGAGCTAAATAGTATGCAATCTATTTCTTTATCAATCCCTTTACCATGTACTATTTAGGCAGAACAGAAAACTATCTCAGTCATAATTTCCTACCATTACTACTACATGAAACAAGAGAGCCCTAAGTGTCTGTACATATGCATGGGCACTGCAGTAATATTAGCTAGCACACCTCACTGAAGGATGTGAAAAAAAGAAGTTTCCTCTGGGTGAGAGTAACTTCTGCCTGAGAAGTGTCTAAGAAGGACGAATGAGGATTTTAAGATAAGAAAGTGATTCACAGAGATGTTAGAATGAGCCTGTGAAGTGAATGAGCTTGCACATGGGCTGTGCAGGAAACACAAAGAAGTTCATTATCAGTGTAGAGATTATCAGTATTTCCAACCAGATGTACCTGACCTCTGCTTAAACATCAATGCTTAAACTGAAAACATGAAGTCACTGCAGTTGAACAGAATATGGATTTGCTCTAAGTAAACACTACAATTGGGCCCTATCAGATGTGTATAGCAAATATCTTTTATGATCAGTAGAATGGTCATTTCTTTCAAAGTCAGGGCACAAGCTTGGGTCAGCCAAAGCTTTTATCTTCAAAGATTAGATCATCAATATTTAAAGATTTAACTGCATAGTTACTGGTAATTTTTATATTCCCTAAAATACTCCACATTCTAGGATTTCCCAGACATTTCAGCTTCACTGTTACAGTTAATGAGTTCTGTGTTTACCTTTAATCATAAACTATATTTCCTATAAAGAAAGCTAACTGTCCATAGAGATGCTCTGGGTAGAGCATGTGCAGTGTATAAAAGGAATGTCCAGACATCAGTAAGTATTAAAGCAAATGCCTCAGGGACAAATACTGCTTAGTAGGATCAAAAGAGGCACTTATAGGAAGGCGTAGGTGAATGCACTGCTGGGTGAATATGCATTTTTACATAGTCCCAGCCATATTAGAACCATAGCCTAGGACCTATGGGGAAAATACTGAAGTGTTCCCCTGGGGCAAAGGTCAGAGAGAAATGGCAAACCCTTCCATTCGGATCTGTGTATCATTGTACGTAATGTGTGCAGAACATTGCCAACATAGATTTTCCCCCAGATTTTTAGATCCTGAAGTCTGCTACAGAGCCTGTACTAAGATTAGCTAACCCTGCATCCATAACCAGCTTTTAAAATAAAATCCTTGTTTATTTGTATATAACACCCCCACCTTCTAGTGTAACTCTATATAATAAACACACTGAGCTTCTCTGGTGATGAGGTTTCTCCAGCATAGAAACCAATATACCCGACCACATCTATGTCTGTCTGTCTGTCTCTCAGTCAGTAAGTCAGTCAGTCAGTCGGTCATTTCTTCATTCCTTGCCTCTCCCAGTGATACCAAATTCCCTAGAACTGTGCTAGGATGTGTCAGGGACCTCTGATATTATTGAAGAATTTGTTTGCCCTAGCAAGGAATAATGACAATAATTGAACTACCTGAAAACTCGATCCTTTAGCTCCTTACCAAGTCCTCAAATATGTTTCAACTTGTCATAGTTTTCCTTTTCAAGTAGACCACCTGCCAAAATCGTGGGCAATGTTGCTGAAAGAGCAAGAAATGGAATAGAAGAGGGCACAAAGTCATTCATACTTCCTGAAGTCAATAAAATTAAGATGACCAGTCTTTTTCTTGAAACAATGTTGAAATGCCTCATGTGTTCCTACACTGTAAGTCTTAAATTAATAAGTCAATATGTCACTGTGAAAACACCTAGATTGTGCCCCATAAACCACAAATAAGTACTTAGAGTTGGAAAGTAGACTTTGCTCACCAGGGTGTTTCAATTAGCCAAAGAACACAAGATTGTTAATATCACGTGTCAACTTGACCTGATCAGAGCTCAGAACTCTGTAATAGTGAATCATAAGTGAGAATGAGATGCAAACTGGTATGTGGAAGAAGACTGCCTTCCTAATTTGTTTCCCATTCAATCAGTTTAAGGCCTGAAAAGATCCTCACAGAGCCTTTAAGAAACAAGTGGGGAAATCCTGCTGCTGAGCTGCCTTATAGAGGGCATCAAGTTTTCTTGCCTTTGAAATAAAAATAAAACATTACTTTCCATGAGTCTTCAATCTGCAGCTTTTGGACTGAAGTTTACCCCACCACACCATCACCTTTAAATTATTTTATTTTATTATTTTAATCATTTATTATATATTATATATAAACAAATGTTTATTTATTTAAATATATATTTATCATATATCATATATCATCATGTATAAAAAGATATATTATATGTTTTATAGATAATGTTATTTGTTAGATTACTATGTGTTATGTTATTTTATATCATGTATTGTATATTATAGTGTGGCTTATGTATCTATGCATTATACAGTATATGTTATACATTATGTGTTATTGTTTTATATATTATCTTTAGCTATATACTATAAGTTAAACATTATAAAATATATGCTATATAGTATACATTATACATTATATGTTACATGCTATATATTATGTGATATACTACATAAAATATCTATAATGTATATTTTGAATATTTATTACTATTTTCGCAGCTTGTAGACTTTGACAAAAGACACGATTTTTCAGCCTACATAGCTCCATAAAAAACTAGACTCTCTCCTTTGTCTCTCTCCCTCCCTCCTTCCCTTTACTTACTTTTTCTCCACTCTGTCCTGTTTCTATGGATATCCCTGAGTCACACAAATACTAAGAAATATTTGCTTATGGTGAATGATCATTTGAGTTTATACAAAGAACTCAACAAGTTAGAGTCTAGAGAAACAAATAACCCCATTTAGAAATGAGGTAGAGAGCTAAACAAAGAATTCTCAACTGAGGAATACTGAATGGCCAAAGGGCTGAGAAGCACCTGAAAAAATGTTCAACATCCTTAGTCATCAGGGAAATGCAAATCAAAACAACCCTGAGATTCCTTCTCATACCAGTCAAGTTGGCTAAAAAAACCTAAAAACAAAAAACAAAAAACCTCAGGTGACAGCAGATGCTGGCAAAGATGTGGACAATGAGGAACACTCCTCCATTGCTAGTGGGATTTCAAGCTGGTACAACCATTCTGGAAATCAATTTGGTGTTTTTTCAGAAAATGGGGCATAGTACAACCCGAGGCACCAGCTATACCATTTCTGGCCATATACCCAAAAAATTCTACAACATACAAAAAGGACATATGCTCCACTATGTTCAAAACAGCCTTATTTATAATAGCCAGAAGCTGGAAAGAAACCAGATATCCTTCAACAGAGGAATGGATACAGAAAATGTGGTACATTTAAACAGTGAAGTACTACTCAGCTATTAAAAACCATGACTTCATGCAATTCTTAGGCAAATGAATGGAATTAGAAAATATCATCCTTAGTGAGGTAACCCAATTACAAAAGAATACACATGGTAATACACATGATAAGTGGATATTAACCCCAAAGCTCGAAATACCCAAGATACAATTCACAGACCACATGAAGCTCAAGAAGAAGGAAGACCAAATGGTGGATGCTTCAGTGCTTCTTAGAAGATGGAACAAAATACTCACAGGAGCTAATACAGTGACAAAGTGTGGTGCAAAGACTGAAGGAAAGACCACCCAAAGACTGCCCCACCCAGGGATCCATCCCATATACAGTCACCAAACCCAGGTACTATTGTGGATGCCAAGAAGTGCATGCTGACAAGAGCCTGATGGAGACTCTGTCAGCCTGACAAGTACAGAGGTGGATGCTCGCAGCCAACCATTGGTCTGAGCACAGGGTCCCAATAGGGTCCCCAAGGGAGGAGTTAGAGAGAGGACTGAAGGAGCTGAAGGGATTTGCAACCCTGTAGGAAGTACAATAATGTTAACCAACCAGACCTCCCCCAGAGTTCTCAGGGACTAAACCACCATCCAAGGAGTACATATGGGGGGACCCAGCGCTCTAGTCACATATGTTGCAGAGGATGGCCTTGTCTGTGGGGCATCAATCGGAGGAAAGAACCTTGGTCGTGTGAAAGCTGGATGCCCCGGTGTAGGGGAATTTGAGGGCAGGGAGGCAGGAGAGGGTGGATGGATGGGGGAACACACTTATAAAAGCAGTGTGAGGGGGAAGGTATGGGGGGGGTTCAGCTCTTTGCTGTCAGGTCCAGATGAGAGGAGAGAACCCGGTCCAGCAGGGTCTGTCTGGGGCTGAGCAAGATGATGAGTGTTATTGGCCCAAAAGAAACACACCTAGTCAGGAGTCTTGTTGAAACAGGAACTGGCTTTAATGTGGCAGCAATCTGCTTATATAGACAGGGCAAGGAGGTGGGGATAGGGGTATGGGGTGAAATGACATGTGGGGTGGTGTGAGATGACAAGGGATGTGGAGTGATCTCATGGGGTCTATAAGAAACTGATACATCAGTGGTTGCTAGGCAAAGGCAGGCTTAAGCAGGTTGTGCTGAGTCACCCTAATATGGAAGCCCGAGCCAGCGAGGCAGGCTCAGGTCTTTCCATTAGGCTGTAGATTTTGACCTAGTTAGGCCCAACATGTTGTTACATGAAATCAGGAAACCTGTTCCGAGAACATGTATCTTGCCTTAATATTAATACTTAGAATTAGTAGCAACTTTTGTCAGAAAACGGTGAAATGTGTATATATTGGATTAATTTCCTACCATCCCCCAAATTATTTACCTTTTTAAAAAAACAATCCCATACCATTATTAAGTATACATGTACTAGCACACACACACACACACACACACACACACACACACACCACAAATTCAATTTAAAAAGTTGGGAGTGTAATTAAAAAAAAAACTATTATAAACCTAAAATATGTTATCCACTATAATATATTATGAAATTAAACAGTATGAAGTTACTTGAAAGCTATATAAAAGTCAATCAAGACTTATTGCCAATGGTATTTAAAATTCTTAAATTCTTACTAGTTGAAGGTAAACCATTCTATGTTATATATCAAATAAGCCAAGAAAATAATATACTTAATAATCGTGGGTATAAAAGGAAGGTTTCATTGTATTGAATGAAGTATTCATATTATACTTGATAGTATCAGCAAGTAAACATATATATCTATCTGAAGTCTGTCTCAAGCACATTATTCTTCAACTTGTAATTGAGTATTATAGGCACTTCAACAATAAAATATTAAACTATGAATTTGAACAATATGGCTATGCCAATGATACTGTGTTTAAAAGTTTTAAACTAACAATTCATTGGGGGAAAAGTGAAACAATTTTTCTGTTAATTAATTGTCTGGAGAACTAAGAGAAGAAAGACCAGAATTTCCTTTTGCATTCAAGGCAAAAAAGGCAGTATTATCCTCACTGAGGAAGCCATTCCTCAGACTTGGGATAAAGCTGCATCTCTCTTCTCTGCACTGAATAAACTGCATCAAATTCTGTTCTGATGAACTACTCCTCAGCATGCAAGCAGCCTATGTACCTAGTTACACTCTACTGGATAATGTTCCCTTTCCCAGAAGGTATCACTTGCAAATAGTATCTTGGTTAGTGGTGATGTTTGGACTGTTGCTATGTATTGTAGTGCTAAATACAGATCCCCAAGATCTGGTTGCGTGAGGGATGAGGAAATCCTCAAATATATCAAGTGATGCTATGTAACCTTGCTCCTTAATTTAATACTATTGGTCAAATAAATATACCAACAGCCCGTAGCTGGGCAGAAGAGAAGAAATTAGGGCTTTCTTTGCTGGGCTTGAGCTCTGAGGGGATACCACAAGGAAGAGAGCAGAGAGGAGGAGACACCTTGGGTTAGGTGGATCATGAGGACATGATCATGAGTGCTGGCTGGTGAAGTAGGAGTGGCCCAGGCACAACATGTCAAGTTATATCCCAGGGTTATTGATAGAAAAGTAGACAGAATAGCATAGATGGTTCATCTCTGCCCAGCTCCAATGCTTTTAAGGATTATTGTAAATTAAAAAGGGTTTTTGTCTTTTATTTAGAAACTAAATCATCAAAGGTGGAATAGAAACAGCCCATTAATTTTCACAACAGGTTAGAGGGGTGAATTTGTGCTTTCCTTCTCTGTGACAGGATTTCATCTTGTTTGCCCTTGTACAGATCTTGTGAGTTATCACATAGCCATGTGCATCAGCCCTATTGTTACTGAAATATGTGGTTTCCTTGAAGAACCAAAACACTGGTTCTTACACTCTTTCTGCCTTCCCTGAGCCTTGTGGAGAGGGATTTGAGAAACAAACCTGATTTAGAGTGAGTGCTCCCAGGCCCCTTACTGTCTGTGCTTTGTCCAGTTGTGAGTCTCTCTGTGTTGGTAGTCATGTAGTATAAGCAGAAGCTTCCCTGGTGATGTTTGAGAAAGTGCATTAATTTCTGGATAAAGCAATATGTTCCTAGATGTCATTTTTACTATGTTAAGAGACTGGACTTCATCCTTTTGTGTGATTATTTGCTTTGTTTTCTTTGGCTGGATTGTTGTTTTGAGAAAGAAAGAATATGAATTAGGAAGGGAAGGAAGGAGGGAGTATATGGTAGAAGCTGAGAGAGGAGAAACAAACATATACTATTAAAAACTTAAAATTTCATTATGTTCTTAAGCTGAAGCATCACAATTGCAATTACAGTACATAGATGAACACAGGGGCAACAAAATGTTACTATTGTAAAGTTTTAGTATCTGGTCTATCGTTTGAGATTGCAAGTGCTTCCTCAGCTAAAGTGCTAAATTCTTATAAAATGCTATTGCTCCAAATCTCAATATCCTATAGGATTAGGAGAATAGTGGGTTTTTATTTTATTTTCAAATTTAAAGTCAATTGGTCATCTTCATTATCACACAAACAGATTTGCTTTGCACATTATCTCTGTATTTTCCTTGTGTGGCTCTAGGAGTCCTATTTATAAGACACCATTGCAACTCTGATATCATAACACACTCTCCACTTGATTCAAATATATTTTGATTTGAGGAAGGAAGTAGGATGTTTGTAGTTCTTTTGCCTTCAGATCTAAAAGAGAATTATTAGATTATTAGATTTAGTATATATTGTACTTTTATTCTTGACATTAGTAAACTTTTGTTTTATTATACAGAAAAATGCTCTTAAGAAATGTGAACTTTCTGACCTACAAATATTCCTTCCAACAAGTCATCCGACATTTTTCTTTGTTTGCAACAAGGTCTCACTGTACTTCCCTGGATAACCTAGAACTCTCTAGGTAAAGCATGCTGGAGCTTAGAACTCCATGTAAGCAGGGTGGACTTGCAGTCACAGAGACTCATTGACCTCTGCTTTCCAAGTGCTGGTATTAAAAGCGTGCAGCACCACACCTGGCATAAGCATTTTATTATATAAATCTGATTACATAATTTGACATAATTTTCAAGTTTGTTCTTTAGTATCAACATATAAATGTGTGTTCTTAGCATAACAAAACTGCTCATATTTTTCTCTATTTTATCTTGAAAGTAATCACTTCTCCGTCTTTTGGCTAAGATCAAATATATCTTGAAAGTATTAAATATTAAGTGGTTTGTTTACTATTTTTTTCAAGTTTTATATCTAATTGAGTTAATTTTTTTAAAGAACATTTCCATTATTGTCACTTTTGTCATTATAATTAAAATGCCCATGAAATATTTATCAAACTTGTTTGTTTTAATAGGTTTTCTGAGGTGATAGTATTCAGATAAGATATGAAATATGTGTTTAATATGCCCTATACATATCTTTTTAGAAAATAGTAGTAATTCACATTGCTGTCCCTAATATATGTTACTTCAATATGTGAATAATAACACAGCCTTTAATATCTTAGATATTACTTATTTTTATTAATCAGTTTTTCTTGTGTAAACAACAAAAGAAAAACATTATAAATTGCAATTTTAGCACTATTCATCTTCAATTTGCTGTCTCTTATTTCAATTGTCATCTTCAATTCCTCTGTTTAATCTATTTTGTACTGTTTCTCTTTCTTAAAAATCTAAAAGAGTTTTTATGAATTCATCTCATTTTGCAGTAAATGATGGCATGATATTCCTAAGGTAGAATTAGATACTAAACGTCTATCAAAAATTTGACAAAATTTGCTTTTAACTATGCATAAAATGTCTTCAGATATATTTTTCTACTTCTATTAGCACCTTGGGAAACATTAATCTCAGAATAATTGAGAAACACTGACTAAGCTGTTAATTTTAAATGACATATTAGTAACTGTCATTTAAATTGATAGATGGAGCTATAACTAAATTATTGGTAGAAAAATAACTTTCTTATTAGTTTCTGAAAGCTAAATTACCTATAAAATATAACTTTGAGTGTATAATAATTAATATAATCCTACAATGTAGATAAAAATTACATTTTATGGAATAAAGTTTTGTGTCTTGAAAACTGGGTTTAAGATGTGGAGATCAGTTTTTTTCTCAGGTAGTATTGAAAGCAATGAAGCAATCATTACTAGACTTGCATGTGACAAGGCACATACACTGGTGCAGAAGAGTTAGGAATACCCATTGCTTTGCTTATTGTTTTATGAAAGAATACTTGAAAGGTTGAAATTCTGTGAGGAAAGATGTGTTAACTTTCATTAATCAGATAATTCAAATATTTATAGAAAATCATAACAGTGTTTTGGCACATATCTGTTAGGCAAAGCATAATGTTTAAAGAAACATTTAAATTATCTAGAATATATGTTTTTTCAGGTTTTCTTTGAGAACAAAGAAATTGGTTTTGAAAATAGAAAACAATATCCTACTATTCAATATGAGACCTTGCATGAACAGTAATGGCACCCATAAAATGAAGTTCTTTATATAAATAAAAGGAAGACATCCTAAAGTGGAACAAAAATCAACTCATACCTTTAATGTATTCCCGGCATCCTGACTAGTGCAGATGCTTATGCAGGTAGCCAAGCATTAGACTGAGCATGGTGATCCCACTGGAGAAGTTAGGGCAAGGACTGAAGGAGCTGAAGGGGTCTAAAAACCCTTAGGAAGAACAATATTAACCAAGTAGACCCCCACCTCTGAGCTCCCAGGAACTAAACCACCAACCAAAGAGTACACATGGGGGAGGGGGGCCCATGGTTCCAGCTGAATATGCAGAAGAGGATTGCCATATAGGAGGGGAGCTCTTTGGTCCTATGGAGGCTCAATGACCCAGAATAGAGGAATGCTAAGGCAATGAGACAGGGGTGGGTGGGTGAGTGGGGGAGCACCCTCATAAAGGCAGGGAGAGGTGAGGGGGTAGGAAGTTTGTTGAGGGGACACTGGGAAAAGGGATAACATTTGAAATGTCAATAAATAAAATAACCAATTAAAAACAATGGCTCAAATTTCTAGTGACCTTTCTCAAACTAGAGTGATGCTTTTGAATTGACACATCATTTTTCCAGGGGTGGGGTGAGTGGTATTGTTTATGTTATAGAAAACATCTATAATTATTTCAGAAGAACATCTGTTACATTAACTTTCCATGGGAGCAACTTTTAAGGCTAAGTCATTTAGGGTTCCAGAAATTTATAAGATATCAGATTTATTTCCATAGCAAAAAATGGCCTAAGGTAATAGTAAGATGTTTTTTTCCTTAATACAAAGTTTTATATTCAAAGCATCTTAAGATAAGTATACTCAGCGTATAAAATGTTTCACTTATGATTTGTCTCTTCCTTGATTTTCTGTTATATTCACACTAATGTTTGTTCTGTGGTTAGAATGTAATGTAGAAAAGTATTTATATAATTTAAAGAGTGTCTCATATTTTATCTTCTCAGAATCTTCTTTGATCACAAAATAGTGGTATGTGTGTATAATTCATGTTAAATGTACACTTGCCCATTACAATAACTTTTTCATATATCCCTTTAAATATTGCACACATTCTTCACTAAACAATTGGTAATAACTTATAAAGTATAAAACACAACTTAGGGAGTGCAGAGAAAACCAGGATGCAAATGCCAGAGCTCTTTGTTTCCAGGGCAACAATTTGCCTGATGTTTCAAATTAAATTAGCCTTTTTATATCTTTCTTCCTCTCTCCCTCCCTCCCTTCAATTCTTCCTGTACAAAGTTTAAGTTTATTTTAAGCATTGAAGCTGTTTATTTTGGAGGTCTTATTATAAAATGTATTGAATAAAGTATTACTTCTTCCATCTTATGATTGATAAAATAAAAAGAATATAAATTATTAATTTCCAAGGTGTACATTTAATAGAATGTTGACTTATTTATATTTTTAAATGTTTATAATTGGAAGAGTTATCATTTCCCCCTCTCTTTTTCCCTCCAAAGTCTTCTAGTAATTCTCTCTGCAAATTTTCCTACATCTCATCTTACTTTCAAGTTTCTCTGATTATTAGTATTACATATAAAATCATATATGTGTATATGCAATGCACAAATATATAAATATCTGCTGACATATCTTGAAGAAAGAATAGCTGTATATAATAGAAATTTAGAGGGTAACATAGATTCTCTTGTACTTAATATATGCATTCATACTTCTCAGTGTCTCCTAAACGCTTTCTATATTGTGTTCTAATATTTCTAAAGTTTAGTGGTATTATAGTATAGTTTCCCAATAATTTTGAAAATTATTTTCTTTATATTGAAAAAGAAACATTTGATTTCAACACGATAGTTTAAGATTTAGGAGCCATATCTATGAATAGTATAAATTAGGTGTAAATTATTACATTAAATAATGAAATTCCCATTTCTTTTTGCCAAATCTGAGAAACAACTACTTTTTATCAAAAGTTTACTGTTCCTTTTCCATAGTGTTGTCTATTGATTCTGAGTCATTTGTCTAGCAAGTTACAGTTATTCCTAGATTACCTTGCAGCTAAATGAAGTCGTGTAACTTGGTTTCAAATATGGAGTAAAAGAAATGACATGAATTGCATGTGTATTAAAATAAGCAGAAAGCACAGGTAATTCTCCTCTATTACTTACCCATATGCTAACTGGAAGGATGTGACTGTCTTATGGTTTGTGTCTTAGGTCAGAAAATTTTCCAAGCTGATGGAAAAAAAAAAAGAAATGTGATAAGAACTGACAATATTTTTCTTGTGAATAGAAACTAACATTTTAAGTTATGTTAGTTATGAGAAATGTTACGGGCTTGCTTGGTACAAACTGCTGCCACTAAAGCCTCATTACTATCTTAGGCTTTCTGTTGGGGGTTGGTCTTGTACACTCTGTATTCAGGAGATGATTTCTATGCCCAGGCATCTGCCTACAGTCCAGACAATGGCATGATTAAGCATCTTCAGTCTCAATGCTATGTAAAAGTTAGTCTTTTATCATCTATAATTGGTTAATAAAGAGCTGATTCAGACTATGACTCAGAAAAAGAGATTGGAAAGTTGAAGTTCCAATCCCAGCCAGTGTTCTCAGGTAGAGAGGAGTGAAGGACCATGAGGATAGAAAGAAAGAGTACATGGATCCATGAGGCAGAGGGTCCAAGAGGAAGTATAATAAGCAGTCATCAAGGGATTCACCATGAGGACACACACAGAGCAGAGCATTTCAGGGTGAAACATAGATTGACAGTGGAAATAGCTTAGAGTGTTAAAATAGATGAATATCTACCCAGTCATAGTGCTTAAAACTTGTTAATAAATTTAATAACTCTGAATTAAGGAGCAAGAAAGGGAACAAAGATATCATGATTAAATTATAGTTTGTAGCATTCAGTCTGTATATGATCTATGAGCTAATTTTTATTTATTCTTGGTTAGACCTATGTTTAGGAGTACCAGAAATTTTCAACAGAGAAAAAATGGGACTGAAGAGAAACACACACACACACACACACACACACACTCCCTATCACCCCTCTCTCCCTCTTCCTCTCTACACCCCCGTCTCCCCTTTTCTCTCACAAATAAACAAACAGAAAACAGCAGCAACAAATACAGAAGAAATGATAGAAAGGATTATGGGGATTATAAAGAACAGGTTAGTGATTCAATAAGAAGGACCAGCATATGGTGGGATTGCAAGCTTGTACAACCACTCTGGAAATCAGTCTGGCGGTTCCTCAGAAAACTGAACATAGTACTACCAGAAGATCCAGTAACACCTCTCCTGGGCATATACCCAGAAGATGTTCCAACTGGTAATAGGACACATGCTCCACTATGTTCATAGCAGCCTTATTTATAATAGCCAGAAGCTGGAAAGAACCCAGATGTCCCTCAACAGAGGAATGGATACACAAAATGTGGTACAATTACACAATGGAGTACTACTCAACTATTAAAAACAATGAATTTATGGAATTCTTGGACAAATGGATCTATCTGGAGGATATCATCCTGAGTGAATTAACCCAATCACAAAAGTACTCACTTGATATGCACTCACTGATAAGTGGATATTAGCTCAGAAACTTAGAATACCCAAGATACAATTTGCAAAACACAAGAAAATCAAGAAGAAGGAAGACCAACCTGTGGATACTTCAGTCCTCCTTAGCATAGGGAACAAAATACCCATGGAAGGAGTTACAGAGGCAAAGTTTGGAGCTAAGATGAAAGGATGGACCATCCAGAGACTGCCCCACCCACGAATCCATCCCATAATCAGCCACCAAATGCAGACACTTTGGCACATCCCAGCAAGATTTTGCTGAAAGGACCCTGATATAGCTGTCTCATGTGAGGTGATGCCAGTGCCTGGCAAATACAGAAGTGGATGCTTACAGTCATCTATTGGATGGAACACAGGGCCCCCAATGGAGGAGCGAAAGTACCCAAGGAGCTGAAGGGGTCTGCAACCCTATAGGTGGAACAACAATATGAACTAACCAGTACCCCAGAGCTTGTGTCTCTAGTTACATATGTAGCAGAAGATGGCCTATTCGGCCATCATTGGGAAGAGAGGCCCCTTGGTCTTGCAAACTTTATATGCCCCAGTACAGGGGAATGCCAGGGCCAAGAAGTGGGAGTGGGTGGGTAGAAGAGCAGGGCAGGGGAGCATATAGGGGACTTTCAGGATAGCATTCGAAATGAAAATGAAGAAAATATCTTTAAAAATTGAAAAAAAGAAGGACCAGCATAAAAATAAATAGATAATAATAAAATATCTGAGTGTCCAGTGTCTATGAATTGACTAACTCCTCTTAAGGAAAAAAATTACAAATCTGTAGTCAAATTATGAAAAATTTACCAGGCTATTGTGTCCAACCAGAAGTAGTATTAGATATTTTTTAGCATACTAGTCTAAAGCTGACTATAATTTAAAAAAAAAAAAAAAAAAAAAAGGAACTGGGGGATGATCACATAAATACAAATGCTTAATCTCTCTGGCAGAGGATGTGAATTTGAGTTTCACCCACACTGAGGTTCATAACTACATATAATGCACATAACTCCAGGTCTAAGGGATCTGATATCCTCTTATGATATGTATGGCATCCTACAGTTATGCAATACACATACACAAACTCAGCCACAACCCCATATGTGTTAAAGTAAAATAAATAAGAAAAAGCAATCAAGCAGGCAAGTAGGCAAGAAAGAGACAGCCAAAAAACAAAGCAAGGCTAATGTAGAAATCCAGGGCTCAGAAATGTAAGAAGACCATTTCCAGTTACTGAAGACTAGAAAATTGTGTTTTAATTAAATGTTCAAATTCAGATTTTCTCACTAAACTATGACTAAAAATTTAATTTTATCTCTTAAAGGAAAACAGAAAAAAATGGTAAGAATGCTGTTGATCTCAAGGTTTCATAGCCTCCTCTTGAAAAACAGAAGTAGTCCACAGTGGCAACTGTTTAGAGGGGCCAACATAGGTTTTCAGTAGACGTCTGATCCCTTGTGTGTGGATAACTCTTGACAAACTTTTGAAAACACAAGAGAACTTTAAGTCATTACATATCTTACCTGAGCAAGGAACTGTTTGCAGTAGACAAAGAACCTTCCAATGTTTCCTGAGTGATAGTGGATGCACATCACAAACACTTCTCATCTAGGCCATACCGCTTGCTTCATATTTCCGAGCAATTTCCTGGAGCAACTTGACAGAGTGTCACTTTTTTCCCCTCTGTGATTCAGGTAAAAAAAAAATTGACATAGTGCTAGAGAGAAATGATGGACTGTAGGAAATTTTAAAGAGTAGTCAGATAATTTCATTTCAAAGCATCCCACGCACAGAATGCAATTTCTCTTAAATGGGTACTTTAACTAAACTGTTTTCTTCCAAAGATTCAAAGAGAAAATTTAATTGAGTGTTTTCAAATAACTGCTTCTGGAAAGAGCCCATGGCAATCTGTGTTCCTTAACCAAGAGCCTTCCCTGGTTCATAATGACTGTTTGAAAGTTCAAGTACTGTGGAAGGGATTGACTCTGAAGCCGATTTCGAATGTATTTAAGGGTGCACAGAGGTGAGATCTTGGCGCTGGGAGATGCCAATGCTATCATTCTTTATATATGTGCACAGGTGTCATCTTTTCACTTTCTATAAATTTAAAGGCACAATACATTTTCACTTGAAGGGTAAGTAGGAATTAAATCTGTGGACATTGTGGTGGAAGTTTTGTAAGCCTCCATAATGTAGGAGAGGCTGGAATCCTGTCTTAAAATTATACTTTAAATAAGCATACAAAGTAATTTCCTTTTAGTATTTTCATACTTAATTGTTTTTGCTTGATCCTTCTCTTCCCATCCTCCCCATTCTACTGTCCTATTAATGCCCTTCCATATCCTACAGTCCTGTTGTCTATCCATCTACCTCATTTCCTCTTATGGCTTTGCTGGTTTCATGATATGCTTCCAGACTCACATCCATTCTAGTAAACATTTATGTAAGTTAAGCATCCACACATGTGAAAAACCATGTCATACTTATCTTTCTGAGACTGGATCCCTGAAGATGCTTTCCATAGCTATGTGGTTTTTTTAATAGTGAACTCCAACAGAATGAGAAAATAGAAAAGCTCTACCTCCAGTCTTCATTTTGTGTATGAGAGAACCAAAGCCTGTGGAAGGCAGGGGATTTACTCAAGGTCATAGGGTCAATCAGTGGGAGACCACACTTTCAATTCATTGTGAGATACTGAGTTCTGTGGTTTGGTAACTAGTGGGCTGTGTGGCTTTCTTAAAGGTGTGTAGATGTACCAAATTGTGCTCTCATCGCTTTAAAAATGCTAAATGATACTGCACAATAATTACAAGGGAAACTTCTTTTACATGCAGTTTTGTTGGCTATTCTACTCAGGTATTCTGACTCAGAATGACTACTGTGGAACCAAAGCAACCCAATCAACAAAGGGGCCTGAACTTTGCAGTGATGCAGCAGTGTGCATTTAAAAACTTCCTTTAAGGATTTTTCTATTCTTGCTATGAATAATTTGAGGTATAAGAGGTTCAACATGCTTAAACAAAGCTGTTCACAGGAATTAGCATTCAAGAATATATTTTAAATTTCATCACTAAATTGAAGATTTTTATGATTTTGAATATTTCTTAGAATCTATACTTATGAATTATTTATAATCTCTGGAATATGTAAAACCTTTTATTGGCACTTTCTTTGACTTATATGTTCTATATAATTCTGGCCTGTCCTTCCTCTCTGCTCTGAGGAAAGCAATGTTTCCTCTAATAGAGACTTATCATATCTATGTCAAATAAATAGGACATTTACTTCTCCCAATAAGAAATATTTCATAGGTTCAGTCAAACAACTGATTAATTCCTGATGGTGCTCATTTTTAATGTCAATATCTATAATTCTCAAAGGAAATATGGTGGCAAGTTAAAAATTCAAATATCAGTGTGGCTATCAAAAAGATACTTCATCACAAAGGATTCCAAGGCAGCATCTAAAAACGCAAAGCTGAGTGAGACTTACATTGAGTATTATGACTTCCTGGGCAAGAGCTCTCTTCTTACATTGTAGTAGCAGAAACTATTTCACTGCATGCTGGTAGGTTAGTATATATCATTAACAACCAATGTGGGAGATAAGAAACTAATTTGCTTAGGTACAGTGTAGCTCCAAAGGTATTTTACAGGCTGCACATATGGCTTAGGAATACTGCTTGATGTACAAGCGTGAGGACCTGAGGTCAGATAACCAGCCTCATTTATAAGCTGGTGTGGTCACTTGTTTCTGGAACCCCAGAATTAGACATGGATGGTGTCTAATTCTTATAGGACATGAAGATCAGCAGAACTTCCTAGTAAGCCACCCTAGCCAATAAGTGAATTTCAGTTCAATGAGAGACATGAGGGGCAACGTAAGAAAAGCAGGACCCCTGAGGTCCTTATCTGTCCTTTAAATGAACAGGTGTATGTACCTGCATACACTCATATACACAATCACACAGAGAGAGAGAGATATTTCTAGTTGTTAGTTTAAATATGACTTTCATTTCTAGTAAAATAAATCCTTTATCTGTAAATCAAACTGAAAATGTGATACTACAGAGAAGAGTCACAAATTCAAACAATAAAAGAGGAAAAGTGATTAATTCCATGAGGTAAAACATGAGAAAGTCAAATGTGCTCATGGGAACATTTCCTTTTGTTCTGGTTTCCTGACTAACAAGGAAGAACATGAATATCTGATACAGTAATTCTGTGAAGAGACCCTGATATGGCCCTTGTCATTCATGTCCATTTTAACAAAACAAGAAGCACTGCTTTAGAAAAATTATCACTTTCTGGCATGAGTTTTATGTCACAGTGATGTAATTCCTCCATCATTTTAGAATCAATTCTGTATACTAGCTGGTGAATAGCTCACCCTTTCTATCTCTTAGACTCTGGCTGGCTCTTACAACTCAGCTTTTCTGACCCAAACTCCTCTCTAGGCTGACTGATTCAAACTTACTTCTCTCAGCTTCTGACTGAATTGCTTTGCTTGGCCTAAAATTAACTCTAGTTATCCGATCTAATCTTTTGTCTCTTTCTCATTTTCTATCTTGTTCTATCTTCACTGTAAAGTATAACTGTAGAACTTCCCCAATAAAGGTCTCTCTCTCTCTCTCTCTCTCTCTCTCTCTCTCTCTCTCTCTCTCAATCTGGCTCTTGCTCTCTCTCCCTCCTTCCTCTCTGCACTTCTGCAAGGCTATCTTCTGCACTGCTATCTTAAGTTGCCTTTCCTTCCTGTCTGGTCTCATGAGAGTTGGGCATATCTGACCTCTGACTCATTCTGTCAAATCTTTCTCTGATATGTTACTTTGTGTGCCTCTCAATCGGAAGTCACTTTCAAGCATGGCTGGTTCTTCTACAAACTAATCTTGCACACATTATTTGTGATTAAAGGTTTGTACTAAGAGTGAGTCCATATTCACCCAGAGCAATTATAGATGTATGTCAGGTATGCATTCTGTCAGATCACATAGACTTAGGTCTTTGGATGTGATCCCTTGCCAGAGCAGCCATGTTGCTGGATTAAAATTTCTCAACACTACACTGCAATGCAATTTACCATTGATGGCTGAACATAATTCAAGTCTTTCATTACAATTATTATAATTGTATAATTGTATTGTATAATTGTATTATATACATCTAGAATTCTTGTTTTATCCAGTAGTAAGTTAACATTTTTAATTATAAATATTTTAGTTTTAATTGATACTTTTTGTTGGTAATATTTTAGGGGTCTTTTCTTGGAAAATACTTTGATTGTACTGTGAATATTTTGTGGAAATATAATAATTGCATGCCTTAAAGCTGAGAAGATGATTAATAAAGAGAAATGCTAATCACTTTCATTTGTGATCATTTCAAAATCAAACTACAGAATGCATAACTTAGCCAACTATTTTATATCCTAAAACGCAAAAATATATACATAAATGTAGAAAAATGCCCAATCTGTATAAGAATGTCCTAATACAAACTCCCAGCAAGTACATGCAACTCCTGGTGCCTGAGTAGTATCCAGTAATTTCTTTATATCTTTGCACTCTCACCTCAGGGGGGATGCAGACCCAGGCATAAAGCACACATAGAAACACAAGCATCTTCTAGGATATCAGCTTATTTCATTACCACAGTTTTTATTCATGAGCCTAACTTTAATTCCTCAGCATGGAAATATATTACATCTACAAATTATAGTGATTCGTGAGTGTCATTATATTAGTGATTCTCAATGGCTAACAATTTAAAGTCTGTTTTTAACAGTAACCCAGCCTAAAACTTACACCTGATACAATAGCAAGTACAAATTATGAGCCTTTTATATACCATTTTTACCTTAAATAGATTGGCTTTCCCTGTATATAAAGTAAAATTAGCCTGCATGTTATTTAGTTACCATAATTGTTTCCAAGTGATGCTCTAGGATACCATCTCCATTTGGTTAGGCTTTTAGTATTTCATTTCCTTCCCTAGGCTCAGACAGATGAATTAACTGAAATTCACCATCACATAGTACCAAATTGCAAGATAATAATAATTCTTTTTTTTTTTTTTTTTTTTTTGGTTTTTCGAGACAGGGTTTCTCTGTATAGCCCTGGCTGTCCTGGAACTCACTTTGTAGACCAGGCTGGCCCCAACCTCAGAAATCTGCTCACCTCTGCCTCCAGAGTGCTGGGATTAAAGGAGTGTACCACCACACCTGGCTGATAATAATAATTCTTAAACAGGCTTTCAGATTACTGCTGCCATTGTGGCAGTATCTTTAAAACAATATACTATATTTTTTAAAATCACTTGACTATGTTTTTCAACTTTTAAAAATATCTCAGTAAGTTTCTTGGCTACTGGCCACCAATTAAGCACCAGTGACAATATTAAAATCAGGAGCCTTTCCACCTAAACTACAGAAGAATGGGTCCATTAATGTTCCTTAATATTTTATTGTAATTTGATTTCATTAGAAATTCCTGAACACATCTCATTGACAAAGTTTTCAACCCACTTTCACCAAGGTATCTTAGAAGAGAAGACTGGGATTTCACAAATATAGATACTTTAAAATGACCATAATTAAAATATTTTAAACCTTTAAATCAACTTTAATTGCTATTTTGAGATATGATTGAGAAATAGAAAACTATATATTCTTAGTCATCCAATTTATTATCAGTAACTCATTGCCACAATGAGGATTATAACTGGTAAATCTCTCAACTCCAAAAGTTTCTTTGCTTTCTTTGGCTTTTGTTTTGTTTTGTCTACCATGATGATTTACTTTAATGTCAACACCTGGACTTATAATCACCTATAAAATACACCTACAAGAGCAAACCTGTGAGAACCCTGACAGAGTATTAATTCAATCAGAAAGAGCCATTCTAAAAATGGGCACCCTGCCCCCCATTCTCAGCATGAGTCTGGTGTTCAAATGAATGAAAAGTAAGGACTGGAGGAAGGGCCTGGAGAATCATTAACCCTCCTCCCTACATCCTGACTTCCAACTGTGTGTGATCACACACCTCCTTCTCCTGCCACCATGCTTTCTCCAGTATGGTGGACTGTGCCCCTTTTAAAACCAAAGAACAAAATAATACCTTCCCTCCCTTAAGTTGCTTTTTTTTTTAAAGAGTTTTTTTTTTTTTCATATCAACTAGAGAAGTAACTTAGCAATTGCTATTCTATTTTGAGGAGGGTGAGAATACTTGAGACCAAGCCATTAAAGAGAAGAATAAGATAAATTAACAAAACTAAAATCCGGCAGAATAATTGTTTCCAGGAAGTCTTTTATTTTCAGACTCCCTTTTTGATTAACCTCCCACCTTTTGAGTGTGAATTTACTAGTTAATAACATCAAAAGTATACATCGTACATCCACAGAGTTCAGCGTGGGGGTGTGGAGAAGTTAGTGAGAAGCAGGAGTGAGGTAAAGCAAAGTACAATGACTCATGTACAAAATTGCTTTAACAGAGCCTTTCACTTCTACATTAACTTAAAATATTACTAATGATTAACAAAGCACAGGCAGGTGAAGCTATACCTCAGAGATTCTTAAAGAAAAGTGTGATAATGTATCTTTGAATGCATACTCTTGGAAAGTACCTCATCAAGGAAATTTACTTGTGCTTTTCAAAATTTTTTTTTCAAGCTGCAGCACAAGGCTCTATATTCTGCTGCTGTGCACGGTGGATGCTGCAGTCATCTGTCATTGCAGTAGCATCTTGGCTTAGTGTACAGAGGCTGTGATGCTACATAGGAAGACCTTAATCCTTTTGTGTTAGCAATGACACTGGGGGCACTTTTCCTTAATGGTTGTGTTAGCATTCCTTCAGCAAAGATTTGGAGGACGTGACCAGGATGTTGCAGGATTATTAGAGGGGATAAAAGCCAGTTAGATACAAGTGTGTCTATGAACTGAATCAATAATACAACATTTAGAATGCTTTTCAGAAGACACTTTTGTTCTCCTGTGTTTCAGAATTTTTAAAGTTAAGTAATAGAATAGTATGTTAAAGTCAGAAAGCAGCACGTGGTCTTATAGATCACATATAATTGTTTTATTTATTGTAAACACATAAAGGTTTTTTTTTAAAACACTATTGTAATAAATCTATTTTGGCTTAGATCCTACCTAAAATTAAAAAAAAAAAAATAACCAGATCTTCAATATGGTAAATTACCACAAGAAGAATATTTTTCTACATTTACGATGATGAGAATATCCACCATAATTTATTTATAGAACTAGAGAAAGATATTATTTTCCTTATTTTTATTTCATTTTTTTCTCCGTATTTCAAGATTCTTTTCAATTTGTAGGAAATTTGAGAAAACAACAACTAAATTAATTTTGAAAGGGAAACATTAAGGAAGACAAATTACTAAAATATGTATTCCCACAGAGATGTAACTAAAATATTAAAGATGACATTATAGATTTAATGTGATGAAGTGGGCTTATAATGGTTATGCTAACCTATTAATAAGGAAATTGAAGCATTTTTCCTGAATATGTAAACATATGTAGAAATGTCTTAAATAAAAAATAAGTTTGAATAATGATTGCTAGTTTTAATTGCCAATTTGATACAACACAGATTCAAATGGGAAGAAAGTTTCAGTGATGGGTTCTCCATATTAGTTTGGACTACAGGAATATCAGTGGAGGAGCTGTTGTCTTAAATTAACTGATAGGGGGAAAACAGCAAAGTCTGAGAGAGCCATTCAGAGAACCAGGGCAGAGGTTCTAAACTGTATGAGCAAAGATCTGGATCTGAGCATGGACAAGCAAATTTATATTCATCCTCGGTGTTCCTGACTATGAATGTTCTACACTGTGACTCTCTATTTGAAGATCCTACCTTCTATACTAATTCCAAGACTATGACTTAGGATTGTAAGGTAAATAAACCATTATATCTTCTGTGATGCTTTTTATAAGAATATTTCATTACAACAGAATTGAAACCAGAAAAAACAGTAAGAAAGAACATTAGAAAGACACGTCAGGCAGTGGTGGTGCATGCCTTTAATCCTAGCACTTGGGAGGAAGAGGCAGGCAGATTCCTGAGTTTAAGGCCAGTCTGTTCTATAGAGTGAGTTCCAGGCTATACAGGGAAATCCTGTCTTGAAAAACAAACAAAAAAATCAAAAAGGATACTAATCTACATAAAAAAGAAAGAAAGAAAAGGAAGAAAAGAAAAAAAAAGCTCTAGAGATAGAGTAGAGTTTAGTATTATGTGAACAAATTTATCTGTGTTTTATCAGATAAGGTGATAATAGTGTCAAAGAAATAAAAAAGAGAACCATTGGAAAGCAAAGAGCGGTATCTCTTGGCTTTACAAAATTAAAAACAAAAAACAAACAAACAAATAAACAACAAAAAAAACCCTTTTGAACCAGAGATTCAGTTATACACATACATACTTTTCCTTGTTAAAAGTAATGATGAATTACTCAAAATTTGACCAATCAATATACTGAAAAGATAATCACAGTGAAACTGTTAATTAGTACAATGAGCACATGTCACTACTAATTAGTACTATAAACACATATGGATCCTTTTGGTTTCCATCTGTGCCTGGAGCTGATCCTGTCCCAAAGCATCCAGAGCTGATCCTATGCCACAAAGCTCCATACCCAAATATTGCTGGGAGAGAGCAGGTGTTTCAGGAGTGCCAACTTACCTGTGAACACAGGTAAGACCACCACTTCTGCTCAAATTCCTGGACCAAGTGGGACTCACCCAAAGACATCAAGACACAGGAACCAAGAAACAGCCAGGGCAGAATCCTTCTGGTTTCCATTTGTACCCTGGAGCTTACCCTGTGCCACAGCTCTCCATACCCAAATTCCTCCCTGAGAGAACTGGTCTCCCAGGAGTACTGACACATAGGCTTGTAGGAGGGACAAGCCACAGTAAGAGACAGCAAGACCAGATAACACCAGAGATAACCAGATGGCAAAAGTCAAGGGCAAGAACATAAGCAACAAAAACTAAGGCTTCTTGGCATCATCAGAACCCAGTTCTCCCAACACAGTGAGCAGTGGATACCCCAATACATCAGAAAAAGAAAGTTTCTGATTTAAAAATCACATTTCATGATGATGATAGAGGACTTTAAGAAGGACATAAATAACTTCCTTTAAAACATACAGGACAACACAACCAAATGGGTGAACCAAATGAAGCCATCCAGGATCTAAAAATGGAAATATAAACAATAAAGAAACCACAAAGGGAGACAGCCCTGGAGATAGAAAACCTAGAAAAGAGATCAAGAGCCATAGATGCAAGCACCACCAACAAAATACAAGAGACAGAAGAGAGAATCTCAGAGGCAGAAGATACCATAGAAAACATTGACACAACAATCAAAAAATGCAAAAGGCAAAAAGCTCCTAGCCCAAAACATCCAGGAAATCCAGGATACATTAAAAGACCAAACCTAAGTATAATAGGTATAGAAAAGAGTAAAGATTCCCAACTTAAAGGACCTGTATATATCTTTAACAGAATTATAGAAGAAACTTCCCTAACCTAAAGAAAGAGATGTCCATGAACATATAAGAAGCCTACAGAACTCCAAATAGACTGGACCAGAAAAGAAATTCCTCCTGTAACATAGTAATCAGAACACCAAATGCACAAAACAAAGAAAGAATATAAAAAGCAGTAAGTGAAAAAGGTCAAGTAACATATAAAGGCAGATCTATCAGATTTACACTTGGCATCCCTCCAGAGACTATGAAATCTAAAAGATTCTGGACAGATGTTACACAGACCCTCAGAGAACACAAATGCCAATCCAGGGATCTATACCCAGCAAAAGTCTCAATTATCCTAGATGGAGAAAATAAGATATTCCATGAAAAAAATAAATTTACACAATATCTTTCCACAAAACCAGCCTTTCAAAGGAGAGTAGATGGAGAAAACCAACACAAAGAGAGAAACTACACCCTAGAAAAAGCAAGAATGTAATCCTTTTTCAACAAAGCCAAAATAAGCCACAGAAACACAAAAATAACATAAAAAATAAAAAGAATCAACAATCACTATTCTTTAATATCTCTTAACATCAATGGCTCAATTCCCCCAATACACAGATGTAGACTACCAGTCTGGATACATAAACAGGACCCAGCATTTTGCTGAACACAAGAAATGCATCTCAGTGTCAAAGACAGATACTACCTCAGAATAAAGGGCTGCAAAACAATTCTCCAAGCAAATGTTCCCAAGAAACAAGCTCGAGAAACCATTCTAATATCGAATCAAATCAACTTTCAACCAAAAGTTATCAAAAATGATAAGGAAGGACACTTCATACTCATCAAAGGAAAAATCTACCAAGATGAACCCTCAATTCTGAACATCTATGCTCCAAATGCAAGGGTACCTACACTCATAAAAGAAACTTTACTAAAGCTCAAAACACACATTGCACCTCACACAATAATATTGGGAGACTTCAACATCTCACTCTCAGCAATGATCATGGAAACAGAAACTAAACAGAGACACATTGATACTAACAGAAGTTATGGACCAAATGGATTTAACAGATATCTATATAACATTTCATCCTAAAACAAAAGAATATACCTTCTTCTCAGCACCTTATGGTACCTTCTCCAAAATTGATCATATAATCACAAAACAGGCCACAACATATATAAGAACATTGAAATAATCACATACATCCTATCAGATCACCATATATTAAGGCTAGTCTTCAGTAGCAACAAAACAACAGAAAGCACACATACACATGGAAGCTGAACAGTGCCCAACTCAATGATAACTTGGTCAAAGAAGAAATAAAGAAAGAAATTAAAGACTTTAGAATTCAATGAAAATGAAGACACACCATATCAAAACTTCTTGGACACAATGAAAGCAGTGCTAAGAGAAAAACTCATAGCTTTGAATGCCTCCAAAAAGAATCTGGAGAGAGCATACACGAGCAGCTTGACAGTACACCTGAAAGCTCTAGAACAAAAAGAAGCAAATACACCAGAGAGGAGTAGGAAATAATCAAATTCAGGGCTGAAGTCAACCAAGTAGAACCAAAAAGAACTATAGAAAGACTCAACAAAACCAGGAACTGGTTCTTTGAGAAAATCAACAAGATTGATAAACCTTAGCCAGACTAACCAGAGAGCACAGAGATAGTATCTAATTAACAAAATCAGAAATGAAAAGGGAGATGTTTCAAAAGAAACTAAGGAAATTCAAAAAGCCACCAGATCCTACTACAAAAGCCTATAATCAACAAAATGGGAAAATCTGGATGAAATGAAGTTCTGGTCTAGCTTGGGACCACACAGCCCTTCCTTCCTTCTGATTTCTCCATTTTGTAATGGGAAGGTCTATTCTATACCTTTTCCAATGAGTCTTGTAAGCATATAAACTATCTGACATAATGGAATCAAAATGGGATGGAAATCTTGCCTCAGTTACAACAGCCGTTTGACCAACTCACTTCTGACTCAGATGATATGTAAATGACACTTTGGATTTTTGATTTTGGAGCTGAACCTTCAGCACACTAAGGATTTTGAAGGCATCTCACTACAAAGCAAGTGTTTTCATGTGCAAAGACCTGCACTGGATTCTGTTACCTCCATAAAACTTCCACACAGAAATAAATAGAGCAGAGTAACACATCTTAAGTGAAAAACATAAACATTTCAAAACTTATTCCAACTGAACAAAATAAAACATATAGCAAATGTCTATGTTGGACAGTTTAACACAATTTGTCGGCTCTTCTGACAAAGAGCCTGTGTCTTAGGGCACTTCTTAGAGCAATCTCTGTAAATAATTACCTCTGTAATAAATAGGAGACCACATTCTCTTCAGAGAATGTGACACAGAAATAATGGCTTGGGTTCTCATTCAAAATTAATATAACACAGAAATAAATGGAGCACAATAACACATCTTAAATGAAAAACAAGCACTTTCAAAGCTTATTCCAACTGAGCAGAAGAAAATAGACCAGTGCCCATGTTTTCCTTGCTGTTGTCACATCCCATACTGGAGATGTCAGCATCAGTCAACTGCTTCTAGCAAAATACAATCTCAATTAATTCTTTTTAATGTAGAGGTAGCCAAAATGATAGTAGTCAGTTTTGAAGACAATAATTTTAAAGATGTCTTACAAAGTATATTCCATTGTCTTTGGTGAGGGAAGGTGTTCTGTATGTTAGCAGGAAAACAAACAAACAAACAAACAAAATGTAGACACTAACCAAACCATAAAACATTTGACCTACAATCGGGTCTTCCTTCAAATTATGCTGGAGCAATGGTGCACAAAATGGGTAGGAGTAGCAACCAAGGTCTGAACTGACCTAAGGCCAACTGCATGAGAAGGAAGTCAATGCTGTGTGGTAACTAGGAACCAGAGACAAAATAGACCTGAGACTTAAAGTAAAAACCAAAAAACAAAACAAAACCAAACAAAAAACAAACAAACAAACAAAAAAAACACCCATAAAATAATTTTAAAAATTAAAAACACGATTTGGGTTCCGGGACTCCGCCAAAAGAAGTCTGCACAAGTTAAAGTGTGCACTACAGAAGCTAACAGCTTCTGGGACAGGCAGGAGTCATAGAACTTCTGAGGCAGCCCCCTTTTCAGGCTCCAGACATCTGGGCTCTTCCCTGGCCAGAGGATAGGTGTTCGCCCAGCCCTGGAAGGCTTTGCCTCAGCATCAGCGGGAGCCATCTAGGTTCTGAGACTCCGAGTAAAGTAGTCTGCCTAGGTGAGAGTGTGGACTACAGAAGCTAACAGCATCTGTGACAGGCCAAAGCAACACAGCTTCTGGGACAGGTCTTGTTTTGGGCCTTCATCTTCGGCCAGGAGGGAGGTCCGAATGCCAGATATCTGTGCACCTTCCCTGTAAGAGGAGAGATTGCCTGCAGAGAGTGCTCTGACCAAAAAAACTCCCAGGTCTGCTGATAGAGGCTAACAGAATCACCAGAGGAATAATCTCTAACCAGAGACAACTATAACAACTAACTCCAGAGATTACCAGATGGCGAAAGGTAAACGTAAGAATCTTACTAACAGGAGGGAAGGGTATGGGGGACTTTTGGGATAGCATTGGAAATGTAATTGAGGAAAATATGTAATAAAAAATATTGAAAAAAGAAGAGAGATAACAGAAAAAAAAAAGAAAGCAGTTGAGCAAGCCAGGGGAGGCAAGCCAGTAAAGAACATCCCTCCATGGCCTCTGTATCGGGTCTTGCTTTCTGACCTGTTTGAGTTCTAGTCCTGACTTCTCTTGGTGATGAACAGCAGTATGGAAGTGTAAGCTGAATAAACCCTTTCTCCCCTCCCCCCCCCAAAAAAAGAATCTTACTAACAGAAACCAAGACCACTCACCATCATCAGAACCCAGCACTCCCACTTCGCCCAGTCCAGGGCACTCCAACACACCCGAAAAACTAGACCCGGATTTAAAAGCATATCTCATGATGATGGTAGAGGACATCAAGAAGGACTTTAATAACTCACATAAAGAAATACAGGAGAACACTGCTAAACATGTAGAAGACCTTAAAGAGGAAGCACAAAATCCCTTAAAGAATTGCAGGAAAACACAACCAAACAGGTGACAGAATTAAATAAAACCATCCAAGACCTAAAAAGGGAAGTAGACACAATAAAGAAAACCCAAAGTGAGGCAAAGCTGGAAATAGAAACCCTAGGAAAGAAAACTGGAGCCATAGATGCGAGCATCAGCAACAGAATAAAAGAGATGGAAGAGAGAATCTCAGGTGCAGAAGATTCCATAGAGAACATCAGCACAATAATCAAAAAAAAATGCAGAAAATGCAAAATGCAAAAAGATCCTAACTCAAAACATCCAGGAAATCCAGGACACAAGGAGAAGGCCAAACCTACTGATAATAGGAATAGATGAGAATGAAGATTTTTCAACTCAAAGGACCAGCAAATATCTTCAACAAAATTATAGAGAAAAACTTCCCAAACCAAAAGAATGACATGCCCATGAACATACAAGAAGCCTAAGAACTCCAAATAGAATGGACCAAAAAAGAAATTCCTCCCAACACATAATAATCAGAACAACAAATGCACTAAATAAAGATAGAATATTAAAAGCAGTAAGGGAAAAAGGTCAAGTAACATATAAAGGCAGGCCCATCAGAATTACACCAGACTTTTCACCAAAGACTATGAAAGCCAGAAGAGCCTGGACAGATGTTATACAGACACTAAGAGAACACAAATGCCAGCCCAGGCTACTATACCAAGCCAAATTTCAATTACCTTAGATGGAGGAACAAAAGTATTCCACGACAGAACCAAGTTCACACATTATCTTTCCACGAATCCAGCCCTTCAAATGATAATAACAGAAAAAAAAAAAAAACAAAAAACAAAAAACAATACAAGGATGGAAACTATGTCCTAGAAAAAGCAAGAAGGTAATCCCTCAACAAACCTAAAAGAAGACAGCCACAAGAACAGAATGCCAACTTTAACAACAAAAATAATAGGAAGCAACAATTACTTTTCCTTAATATCTCTTAATATCAATGGACTCAACTCCCCAATAAAAAGACATAAATTAACAGACTGGCTACACAAACAGGACCCAATATTTTGCTGCTTACAGAAAACTTATCTCAGGGAAAAAGATAGACACAATCACAGAATGAAAGGCTGGAAAACAATTTTCCAAACAAATGGTATTAAGAAACAAGCTGGAGTAGCCATTCTAATATCGAATAAAATCAACTTCCAAACCAAAGTCATCAAAAAAGACAAGGAGGGGCACTTCATACTCATAAAAGGTAAAATCTTCCAAGAGGAACTCTCAACTCTCAATATCTATGCTACAAATAAAAGGGCAGCCACATTCATTAAAGAAACTATACTAAAGCTCAAAGCAAACATTGTACCTCACACAATAATAGTGGGAGACTTCAAAACACCACTTTCACCAATAGACAGATCATGGAAAAAGAAACTAAACAGGGACACAGTGAAACTAACAGAAGTTATGAAACAAATGGATCTAACAGATATCTACAGAACATTTTATCCTAAAACAAAAGGATATACCTACTTCTCAGCACCTCATGGTACCTTCTCCAAAATTGACCACATAATTGGTCACAAAACAAGCCTTAACATATACAAAAATATTGAAATTGTCCCATGCATCCTATCAGACCACCATGGCCAAGGCTGATCTTCAGTAACAAAATAAATAATAGAAAGCCAACATTCACGAGGAAACTGAACAACACTCTTCTCAATGATACCTTGGTCAAGGAAGGAATAAAGAAAGAAATTAAGGACTTTTTGGAGTTTAATGAAAATGAAGCCACAATATACCCAAACTTATGAGACACAATGAAAGCATTTCTAAGAGGAAAACTCAGAGTTCTGAGTGCCTCCAAAAAGAAGAGAGAACAGACATTAGCACCTTGACAACACACCTAAAAGCTCTATAACAAAAGGAAGCAAATTCACCCAAGAGTAGTAGATGGCAGGAAATAATCAAACTCAGGGGCAAAATAAACCAAGTGGAAACAAGAAGAACTATTCAAAGAATCAACCAATCTTGGACCTGGTTCTTTGAGAAAATCAACAAGATAGATAAACCCTTAGCCAGACTCACTAGAGGGCACAGGGAAAGCATCCGTATTAACAAAATCAGAAATGAAAAGGGAGACATAACAACAGATCCTGAAGAAATCCAAAATACCACCAGATCCTTCTACAAAAGGCTAATCAACAAAACTGAAGAACCTGGATGAAATGGACAAGTTTCTAGACAGATAGCAGGTACTAAAGTTAAATCAAGATTAGTTTAATGACCTAAACAGTCCTATATCCCCTAAATAAATAGAAGCAGTCATTAATAGTCTCCAAACCAAAAAAATGCCCAGGACCAGATGGGTTTAGTGCAGAGTTCTATCAGACCTTCAAAGAAGATCTAATCCCAGTTCTTCACAAACTATTCCACAAAATAGAAACAGAAGGTCTTCTATCCAACTCATTTTATGAAGCCACAATTACTCTGATACCTAAACCACAAAAAGACCCAACAAAGATAGAGAACTTCAGACCAATTTCCATTATGAATATCTATGCAAAAATCCTCAATAAAGTACTCGCTAACTGAATCCAAGAACACATCAAAATAATCATCCATCCTGACTAAGAAGGTTTCATCCCAGGGATGCAGGGATGGTTCAATGTATGGGAATCTATCAATGTAATTCAGTATATAAACAAACTCAAAGACAAAAACCACGTGATCATCTCTTTAGATGCAGAGAAAGCATTTGACAAAATCCAACACTCATTCATGATAAAAGTCTTGTAAAAATCAGGAACTTAAGGTCCATACCTAAACATGATAAAAGCAATCTACAACAAACCAGTAGCCAACATTAAAGTAAATGGTGAGAAGCTGGAAGCAATCCCACTAAAATCAGGGACTAGGAAAGGCTGCCCACTCTCTCCCTACCTATTCAACATTGTACTTGAAGTCCTAGCCAGAGCAATTCGACAAGAAAAGGATAGCAGGAGGATACAAATTGGAAAGGAAGAAGTCAAAATATCACTTTTTGCAAATAATATGATAAGTGACCCTAAAGATTCCACCAGAGAACTCCTAAACCTGATAAACAGCTTCAGTGAAGTAGCTGGATATAAAACTAACTGAAACAAGTCAATGGCCTTTCTCTACACAAAGGATAAACAGGATGAGAAAGAAATTAGGGAAACAACACCCTTCTCAATAGTCACAAATAATATAAAATATCTTGGCATGACTCTAACTAAGGAAGTGAAAGATCTGTATGATAAGAAGTTCAAGTCTTTGAAGAAAGAAATTAAAGAGGATCTCAGAAGATGGAAAGAACTCCCATGCTCATGGATTGGCAGGATCAATATAGTAAAAATGGCTATCTTGCAAAAAGCAATCTACATATTCAGTGCAGTCCCCATCAAAATTCAGACTCAATTCTTCAATGAATTAGAAAGGGAAATCTGCAAATTCATCTGGAATAACAAAAAACCTAGGATAGCAAAAGCTCTTCTCAAGGATAAAAGAACCTCTAGTGGAATCACCATGCCTGACCTAAAGCTGTACTACATAGCAATTGTCATAAATATAGCATGGTACTGGTATAGCAACAGACAAGTAGACCAATGGAATCAAATTGAAGACCCAGAGATGAGCCCACATACCTATGGTCACTTGATCTTTGACAAGGGAGCTAAAACCATCCAGTGGAAAAAAAGAAAACAGTTTCAACAAATGGTGCTGGCACAACTGGTGGTTATCATGTAGAAGAATGCGAATTGATCTATTCCTATCGCCTTGTACTAAGGTCAAATCTAAGTGGATTTAGGAACTCCACATAAAACCAGAGACACTGAAATTCATTGAGGAGAAAGTAGGGAAAAGCCTGGAAGATATGGGTACAGGGAAAAGTTCCTGAAAAGAAGAGCAATGGCTTGTGCTGTAACATTGAGAATCTACAAATGGGACCTCATAAAGTTGCAAAGCTTCTGCAAGGCAAAAGACACCATCAATAAGACAAAAAGACCACCAACAGATTGGGAAAGGGTCTTTACCTATCCTAAACCTTATAGGGGACTAATATCCAATATATATAAAGAACTCAAGAAGGTGAACTCCAGAAAATCAAATAACCTCATTAAAAAATGGGGCTCAGAGCTGAACAAAGAATTCTCACCTGAGGAATCCCGAATGGCAGAGAAGCACCTGAAAAAATGTTCAACATCCTTAATCATCAGGGAAATGCAACTCAAAACAACCCTGAGATTCCATCTCACACCAGTCAGAATGGCTAAGATCAAAAATTCAGGTGACAGCAGATGCTGGCGAGGATGTGGAGAAAGAGGAACACTCCTCCATTGTTGGTGGGATTGCAAGCTTGTACAACCACTCTGGAAATCAGTTTGGTGGTTCCTCAGAAAATTGGACATAGTACTACCGGAGGATCCTGCAATACCTCTCCTGGGCATATATCCAGAAGATGTTCCAACCAGTAATAAGGACACATCCTCCACTACGTTCACAGCAGCTTTATTTATAATAGCCAGAAGCTGGAAAGAACCCAGATGCCCTTCAACAGAGGAATGGATACAGAAATTGTGGTACATTTACACAATGGAGTACTACTCAGGTATTAAAAAGAATGAATTTATGAAATTCCTAGGCAAATGAATGGACCTGGAGGTCATCATTCTGATTGAGGTAACCCAATCACAAAGGAACTCACATAATATGTACTCACTGATAAGTGGATATTAGCACCAAAAACTTAGGATACTCAAGATATAAGATACAATTTGCTAAATGCATGAAACTCAAGAAGAATGAAGACCAAAGTGTGGACACTTTGCCCCTTCTTAGAATTGGGAACAAAACACCCATGGAAGGAGTTACAGAGATAAAGTTTGGAGCTGTGCCTAAAGGATAGACCATCTAGAGACTGTCATATCCAGGGATCCATCCCATAATCAGCTTCCAAATGCTGACACCATTGCACACACTAGCAAGATTTTGCTGAAGGACCCAGATAGAGCTGTCTCTTGTGAGACTATGCCAGGGCCTAGCAAATACAGAATTGGATGCTCACAGTCAGCTATTGGATGGATCACAGGGCCCCCAATGGAGGAGCTATAGAAAGTACCCAAGTAGCTAAAGGGATCTGCAGTCCTATAGGTGGAACAACAATATGAACTAACCAGTCCCCCTGGAGCTCGTGTCTCTAGCTGCATATGAATCAGAAAATTGCCTAGTCGGCCATCGCTGGAAAGAGAGGCCCATTGGTTGTGCAATCTTTATATGCCTCAGTAGAAGGGAACGCCAGGGCCAAGAAGTGGGAGTTGGTGGTTGGGGGAGTGGGTTGGGGAGCGTGTGAGGGACTTTTGGGATAGCATTGCAAATGTAAATGAAATAAATACCTCACCCCCCCCCAAAAAAAAACCACAACTGACTTATTAGAAGATTGTTGTCTTAAAACCGGAGTGTTGAGCGACAAAGCACGTGTTACTGAGAAAATTGTAGCTTACCTACTCTGGCCCAAATCCTACCTTTCTTCTTAGGTTGCAATAATAGTAAACATGCTCAGACTTCAATAGAGTAAATTAACTATGACCAGGATAATGTGGGCAATGCCCATATACCATTGTTAGAACACTTTGCATTTCAGACAAAATGGAGTTCTAGCATAATGCTTGAATTGTTTTTATTTGTCTGGATCATAAATGATGGCAGGAAGACCCCCACTACTAGGAAAAATTAAATTAAACAAGGTGAAAAAAAATTAAAAACACTTACAAAAATGAGTTTTTATGGAAGAAGAAAGTTTCACACGTTTGGATTTAAATACTAGTTTTAAATAAACCTGAATATAAGAGAAATATCTCTTCTAAAATTAACATGCAAGGTACCAGCCAATATAATACTGTTACTTAATAGTTGTGGCTTGTACCACTAATGAGAAGTATAGAAGTCAGCTAGTTAATATAAAATAGCTTCAAAATAATTCAATTAAATCTTCATTTAGTAATTTAAGTCCTTAAATTCTCACTTCACATGAAAGAGCAAATAAAACATTCATGCTCGTCTGTATTTTTCAAGAAATAGTAACTGGCTCTACTATTACAAATGTTGATTAGCTTTTGATTTTACTAATAAGTTTCAGCCAACTAGTCACTATTTAAAATGAAGGATGGTCTGCTTGGGAGGATTTATAAGACATAAAACTGTGATTCACATGTACCCAGAGACTTGTATAATCAGAATAGCTTGTAAATTTAATAAGTAATTAAACTGTACATTTAACATAAGAGGAGATATTGAGATTCAACAGTGCTCTACCCTCTCTGTTAACTCAGATATTTTTCCAAATGCTTTTCTTGTGTTAATGTTTTATCATTTAAAAATTAACTATTTAATTTAAGTATGTGCACACACACACACACACACACACTTCCTTTTTGTGGGTTAATCCTTTACTGGAATATCTTGGATTTTCTTTTAACAACAACATTAATAGTGATAATAAGAACAATAGAAATCAAAGGAGTCCTGTTTTAAGAATTTTTAATTGTCCCTTCTAAGTGGGATTGAAGCATCCTTACTTGAGCCCTTCAGCTTGCTATCTATCCTTCTTGAGTTGTATGAATTGTATCCTGGGTACTCTGTACTTTGGCTAACATCCACTTATTAGTGAGTATATATCTCATGCATGTCCTTTTGGGTTTGTGGGAAAGAGAGAACTGGAAGGGAGACAGGAGAGACAGGGGAGGAGAGATGGGGAACATAATCAGGTATTGGGGGGAGGACAGGAGTTAAGCCCCTGAGAGACAGCAGAATGAATGGATATATGCAACCTCAGGAAGTGGAAGGTGAGGGCGGTACCCTCTATAATGTACCAGAGACCTGGGAGATGAGAGATGCTCAGAACTCAAAGGGAGGGAGATGAAATGCCCAACAGTGGTGAGAGAGAACTTATAAAGTCCACCTCAAGTAGAAAGACAGGGAATAAAGTGGACGGATGAGGTTGTCACCCCACAGTGAAAAACTGACTCAGAATTGTTCCTGTCTAAAAGAACTGCAGGGACAAAAATGGAGAAGAGACTAAGGGAAAGGAGGTCCAGTGACTGGCCCAACTTGGGATCCATCTCAAAGGAAGGCTCCAAGACCTGACACTATTACTGATGCTATGGTGCACTTACAAACAGGAGCCTAGCATGGCTGCCCACTGACAGGCCTAACAAGCAATTGACTGAGACAGAGGCAGATACTTACATCTAGCCAATGGACTGAAGCCAGGGATCCCCTGTGGCTGCATTAAGGAAAGGCTGGAAGAAGTTGAGGAGGAGGGCAACCCCATAGGAAGCCCAGCAGTCTCAACTAACCTGGAACCCCCAGATCTCTCAGACACTGAGCCACCAACCAGATAGCACACGCCAGCTGGTCTGAGGCCACCAACATATATGGAGCAGAGGACTGCCTCTTCTGGCCTCAGTGAAAGAAGCATCTAACCCTTGAGAGACTTGAGGCAAGACTCCAGGGAATGGGGGAGGCCTGGTAAAGAAAACAAAAGAAATTTTAAAGCATTTATGGTTAAAGTGTTGTGGTTTTTAACATTGTGAAGATTTATATGTGAAATTATTCCAGATTCTTTCTAATTCTTGATTCTAGGAACCACAAAAAGAGGAAAATGCAACTCTAGGATGCCTGCTGCTGGCACAGCAGCCCTGGATCAGAGTTGCAGGAGCTAGGGTGACTCGTGCCAAGGTTCCACAGCTCAGGCTGCCCTGAAAGCCCTGATGTTCAGCATGGTAAGGAGAGGAATTTCAGTGTGTGACAGAAGACCCCATGGGCATGACTCCTCATGCATATTCTTGGTGGCATTGTTTATTAGTGGAAAGGATTGCAGTGGATCTAGCTGTACAACATCTCATATGTGCTTATGTGTGGGTTGAGGTGAGGTTCATAGAATAAAAATCATCCTGTGTGAGACCAGGATGATGTCAAAGGCAGGTCACTTTCTTCTATCACATAAAGACCTTGAGTGTATCTTCCCACTCTATTCTCACTCAGAGATGCTGTATAAATAATGTCAGTGAACCAAGTTCTTTACTTTTTTTTTTTTATAGTGGAACAAAAATGATTGTATGTAGCAGATCATACATAAATACCCAACTTCCTGCAACAGATATTTGAGGATCACAGTCAGTATAGTTTTATCTCTTAAAGGTCAAATTTTTCACTGAACATAGGAAATGAAAGTAATAATGATTTTGTATCATGCTATTTTCTGAATATATTTCATTTATGCAAGCACAAATTAGTACTTTACAGTATTAATTTTTAGATGCAATGGGGAAAATGTATCAATAAAACAATATAATAATTTCCAGTTTTATGTGTGCTTAATATTATATAAAATAGCATTGTCTTCATTTTAGATCATGGGTACAATGGATAAAAACATTTGATATCATCATTTCTATTATTAGCAGTATATTTGAAAATATACTCATAACATTTTAGAGACTCCTTTCTCTTGTCTCTAGCTGCATAGGTAGCAGAAGATGGCCTAGTCAGCCATCATTGAGAAGAGAGGCCCCTTTGTCTTGCAAATTTTATATGCCCCAGTACTGGGGAATGCCAGGGCCAAGAAGTGGGAGTGAGTGGGTAGGGGAGCAGGGCAGGGGAGGGTACAGGGAACTTTTGGGATAGCATTTGAAATGTAAATAAAGAAAATATCTAATAAAAAAAGAGAGATTAATTTTGTCAAATAGACATAGACAAGAAGGCAAATATGGAGAGATATCTCTGGACCAAGTGTTTGAAGACAGATTAACAAGGGCTACTGTCCAGTGAGATCTCTATTTTATAGAACACTAAAGAAGCCCATATTTACAGTGTTCATCTTGTGGCCAGTTGGTGCCATGCAGGAGGATCACTGTGAGGTATCGTTCAATGAACTCCATGCTCTGTGTGTCTCATTGTATTCAAACAGAAGACAAGTACTGGAATAATGTTAAAATAGGGAAAGGTAAAATAAACAAAACAAAACAAACAAATTAATAGAGGAGAAAGTGGGGAAAATCCTAGAATATATGGATACCGGGGGGAAATTCCTAAATAGAACAGCAATGGCTTGTGCTGTAAGATCAAGAATTGACAAATGGGACCTCATAAAATTGCAAAGCTTCTTTAAGGCAAAAGACATTTGTCAATAAGACAAAAATGCCGCAAACAGATTGGGAAAGGATTTTTACCAATCCAAAATATGATAGGGGACTAATATCCAGTAAATACAAAGAGCTCAAGAAGCTGGACTCCAGAAATTCAAATTACCCCATTAGAAAAAGGGGTACAGAGCTAAACAAAGAGTTCTCAACTGAGGAATACTGAATGGCCGAGAAGCACCTGAAAAATGTTCAACATCCTTAATCATCAGGGAAATGCAAATCAAAACAATTCTGAGATTCCACCTCAAACACCAATCAGAATGGCAAAGATCAAAAATTCAGGTGACAGCAGATGCTGGTAAGGATGTGGAGAAAGAGGAACACTCCTCCATTGCTGGTGGGATTGCATCCTTATACAACCACTCTGGAAGTCAGTCTGGAGGTTCCTCAGAAAATTGGACGTAATACTACCAGAAGATCCAGCAATACCACTCCTGGGCATGTAACCAGAAGAAGTTCAAACTGGTAATAAGAACACATGCTCCACTATGTTCATAGCAGCTTTGTACAAGGAAATAAAATTGGATCAATGTGCATTCTTCTACATGTTAACCACATGTTAACCAGCCAGCACCATTTGTTGAAAATGCTGTCTTTTTTCCACTGGATGGTTTTACCTCCTTTGTCAATGATCAAGTGACCATAGGTGCTTGGGTTCATTTTTGGGTCTTCAATTCTATTTCATTGATCTATGAGTGTGTTATTGTACCAGTACCAGTACCAGTACCAGTACCAGGCAGATTTTTATCACAATTGCTCTGTAGTACAATTTGAGGTCAGGCATAGTGATTCTACCAGAGGTTCTTTTATTGTTGAGAATAGTTTTTACTATCCTAGGTTTCTTTGTTATTACAGATGATTTGCATACTGCCCTTTCCAACTTGGTGAAGAATTGAGTTGGGATTTTGATAGGGACTTCATTGAATCTGTAGATTGCTTTTGGCAAGATAGCCATTTTTTTACTATATTAATCCTGCCAATTCATGAGCATGGGAGATCTTTCCATCTTCTGATTTGTTCGATTTCTTTCATCAGAGACTTAAAGTTCTTATCATACAGATCTTTTACTTCCTTAGAGTCATACCAAAGTATTTTATATTATTTGTTACTATTGTGAAGGGTGTTGTTCCCCTAATTTCTTTCTCATCCTGTTTATCCTTTGTGTATGGAAAGGTCACTGATGTTTGAGTTAATTTTATATCCAGCTACACCCTGAAGCTGTTTATCTGGTTTAGGAGTTCTCTGGTGGAATTTTTAGTACCACTTCTATATACTATGATATCATCTGCAAATAGGGATAATTTGACTTCTTCCTTTCCAGTTTGTATCCTCTTGACGTTTTTTTTTTTTTTTTTTTGTTTTTTTTTTTTTCCAATTGTACTGGCTAGGACTTCACATACTATATTGAATAGGCAGGTAGAGAGTGCGTAGCCTTGTCTAGTCCCTGATGTTAGTGGGATTGCTTCAAGTTTCTATCCAATTTAATTTGATATTGGCTACTGGTTTGCTGTTATATTGCTTTTATTATGTTTGGGTATGGGCCTTGAATTCCTGATCTTTCCAAGACTTTTATCACAAATGGGTCTTGGATTTTGTCAAATGCTTTCTCACCATCTACCAAGAAGATAATATGGTTTTTGCCCTTGCATTTTTATACAGTTGATTATGCTGATGGATTTCTGAATATGAAACCATGCCTGCATCCCTGGGATGAATCCTACATGATCATGTTGGATGATTGTTTTGATGTGTTCTTGGATTCTGTTTGTGAGAATATTATTAAGTGTTTTTGTATCGATATTTTTAAGTGAAATTGGTCTGAAGTTTTCTTTCTTTGTTGAGTCTTTATGTGGTTTAGGTATCAGAGTAATTGTGGCTTCATAGAATGAATTGCATAGAGTACCTTCTGTTTCTATTTTGTGGAATAGTTTGAGAAGAATTGGAATTAGGTCCTCTTTGAAGGTCTGATGGAACTCTGCACTAAACCCATCTAGTGTTGGAATTTTTTGGTCTGGATACTATTAATGACTGCTTCTTTTTTTTTTTATGGAATAGGGATGGTTTAGATAGTCAATCTGATCCTGATTTAATTTTGGGACCT
This sequence comes from Mus caroli, assembly GCF_978045245.1. Taxonomy (NCBI): domain Eukaryota; kingdom Metazoa; phylum Chordata; class Mammalia; order Rodentia; family Muridae; genus Mus; species Mus caroli. The sequence goes on along the minus strand of NW_028227256.1, from coordinate 28,631,063 downwards.
GGTATCTGTATAGAAAATTGTTCCTTTCATCCATGTTTTCCAGTTTTGTTGAGTATAGATTTTTGTAGTAGGATCTGATGATGTTTTTGATTTCCTCAGGTTCTGTTGTTATGTTTCCCTTTTGATTTCTGATTTTGTTAATTAGTATACTGTCCTTGTGCCCTCTAGTTATTCTGGCTAAGGATTTATCTGTCTTGTTGATTTTCTCAAAGAGCCAGCTCCTGGTTTGGTTGATTCAGTGTATAGTTCTTTTTATTTCCACTTGCTTGATTTCATCCCTGAATTTGATTATTTCCTGCTGTCTACTCTTGGGTAAATTTGCTTCCTTTAGTTCTAGAGCTTCTAGTTATGCAGTCAAGCTGCTAGTGTATGTTCTTTCTAGTTTCTTTTTGGAGGCACTCACAAAATTTTGGAGCTGAGTTTTTCTATTATGACTGCTTTCACTGTGTCCCATAAGTTCAGGTATGTTGTGTTTTCATTTTCATTCAACTCTAAAAAGTCTTTAATTTCCTTCTTTATTTCTTCCTTGACCAAGTTTTCATTGAGTAGAGTTTTGTTCAGCGTCCATGTGAATGCTGGCTTTGTATAACTTATATTGTTATTGAAGATCAGCTTTAGTCCTTCGTTTACTGATAGTATGCATGGGATAATGTCAATATTTTTCTATATGTTGAGGCCTGTTTTGTAACCAGTGGTCAGTTTTGGAGAAGGTGACATGAGGTACTGAGAAGAAGGTATATCCTTTTTGTTTTAGGATAAAAAGTTCTGTGGATATCTGTTTAATCCTTTTGTTTCATAACTTCTGTGACTTTCAATGCATCTCTGTTTAGTTTTTGTTTCCAGGATCTGTCCACTGGTGAGAGTGGGATGTTGAAGGCTCCAACTATTATTGTGTGTGTGTGATGTGTGCTTTGAGCTTTAATATAGTTTCTTTAATGAATGTGGATGTCCTTGCATTTGGAGCATAGATATTCAGAACTGAGAGTTCATCTTGGAAGATTTTAGCTTTGATGAGTATGAAGTGCCCATCTTTGTCTTTTCTGATAACTTTTGTCTGGAAGTCCATTTTGTTTGATATTAGAATGGCTACTCCAGCTTGTTTCTTTGAACCATTTGCTTGGAAAATTGTTTTCCAGCCTTTTACTCTGAGGTAGTGTCTGTCCTTTACCCTGAGGTGGGTTTCCTGTAAGCAGCAAAAGTTGGGTCCTGTTTATGTAGCCAGTGTGTTAGACTATGTCTTTTTATTGGGGAATTGAGTCCATTGATATTAAGAGATATTAAAAAAAAGTCATTGCTTCCTGTTATTTTTATTGTTAGCATTGGAATTCTGTTCTTGAGGCAATCTTCTTTAAGTTTTGTTGAAGGATTACTTTCTTGCTTTTTCTAGGGCATAATTTCCCTCCTTGTGTTGGAGTTTTCCCTTTATTATTCTTTGAAGGGCTAGATTCATGGAAAGATATTGTGTGAATTTGTTTTTGTCATGGAATACTTTGGTTTCTCCATCTATGGTAATTGAGAGTTTTGCTTGGTATAGTAGCCTGGGATGGCATTTTTGTTCTCTTAGGGTCTGTATAACATCTGTCCAGGATCTTCTGGCTTTCATATTCTCTGGTGAGAAGTCTGTTGTAATTCTAATAGGCCTGCCTTTATATTTTACTTTACCTTTTTCCCTTACTGTTTTTAATATTCTATCTTTATTTAGTGAATTTGATGTTGTGATTATTATGTGTCTGGAGGGAGAACATTGATCACAATTTGTTCTGGGAAAACTATTTATTATCTATTATCTATGTATTATCCTCCACAAAAAACCAAACCAAAACAAAACAAAACACAAAACAACAACAAAAAACAAAAAACAAAAAAACTAACCTCAGAGCCCTTAATTTAAAATTCATACCCACAGATAAATGTAGTGAATACTCCTCTTCAAAGGAGCTTGGTTTTGCAGCAGATGGAGACCATCACAGAACTCTAAAGCTGGCCAAAGTGCCAAAAACAAATACCTATTAAATGCCAAGTCTGTTAATCCACTTACAGTGCAACTCCCAGACCACATACTCAGGTCACATTGTATTGTAGGGGATGAAAATATTACATATCGAGAGGACCATTATATTTGATGAGAGTTAGTATCTTCTATATAGGACAATAGAAAAGCAGTCATGATAGCTTAACAATATAGTCTTCTGAACAAGAACAATACAATGACACTAGCTGACATGAGAATGTGAATGTATAAGTGTCTCACAATTTACCCAGAGGAAGAAGTATAGGCAGTTTCTGATTGTTAAGAGAGAGATATTCAGTCTTCTCCAGGGAAAAGACACCTGTTAGGATTTCCCAATTGGTCAGCCTTAAACAAATTTAAAAGGATTCTCCAAATTATATGTGCATGGATGTTTTGTGGTATAGTATATTTGTAATCCCAGTGCTGAAGAGGTGAGAACAAGTCGATCCCTGGAGGTCTCTAGCTATTCATTGTCCCCAAACAAAAAGGCACACTTCCTCATAAGATCCTCTCTCAAAATACAAGGCAGATGTCCCTGGATTCATATAATATATTTGAATTTGAGAGGCAGTGGAAGAGACACAGGGGGAGTTGGAGGAAGAAGCTAGCAGTAGAAATGATGTAAACACTGTGCTCATGTATGAAATTCTCATTATTTAATTAAAGAAAGAAATTAGAAGAAATACTTTAGATGATTGACAAGTTCTCCCCCACCCACCCCCATACATACAACTAAAAATGATAAGAGGTAGAGAATAATTTTTAATTAGATCCAGCATCAAAACAGTTAATCATTTAACTATAAAAATATGACTGTTATGATTATATAAAAATGTGAATTCCAACAAAAATCTCACTACATTTTTACTTTGACATATCTGCTGTTATTTTCCGGTAGGAGGCAAGATTTCTATACTGCATTAATTCTGACAGGTAGAAAATATAAATCTTACGATAAAGTATTTTCAGTTCAGACAGTTAAAATGAATTTCTAAAAACCAAGTTATTTTATTATTAACATGGATTCGTTGTGGAAAATAATGAACTGCATTACATTCTTATTCATTTATAAAATATACTTTGACCATATTCACCCCAATTTTCTCTTTTCTCACTCCACTTTCCCACTGGTTCCCTTCTTTTTTTCCAGATAATATCCCCTCTACTTTATTATCTCATACATTTAAATCTTCCTTCCACATTTGAGAGAAAATATACAATGCTTGTCATTCCGAGTTTGGGTCCTCAGCTTAACGAGATCATCTCTTCTCTTTCCCTGTAGCGATGACTATACTTCTAACCGCTCAGTGAAGTCCCCTTATTTATATAGGACACTTTCTCTATCCACTCATCCACATCTATCCCAACAGTGGCTAATGAGAGAGAGAGAGAGAGACAGAGAGACAGAGAGACAGAGACAGAGACAGAGAGACAGAGAGACAGAGACAGAGACAGAGAGAGACAGAGACAGAGACAGAGACAGAGACAGAGAGAGACAGAGACAGAGACAGAGACAGAGAGACACACAGAGAGAGACAGAGACCGAGAGACAGAGAGAGACAGAGACAGAGAGACACAGAGAGAGAGACAGAGACAGAGAGAGACACAGACAGACAGACAGACAGACAGACACAGAGACAGAAGAGGAGGACAAGGAGGTAATGGAGGAAGGGAGAGAGGTAGGAAAAGAGGGGAGGCAGGCAGGCAGGCAGGCAGGCAGGCAGGTAAGAAGGAAGGAAGGAAGGAAGGAAGGAAGGAAGGAAGGAAGGAAGGAAGGAAGGAAGGAAGGAAGGAAGGATTTCCAGTTGTTTGACAATTCTAAAACTTCTCTTTTATCTAATTTCTAGGGTTTTCTCCTTTAGGAAATATTGTTGTCCTGTTCTTCAAAGTGAATATCTAAACAAGTTCCTCAGAATAGGAAACACTACTCTTCTTTAGTTTATAGAATATATTAAATGTGTATTATGTATTTCATATTATATTATATTAATATATGGTATGCAATGTGTAATATATTATGTATACTATTTAACACATAACACACAACATAACAATATAACACATAACATATATATATGTTATGAAGTCCCCTTATTTATATATATATATATATATATATATATATATATATATATATATAATAGTGTAGTGTATGTATATATACTATTGCTCCACAGGAGCTTTCCACTTTGACTTTAGAGACAGTATTTCTCGGGGGACTGTGGCTCCTGATTTGGGTAAGCTTCTGGATATAGCTCTGCAGCCAAACTCTTGTCCCCAACTCTTCAGTACTGAGATTACAAGGATATGGCACCACACCCAATTTTTTATTTACCTGAATGCTTAGGGTCAAACATAGTTCTTCAGTTTTGTGTGGCAAGCACTTTACTAAATAAGCTATTTTATATTTCTCATCCCCAGTCTTCCACAGAGGATAAAAGAGATTAACAACTGTTCTCTTTCTACTTTATTCTCAAAATAACATCTTAGTTTCTTTCCACTTATGAGTTCTGCTGACTTCAATGCTTCAACATTGCAAACTGAAACAAGAATGAATTATGTCTTCAATAACAAAACAAAAACTAGCAGGCATACAGGAGTAAATTAATAATTCTGTAGTTATTCAAGCATGGATGAATGGCATGGGGCCACAGCCATAAGAAAAAACACAGCATTGCTGTTCTTTCCTATGTAACAAATGTGTTATGACCCTTGAAAGCTCAGATCATGCTAGGAAGTGTTATCAAGAGCTATATGTGATCCTTACTATAAAGATACTGTACCATTGAATATCAGATTTTCGATTTATTCCTCAAGCAAATGTTCTGATATAAACATGTTAATTATCATGTTATCCAAAATTGACATTATACTTTGCACAAGTTTGTTATGGGTAGAGACCATCTTAGATGACCCAAAACAATTCTCTCTTCCTATTTTCCCATCACTGTGCAAACCCTTGCTTGCCTTTAAAGGGGATTTGGATTTCATGTTTTGCCTTAAACTGATACAATGCCTCAAAAGCTACAGGATGCCACTTTACAGAGTAGATTACAAGAAGATCATGTTGTGTGTGTGTTGCATGTATAAATGTGTGTCAGAGCATGTGTGTATGTATGTGTGTATGAGTGTATATGTGAGTAGGTATTCATGTTTGTATGAGTGTGTTGGAGTGTGTTTGTGCGTGTGTGTGTGTTTTGTTTGCTTGTTTTTACTTTTAAATTCCTGGGTTTTTGGCCTGTTTTTGGATGTGAAGGAGGAGGAAAAAATGTGGGGTTGGAAGGGTGATGAGGTGGGGAAGAGTGGGAGGAGCTGGGTGAGGAAAACCTTAATTAGAATGTAATACACACACACACACATGCACACACACACACATACATACATGCACACACACACACACACACACACATTAAAAAAAAGACATGTGTTGAACAGACTTCACTGTCTTATTGTCCTTTGGGTCACTTACCCTGGGGAAATCCTTTCATGAAGTGGTGCTAAGAATAACTCATACCTGACAGTTTCCTGAAACAAGCCTGGAAGGGCAGTTCCTCTTGAAGGCTGAAGATTCAGAAAAATAAATAAATAAAAAAATAAATAAAGATCCTTATCCATTTCTATCACAAAACTGTGAAAAAATACCTAGCTAAGGCAGGCACAGATGCCTAACCAGCAGAAGTAGTGAAATGATACAAGTCTCTAGGCTTGAGAATAATGTATCTATAGCAATAAGATCCAACACTATAGTTTTACATGATTTTCTCAGAAATCCTACATTGATTATTAGACATTCCAATGTTTTTTAAAATGAGAATGATGCGGGCAGAAAGTAATATTTAATAAGGTATAACTGTGAAAAGAAAAGGTAAACATAAGCATTTAATTCAAGATGTTTTCACACTGACATGAATTTTTCTAAGTAATGAATTACCCTCTTTGTGATCTGATCTATATTTTCTTATCACTTGGTATAGGCAAGGAACTCATTATTAGAAAGAAGGACATGTTACAATTCTATTTAACACAGAGTAATTTGCTCCTAAATTTTTATATATCAAATCGAAAATTCTACCCTAGTCTGCTTTAGCTTTTGCTTAGAAGCAAATGACTTGTTTTATTACAAATATTAGATGAGGTCTTTACAATTGAACACAACCAGTCCTTCTGCCCTATTGTATGAACTGAGTACTTTTAGAGTAGATGTGATTTTCAAAAAAAAAAAAAGGTTATTCAAGTGTATCATACAGTATATTTTCAGATTTACTTTGGAAGAAAAGTAATGTAGCTAACACATTAAATGCCATTCTATGTGTACATAAAAGATAAAAAGATACTAAGTGGAAGACTTAATGGTTTTCTTACACCGAACTTAAGCTAACAATGATCAATAGACACAGAACCATGAACAAAGTAAAGTGGCACCAATATATAAAGCTAAAGTACAGTACTCTATCTTCCATTTCAAACTATTTAGTGCATATATCAAAATTTGTGTGTGTGTGTGTGTGCGTATTCTAGTGTAATATATATATATATATATATATATATATATATGTGTGTGTGTGTGTGTTTCTATGTGTGTATGTGTTGGTATGTGTGTTAATGGATTCAATAAGTTGTAAATAGTGTGTTTATCTATGTGTTCAAGTTGATAGCTATATATGTATAGGTATCAATAATAATTAAAGAAGAAAAAGTCACAAATTGAGAGAGGAGAACATCAAGGAAGTAGAGGTTGAGACAAAGGAACAGGAGCAATGAAGATGTAGTATACATGTATGAAGATCTCAAAAATAGTTAAAATAATTTTTTAAAAGTTTATGTTGACAACTATATTATTAGACCAAGTTACCAAATCTGTTTTGTAGTGATATATTGACTTCTGGTGAGGCATAGACCATTCATTTAGCTAATATTTTGTCATGCTCTCAATTCTATAAAAAGTTACTGCTTGGAAATGAGGATTTAATTGTTATTTTTGCTTATTGTTGCCAGTTTCCTTTATTCTCTAAAATAGTAAAAGTGTCTACACTTGACAACTATCATGTATAGACGTACTGGCAAGATTATTCTGCTGGTGATATCTATTTCTGATTCATGTTAATGTCATATGTATGTTCCCTCCTTGTGTAGTGTAATCCCATAGGATAGTAAGACCATAATAATCCCAACGGTAGTACTGGACAGTTTGTCTGGTCTATTGACATGTTGTGTATAGTTATTCTCTCATTTTACATGTTAGCTGTCATTTTAATACAAACTCTTTGGCTTATACAGACGCATGTTTGTACCAGAGCTTGAGTAACAAATAAGCAAACAAAACTAAAACTGTTAAAGGAGAAGTTTGATAATTCCTTAAGTTAAGACATTACATGTGGAAAGCCGTGCAGCGTGCAGCGTGCAACGAGCAATCGCTGTGGAGAGCTGTGCGCGTGCCGCGAGCAATCACCATTATAAGATGGCGCTGGCCTCCGCTGTGACAAACTAGTAAACAAGCCTTGTGCGCAAGTGCGAGAGTGAACTCACTCCTAGTCACTGCCCATTCTCGGGGTGTAATAGTGGTGTGATGAGCGAGCAACGAATCAAGAGCTGTCACGCCACATCAGGTGCTGAAACGTCATGGCTGAGTGCTATATAAGGGACTCCATTTTCTGGGGTCGAGATCTTCCTGAGAAGTAAGCAATAAAGCTTTGCTGCAGAAGATTCCGGTTGTCCTGAGTGTGTTCTTGCCGGCGGGGACAAAAGCTCGGGATAAGTGGCGCCGAAGACCCGGGAAGTACCATCACACCTGCACAAGGAAGATCCCTCGTTCACGGGGCTGAATCAGAACTGCGGGACACTACAGCTCTGCAAGGTAAGTATTGTCTTGAAATTTCTCCAGAGTTAGATGCCCTTTTGATCGTTTGCACAGCGATCGCACTTTCCCTTTCAGTTTCGTTTTGCTTCCACCACTGGAACTGCTTGCTGACTGGTTCCCAGTCGCAGTCAGGCTCGGACAGCACCTGGACAGTGCCTGGACAGTGATTAGTTTCAGTCACAGTCAGGACTGGATAGCAGCAGTATGGGAATTTCTCACTCTGTAGTAGTGGCGTTAAGGTCGGTCCTGAAGCAGTGTGGCCTAAAAATCGCCACTAAGAGTATAGAGGCATTTGTCAGGGAGGTAGACCGTGTGGCACCATGGTATGCTTGCTCAGGTTCGTTAACTGTCACTTCTTGGGATAAACTGAAAGGAGATCTAGTTAGGGAACAGCAGAACGGCAAACTTAAAGCAGGGGTCATGCCATTATGGAAATTGGTGAGATCGTGCTTAACAGATGAGGATTGTGAGCAAATGGTAGAAGCAGGGCAGAAGATTTTGGACAAAATTCAAGACAGTCTATCAGAGGCAGAGTGGGGAGAGAGATTGAAAGTTGGGACGAAACAAGGTGCACCGAAGAATTTAGGCCTTTCCACGGGCCTTGAGCCCGAGGAAAAGAGATATAAAGGAAAGAATGCCTTGGGAGAGATTAGAAAAAGGGATGGAAAGGGAGAGAAGAAGAGAGAAAGAACTGGAGAGGCACATAAGGAAAGGAGCCTCTACCCGCCATTAGATGAGTTTAAGGCACTAGCTGTCAGTAGCTCAGAATTGGATAAGGAACTTAGCTCCTCTGAGGAGACAGACTTAGAGGAAGAAAGATACCAGCCAGATGAAAGACAAACTAATCAGTTACAGAATAACATAAAGAAAGCAAAAGTAGCTAGAGACAAATGTCAAATCACTATGCGATCTTCAGATCTGCAACCTCTGGGTCCTAGTACACCTCCGCCCTACGTGCAGAGGTATCAATCAGACTCATTCATTTCAAAAGAGGAACAGAGAAAAGTGCAGCAAGCGTTCCCAGTCTTTGAAGGCGCAGAGGGTGGACGCGTTCATGCCCCAGTGGAGTATATACAGATTAAAGAATTAGCAGACTCAGTTCGTAACTATGGAGTCAATGCCAACTTTACTGTAGCCCAAGTCGAAAGGCTTGCGACTCTGGCAATGACCCCCGGCGATTGGATGACCGTAGTAAAAGCCGCATCTCCTAACATGGGAATGTATTTAGAATGGAAAGCTTTGTGGCAAGACTCCTGCCAAGCACAGGCAAGGGCCAATGCCAATGTTGAAGGGGACCAAGGAACATGGAATTTTGAGTTGCTTACAGGTCAGGGACAACACGCTAATAACCAGACAAATTACCATTGGGGAGCTTATGCTCAGATCTCAGCTGCTGCAGTTAAGGCATGGAAGGCACTCTCTAAGAAGGGAGAGGCAAGTGGGCATTTGACCAAGATCACCCAGGGTGCACAGGAGTCATTCTCAGATTTTGTGGCTAGAATAACAGAAGCGGCAGGGAGAATTTTTGGGGATCCAGAAACAGCTATGCCTTTAATTGAACAGTTGATCTATGAACAGGCTACCCAGGAATGCAGGGCGGCTATTACACCTAGAAAGAGCAAGGAACTGCAGGATTGGTTAAAGGTTTGCCGTGAGCTTGGAGGGCCACTCACTAATGCAGGTTTAGCAGCTGCCATTCTACAAGGGCAAAAACACCCTGATATGGCTGAGTTCAAACTCTGCTATAATTGTGGCAAACCGGGACACTTAAAAAAGGACTGTAGAGCCCTTGTCAAAAGGAGAGCACCAGGACTGTGTACTAAGTGTGCAAAAGGATATCATTGGGCTAGAGATTGTCGTTCAGTCAGGGACATTCGAGGCAGGCCCCTATAGCCAGGATTCCCTCAAGCAGTAGATAATGAGACCATTCCAAAAAACCAGTACAGGGCCCTCAGGTCTCAGGGCCCGAAAACATATGGGACCTCGACAGGCAAAAGGTGGACCCCACAGTCCGCAGGGCAACAGAAGGATCAGCTGGGTTGGACCTCCGTACCACCACCCGATTCATGCTAATGCCCCAAATGGGGGTACAGCCTATTCCTACTGACTATAAAGGACCTCTGCCATCCGGGAGTGTTGGCCTAATATTGGGCCGGGCCTCCCTTACCTTACAAGGTCTTATTGTTCACCCTGGAGTCGTAGATCAAGACTATGAAGGGGAACTTCAAGTTCTCTGTTCCTGTCCTCAGGGTGTCTTTTCTATTTCACAAGGGGATAGAATAGCTCAGTTAATAATTTTGCCAAGCCTACATGGCTGTTTTCCTTCCTCTGGTGTCCCTCGAGCTACCAGAGGGATTGGTTCTACTGGAAATGATTCTGCTTACTTAGTGATGCCTCTTGACTCCAGGCCATTCTTAGAATTAGTTATAGAAGGAAAACAATTTAAAGGGATTTTAGACACAGGAGCAGATAAAAGTATCCTGTCTTCCCAATGGTGGCCAAAAACTTGGCCCGTTACTCAGTCATCACGTTCTTTGCAAGGTTTAGGTTATCAGTCCTATCCCACTATTAGTTCCCGTTCTTTGAGCTGGACAGCTCCTGAAGGTCAAACAGGACGATTCACTCCCTATGTTTTACCACTCCCAGTAAATCTCTGGGGGAGAGACATTTTATAGGCACTAGGATTGACTTTGACTAATGAATACTCGCCACAAGCTGTTCAAATAATGAAGAAAATGGGCTATAAAGAAGGAAGGGGATTAGGGAAAGGAGAGCAGGGTAAACTTGAACCTATCCCTCAAAAAGGTAATAATGGGAGACAAGGTTTGGGTTTTTTCTAGGGGCCGTTGAGGGCTCCATGCCCATACCATGGCTTACAGAGGAAGTTGTATGGGTTCCTCAATGGCCTCTCTCCTCTGAAAAGTTAGAAGCAGCTACAAAACTAATTTCTGAACAGCTACACTTGGGTCATTTAGAGCCCTCTACCTCACCCTGGAATACACCTATTTTCGTAATTAAGAAAAAATCTGGCAAATGGCGCTTATTACATGATCTTAGAGCTATTAATGCACAAATGCGTCTATTTGGACCAGTTCAGCGAGGGCTACCATTGCTTTCTGCCTTACCCAAAAATTGGGAAATTATAATTATAGATATTAAAGATTGCTTTTTCTCTATACCTTTATGCCCCCAAGATAGGCAAAGATTTGCATTTACCATCCCAGCCATTGATCATTTAGAACCGGATCAAAGATACCAATGGAAGGTCCTACCTCAGTGGATGGCGAATAGCCCCACCATGTGTCAACTGTATGTGCAATTGGCACTTAAGTCAGTTAGAGAGCATTTTCCATCATTACAGGTGATAATTTATATGGATGACATTTTGATTTGCCATAAAAATTCACAGTTATTGCAAGATGCATACCCTATATTAATAAAAACGTTAGGGCAATGGGGATTGCAGGTGGCAACTGAAAAGGTGCAAGTTGCTCGAATGGGAGCCTTCCTAGGGTCACTCATTTATCCTGACAAAATTGTTCCTCAAAAATTAGAGATTCGCAAAGATCAACTACATACCTTGAATGATTTCCAAAAATTGCTAGGAGATATTAATTGGCTAAGACCATTTTTGAAAATTCCATCAGCAGAATTAAAGCCCTTATTTGACATATTAGAGGGAGATACCCACATCTCCTCCCACAGAGCACTTACCCCAGCTGCATGTCAAGCTTTACAAACGATAGAACAGGCCTTACAAGATGCTCAATTACAACGCATTGAGGAGTCAAAATCATTTGAATTGTGCATATTAAAAACTGCACAGTTACCAACAGCAGTCTTATGGCAAAAAGGACCCTTATTGTGGGTCTATCCTAATGCTTCCCCTGCAAAAATCATTGAGTGGTATCCTAATGCAATTGCTCAACTTGCACTTAGGGGGATAAAAGCAGCTATTACTTATTTTGGGAAAGAACCTCATATGCTAATCGTACCTTATACTTCTGCTCAAGTTCAAACCCTGGCAGCAACAACTAACAATTGGGCAGTCTTGGTTGCCTCTTATTCAGGACAAGATGATAATCATTATCCAAAACATCCAATTTTACAATTTGCCTTAAGTCAAGCCATAGTGTTTCCAGTAATAACAGCCAAACACCCACTTCCGGATGGGGTAGTAGTATATACAGATGGATCCAAATCTGGCATAGGTGCATATGTAGTAAATGGCCAAGTAACATCTAAACAATATAATGAGACATCACCCCAGGTTGTAGAGTGTTTGGTAGTTCTAGAAGTCCTTGAAACTTTTCCGGGACCGCTCAATATTGTATCTGACTCTCATATGTGGTCAATGCAGTTAATATGCTTGAAGTTGCTGGCTTAATTAGACCCTCTAGCAAGCTTGCTCACATTTTTCAGCAAATTCAGTCAGCCTTGTTACATAGAAGACATCTTGTGTATATTACTCATGTTAGGGCTCATTCTGGCCTTCCTGGCCCCATGTCTCATGGAAATGACTTGGCAGACAAAGCTACTAGAATCGTGGCTGCTGCTCTGTCCTCACAGTCAGAGGCTGCAAGGGAGTTTCATAAACGCTTCCACGTGACGGCTGAAACATTACGCCGCCGTTTCACTTTAACTAGGAAAGAAGCTCGTGACATTGTCACCCAATGTCAAAACTGTTGTCAATTTCTGCCTACTCCTCATGTAGGGGTAAACCCCCGAGGCATCAGACCATTACAGGTCTGGCAAATGGATGTCACTCATATTTCCTCCTTTGGAAGAAATCAATATTTACATGTTTCCATTGACACCTGCTCTGGTGTTATGTTTGCTACACCTTTAACAGGTGAGAAAGCCTCTCATGTTATACAGCACTGTTTAGAAGCGTGGAGTGCTTGGGGCAAGCCCACAATTCTTAAAACTGATAATGGGCCAGCATATACCTCTACTAAATTTCAGCAATTTTGTCATCAAATGGATGTCACTCACTTGACTGGCCTTCCTTATAATCCTCAAGGACAAGGCATTGTGGAACGTGCTCACCGTACACTTAAGTCTTATCTCATAAAACAAAAAAGGGGAGTTGATGAGACTCTGCCCTCAGTGCCAAGAGTAGCTGTATCTATGGCACTCTTTACACTCAATTTTTTGAATCTTGACGAGCAAGGTCGCTCTGCAGCTGATCGACATAGCTCAGACCCTGATAGACCAAAAGAAATGGTCAAATGGAAGGATGTCTTAACTGGTCTGTGGAAAGGCCCGGATCCTATTTTGATAAGATCCAGGGGAGCTGTTTGTGTTTTTCCACAGAGTGAAGACAACCCATTTTGGCTGCCGGAACGACTCACCGGCAAGATATTCATCAAGGATGGTGCAGAAGATGCAGACCTCCCGAGGACTGCTCCTGATCCTGACAATGCTGAACTTGTCTCAGGTTCCTAGTATGAGGGGCGAACAGAGATGGGCCATTCTTTCGACTTTCCCTAAACCAATGCCAGTTCGCCATAATGCTATAGTTTTTCCAAAATTCTTTACTACTAATAAAACATTAGATTTGCCATATCTACCCTATGATCCCACCCGAGCACCATTAGGGGAAAATCGCTCTTTATTAGAACAGGGTTCTTTATGTTTTCAAATTAATGGACCAGGAAAATGTATCAACCTCACAGCTCGAGCTTTGGGGAAGTTTAATGAGCACCGAGGAGGTTGGGTAAGCACAACCCAAGATACTTCCAACGAAGATATAACCTTTACAAATCGGACCTTTTGGCAGGAGGCAATTTGGGTTAATGGTACATTTCTACCACCTAACTTTTCAGACAAAGAACGTCCCCACCAACCAAAAATAGCCCCTCATTGTAGCTTGGAAGATGAAGAGCTGATATTGCCTTGGTCTGATTGTCAATCCTCCATCACTCGTTGGGCAGATCAGAGTAAAACCTTTTCCTTTTCTCCCAACATGATAGATGATCCAGAGAAGGAATTTGTTATGAAAAAGGGACTTTTCATACAGGACTTTAGAATGCATCCCTTTCACAAGTGGGTGCTTTGTGGAGTCAATGGCAGTTGTACAGAACTCAATCCTTTGATCTTTATCCAGGGAGGAGCAGTTGGAAAAGCTTCTTTTAATGGCATCTCAAGATTTGCTCAGTATTGGGGAATACATGCTGCCTCCCAGGATTCTTATGGATATACTAATACCAGTGTAGAGATCACTGGGTTCAATAAAACTTTGGTAAACCAGATTAATTATCCATCTACCCCAGTCTGTGTTTACCCCCCTTTCTTGTTTATTCTTTCAAATGATTCATTTGAAGTCTGTTCCAATGATTCTTGTTGGATTTCTCAATGTTGGGACATAACAAAGAACACCCGTGCCATGGTAGCACGGATCCCACGTTGGATCCCGGTTCCGGTGGAAACACCCTCCACCTTATCCCTGTTTCGACAAAAAAGAGATTTTGGATTTACTGCTGCCGTGATCATAGCAATTTCAGCCAGTGCAGCTGCTGCTACAGCTGCAGGGTATGCTATGGCTAGTACGGTTCAATCAGGCACAAAATTAAATCAGCTTTCAGCAGATCTGGCTGATGCCATCACTGTCCAAACTTCTGCTAGTACCAAGTTAAAGGGAGGGCTGATGATATGAAATCAGCGCCTTGACTTGGCAGAAGAACAGATAGGAGTTCTATACCAGATGGCCCAGTTGGGTTGTGAAAGAAAACTGGAAGCCCTGTGTATTACCAGTGTCCAATATGAAAAATTTACTTATGCAGCTAATCTGTCTAGACAGCTTTCCTTGTATCTTGCAGGAAATTGGTCTGAGGGATTCGATGAGACTCTTGAGGCCCTGAGGGTGGCAGTTTTAAAGATCAACTCAACGCGAGTGGACCTGTCATTGACAGAGGGCCTCTCCTCCTGGATTTCATCTGCATTTTCTTATTTTAAGGAATGGGTGGGGGTGGGTTTATTTGGCGTTGCCACCTGCTGTGGACTTGTGTTCATGCTCTGGTTGGTTTGCAAGCTCAGAACCCAACAAACACGTGACAAGGTTGTGATAGCTCAAGCACTTGCTGCCATTGAGCAAGGCGCCTCCCCCGAAATCTGGCTATCTATGCTCAAAAATTAGTTGACATTGGTGGCTGGCCTCTTTTGTAGAGTTCGCCCTAGGTCATTTAGTAGTTACTGTCACATAGCACTGCGGTATCCAGGGACGGGCAACTTTTCTCATGCACAGATCATCCTAAGACACGGGGCCCAGTGGCGATAGGGTTACCCTATGACAGGAAAAGGCTGTGACATTGGAGGAACGACCTAAGACAGGAGCCACAGCGGATGGGCATAATTACACAGACCTAGTCCAGCCTCAATTTAATAAAATAAAAAGGGGGAGATGTGGAAAGCCGTGCAGCGTGCAGCGTGCAGCGAGCAATCGCTGTGGAGAGCTGTGCGCGTGCCGCTGTGGAGAGCTGTGCTCGTGCCGCGAGCAATCACCATTATAAGATGGCGCTGGCCTCCGCTGTGACAAACTAGTAAACAAGCCTTGTGCGCAAGTGCGAGAGTGAACTCACTCCTAGTCACTGCCCATTCTCGGGGTGTAATAGTGGTGTGATGAGCGAGCAACAAATCAAGAGCTGTCACGCCACATCAGGTGCTGAAACGTCATGGCTGAGTGCTATATAAGGGACTCCATTTTCTGGGGTCGAGATCTTCCTGAGAAGTAAGCAATAAAGCTTTGCTGCAGAAGATTCCGGTTGTCCTGAGTGTGTTCTTGCCAGCGGGGACAACAGCTCGGGATAATTACACTCAGTTATTTTTGTCTAATAAGGTAAAACATAACAAGATGATATCAATAATGAAATAATCTTTTTGCTTTTGTCTAGTATTTTATTACAGCATCAGGAAAGAAAACTAAGAAACTGCCAGAGCCAGGCATGGAAATGCATGTCTGTAATTCCAGCACTTGAGAAATTGAGGTAAGAGAATCAAGTGGGCAAATCCATCCTAAGCTAGGTGAAACTTTTCTTAAAAACGAAAACATAAACAAACAAAAAATAACAAAGTATTTGAAATATTCCCAAATAGCAGTTCCCAGAGGGTTTAGTAATCCACACTTCTGTCAACTACATGTGTGAGAGGTGGTATTGACCTCTCCAGTGCTTTCCATTCACACCATTGAAAAGGAGCAATATCACAATTGCTCTGTAGTAGAGCTTTAGGTCCGGCATGGTGATTCCACCAGAGGTTCTTTTATCCTTGAGAAGAGTTTTTGCTATCTTGGTTTTTTGTTATTCCAGATGAATTTGCCGATTGCACTTTCTAATTCGTTGAAGAATTGATTTGGAATTTTGATGGGGATTGCATTGAATCTGTAGATTGCTTTTGGCAAGATAGCCATTTTTACAATGTTGATCCTGCCAATCCATAAGCATGGGAGATCTTTCCATCTTCTGAGATCTTCTATAATTTCTTTCTTCAGAGACTTGAAGTTTTTATTATACAGATCTTTCACTTCCTTAGTTAGAGTCACGCCAAGATATTTTATATTATTTGTGACTATTGAGAAGGGTGTTGTTTCCCTAATTTCTTTCTCAGCCTGTTTATTCTTTGTGTAGAGAAAGGCCATTGATTTGTTTGAGTTAATTTTGGTACTGGTATAGTGACAGACAAATAGACCAATGGAATAGAATTGAAGACCCAGAAATGAACCCACACACCTATGGTCACTTGATCTTCGACAAGGGAGCTAAAAACATCCAGTGGAAGAAAGACAGCATTTTCAACAAATGGTGCTGGCACAACTGGTTGTTAACATGTAGAAGAATGCGAAACGATCCATTCCTATCTCCTTGTACTAAGGTCAAGTCTAAGTGGATCAAGGAACTTCACATAAAACCAGAGACACTGAAACTTATAGAGGAGAAAGTGGGAAAAAGCCTTGAAGATATGGGCACAGGGGAAAAATTCCTGAATAGAACAGTAATGGCTTGTGCTGTAAGATCGAGAATTGACAAGTGGGACCTCATGAAACTACAAAGCTTCTGCAAGGCTAAAGACACCATCAATAAGACAAAAAAACCACCAACAGATTGGGAAAGGATCTTCACCTACCCTAAATCAGATAAGGGACTAATATCCAATATATATAAAGAACTCAAGAAGGTGGACTCGAGAAAGTCAAATAACCCCATTAAAAAATGGGGCTCAGAACTGAACAAAGAATTCTCACCTGAGGAATACCGAATGGCAGAGAAACACCTGAAAAAATGTTCAACATCCTTAATCATCAGGGAAATGCAAATCAAAACAACCCTGAGATTCCACCTCACACCAGTCAGAATGGCTAAGATCAAAAATTCAGGTGACAGCATATGCTGGCGAGGATGTGGAGAAAGAGGAACACTCCTCCATTGTTGGTGGGATTGCAAGCATGTACAGCCACTCTGGAAATCAGTCTGGCGGTTCCTCAGAAAATTGGACATAGTACTACCGGAGGATCCAGCAATACCTCTCCTGGGCATATATCCAGAAGATGTCCCAACCGGTAAAAAGGACACATGCTCCACTATGTTCATAGCAGCCCTATTTATAATAGCTAGAAGCTGGAAAGAACCCAGATGTCCCTCAACAGAGGAATGGATACAGAAATTATGGTACATTTACACAATGGAGTACTACTCAGCTATTAAAAAGAATGAATTTATGAAATTCCTAGCCAAATGGATGGACCGGGAGGGCATCATCTTGAGTGAAGTAACACAATCACAAAAGAACTCACACAATATGTATTCACTGATAAGTGGATATTAGCCCAAAACTTAGGATACCCAAGATATAAGATACAATTTGCTAAACGCATGAAACTCAAGAAGAATGAAGACCAAAGTGTGGACACTGTGCACCTTCTTAGAATTGGGAACAAAACACCCAGGGAAGGAGTTACAGAGACAAAGTTCGTAGCTGTGATGAAAGGATGGACCATTTAGAGACTGCCGTATCCAGGGATCCATCCCATAAGCAGCTTCTAAAGGCTGACACCATTGCATACACTAGCAAGATTTTGCTGAAAGGACCCAAATATAGCTGTCTCTTGTGAGACGATGCCGGGGCCTAGCAAACACAGGAGTGGATGTTCACAGTCAGCTATTGGATGTATCACAGGGCTCCCAATGGAGAAGCTAGAGAAAGTACCCAAGGAGCTAAAGGGATCTGCAACCCTATTGTTGGAACAACATGATGTACTAACCAGAACCCCGGAGCTCTTGTCTCTAGCTGCATATGTATCGAAAGATGGCCTAGTTGGCCATCAATGGAAAGAGAGGCCCATTGGACTTGCAAACTTTATATGCCCCAATATAGGGGAATGCCAGGGCCAAAAGAATGGGAATGGGTGGGTAGGGAAGTGGGGGGCGCTATGGGGGACTTTTGGGATAGCATTGGAAATGTAATTGAGGAAAATTTGTAATAAAAATATTAAAAATCAAACAAAAAACAAAAAACAACAACAACAAAAAAAAAACAAAAAAAAAACAAAAAAAAATAAAATGGTCTCAGACATTGTTGCTGAGTTTTAAAAAAAAAAAAAGAAAAGGAGCAATATAATTCTTTCCTTATTTGTTTTAAACTAGAAATGGTATTAATTCCTACTACTGTTGTACAGACTTTCACTAAGTTTGATACTTTTAAACACACACACACACAGACATACATACACACACACACACACACACACACTGATAAACACACAAAATTCATTATCTTTTTAGTTCTGGAGATCAAACATCAAAATGGTCCTCCAAGTGTGAATTGATGGCAGGTATAAATTGGTAACTGATGTGAATTGGTGGTAGAGGTCCTGGACTCCTGAAGCTGTAGAGAAATGGTTTTTTCTCATTCCTTGCCACCTGTCTTCCTAAACATGGCTTTCCTACATGGCCCAGTCTCCTTTGCTCATTTTTCTGTTGGGACATTTGTGGTTTTCCAGCTGACTTAGTATGTTTAGATAGTTTAGATCTTGGATGGCTTTGTTCAATTCCTTCATCCATTTTGTTGTGTTGTCCTGAAATTCTTTAAGTGATTTTGTGTTTCCTCTTTAAGTGCTTCTACATGTCTATCTGTTTTATCCTGTATTTCTTTAAAAGGAGTTATTTATATCCTTCTTAAAGTCCTCTATCATCATCATCAGATGTGATTTTTAAATCTGAATCTTGCTTTTCTGGTGTGTTGGTGTTTCCAGAGCTAGATGTGGTGGGAAAACTGGATTGTGATGATGCCAAGTAGACTTGGTTTCTGTTGCTTATGTTCTTGCCCTTGACTCTTGCCATCCAGTTATCTCTTGTGTTAGCTGGTGTAGGTGTCTCTGACTGTGGCTCATCCATGCTGAAAGCCTGTGTGTCAGTATTCCTGGGAGACAAGTTCTCTCAGGGAGGAGTTTGGGTATGGTGAGCTGTGGCACAGGGTCAGCTCTGGGGTTCAGACAGAAACTGGAAGGATCCTGTTCCTCTCTCTTCCTTGGTTCCTGTGTCTTGATGGCCCTGAACAGGTTTCTCTTGGGCCAGGTATTTGAGCAGAAGTGGTGGTCTTACCTGTGCTCGTAGTTGTGTCAGCAGTCTTGGGAGACAAGCTCTCTCTCAGAGGAATTTGTATAAGGAGCACTGCGACACAGGATCAGCTCAGGGTGCTATCACATAGGATCAGCTCTGGGAACAGATAGAAACTGCTCAATAATGAAACATTAATATACATGTCATTGTTTAGCTATGATTTTTTCAGTAGTCTAATGAACATAGAAGATAGAACCTGAAGCCATTGCCTTCCTAACATCATGCTAAAATGCAATTTATTCACTCATTTAATAGTCTTTTTATAAACTGGAGGATAAGGGGTTTATCAGAAGAGTTATTAACTCCATGAAAATAGATACACACACACACACACACACACACACACACACACAATGATGGGAGTTCCTAGGAAAGTTTAGGCCCCAACAGGAGAGACAGGCATGGCCAGCTCTCTGAAGAGAATCTCAGCCCCCTTATACAACAGTTTTAAATGCTTAGCTCCACTAATAAAGTAAATGAATTATGCTGGATTAAATACCAGGAGTGTAGCCTCTTTCTGCCATGGGAAATAATGCAAGTGAGGTTACTGTTGAATTTATGAAATTAGAGAATAATTTAATAATGCCCACTTAATATGAGGTGTTTCATAAGAAAATACACTAAATTCGTCTCAGTTTAGGAAGGTATTCATTTCAAGGCCTCTTCAATGTTTAATTTTGTGATTTGGGGCATAAAGAAACCTGCTAATAACAATACAGGTTCATAGAGACATATAGACATCAAAGCTTGATGTCTATAACTTAACACATTAATGAAATATTCAATATTCTTTCAGTATGTGATATAAGGTAAGTGACATATTCATTTTATCACTCAGTGATCCCTCAGGAAATTTTATATAAAAAAATTTAACTTAAGCATGGGAGATGGCTCAGATGGTAAAATATTTGTCACAAAAGCCTTGAGGACATGAGCTTGATCCACATGATCTGAACATAAAAAAAAAAAAAAAAAATCCAGGCATGACAGGAATTGTATTTATGTCATGAAGGAGGTAGAAAAGGGTGGAATCCCAGGGATCAGTGGGATAGTGTAGCCTACACAGATGGTCATGGGTTGTAGTGATAGACCCTATCTCATAAACCTAGATAGATGGTTTCTGATCACACACACACACACACACAAACACACATGCACATATGCACATACACATGTTTATGTGTAATTTTAAAACTAATTTAGTTCATTTTAAAGCATATATTCATGAAAATCCATCTAAAGTAGACCTAAATGAGCTCCATACTAACAAATACAAACATCCTATACTGTCAGAAGTGCTCTTAATTACATATCTATTATAGACTATTTAAAACCCACCCAGCATCCACGTGACCAAACAAGGAGTCCAACCTCATCCCATTTATCTGATCTGTAAGTATGCTATCATGAAGCCTTTAGACACATGGGCCTCTTGAAGCAATATTCTAACACTTTGTACAAGCCAAAAATCTCTTACTAATATTATCTTCAACTTCGACTCAAGGTTTCTCTTTTGAAGGCTGTTCTATAGTTTTTCAGATGCAGTTGCACACTGATAGTTGCTCCCTGCTTGCAGCTAGATACTTGTTCCACTCTCAGTCTCTGAAATGAAGTTGATATTAATTACACAGGTGATAGATTTAATTGCTATCTTCCTGGTACAAGTGAATGCATTCTAAGAAGACACTTGTGTCCTGGAGTCTGACTTTCATAGTAATAAAACAAAACACTCCAAGAAACTGGAATTTCCTCCAGGAATCTCTTGTGGGGAGACAAAATGCTGAAGCCTAGCTCCAGCCAGAGAGGAACCTTGTCTCCTGGAGATATTTCAGGCAATACTGACAGTGAAGAGTCTTGACAATGAAGAGGAAATTGAGAAACATACCACACTTTGGTTGGAACTGCTTAGCTATGCATACTCTGACATCTACTTAAAATTTAATGTTACTCTCTTACTAAAGGTGGACTTGATGGGGTCACTGGGTACTCTTGCCCATCTTTCCAGTGTAGTCACATTGGATAAATCTCCTTTTCCGTCTCATTACTATCAATGTGGCTGTTTTAATTGGCCTCTCTGGGCACAGACTGAACCAGGTTTGGTAATATATTGAGTGCTTTTAAGTCACTGTACATCTTTATAAATATTTTACACAGTTGAACTCACCTTGGTCAACACTAGATGATTTAGGGCCACTATATATTCATGGTGTATGATCCAGACCCTCTATAATAGGTATCTGGAAAAACACCATAGGCTGACTGACTTAAGACTTGCAAATTTGTGTTCTTATAATCCTGGATGCTCAAAATTCAAGTCCAAGATGTTGACAAGTTAACTTGTTTCAGGCTTATCTTTCTTGTCTTGAAAATAACTTTCTTCTTGCTGTTGGCTTGTATGACCACCCCTTGTTCTGTGACTTTGTGTAACTATCACCTCTGCTGGTAAGGACATGAGACTTCCTGGATAAGGGATGATATAACAACAGCATTCCAATTTTGTTATTGCTTCACAGGCCCTACCTCCATGAATGAGAGAAAATAAACTTTTAATGTAGGAATTCTGGAGGAAATAAAAACCGTAGCATTTGCAAATTAGCAGGGCCATCACAATCTGCTTTGATCCACACTATCCATTGGACAGAAGATAATGGTTGTCTAGCTTAGTACTAGTCGTTCAGTACTTTAGGGAGAGGCTTTCATTTGGGCTCTGGAATCAAATGTGCTTAATTAATTAATTGTTAGCATCCCAACAATGATATTCACTGTCTTTAACAAAAACAAACAAACAAAGCTTAAAAAGCATCTCTTGGAAGCAGGCAAACAGAATAATAACACAATACATTCCCCCCCCCAGTGTGTGTGTGTGTGTTTGTTTCTATATTATACCAGCAATATATTATAAATGTGAAATGGAGAGAGCTATAGAATTAAGGGTAGTAAAGCCCATAGTATCAATTAAGATAAGAATTCTTGCATCTGAAATATTTACTAGATGATTTTGATTTTTTTAAAACACTTTTAGGTTCACAGCAAACTTAAAGTGAAGTTAGGGATTTCTCCTCCATCCTAGCCAACCACACATCATCAGCAACCTTGAAGAAACCCATCCATTTGCCACAGCTGTTACAGAAAACACCAAAACAAATCAAATTTAGCATTTTATTTAAGCCAAAAACATTTATCAACTAGATAGGCGGTAAGCAAAAACAGGAGAGTTTCAGAAGTCTACCCAGCAGTGTGAGCAATAGGAATAGGCAGATAAAGAGATTGTTTATAGAAAGAAATTTTGCTATGACTTGGCATTTGCCTTAATTTTGGAATTATGTGAGAGCTGTAGCCTGTATTGACTGGAGCTATGCTGCTAATGTTGGCCGAGACACAGCTACTTGGGGCAAGAATATACTCTCTATCCAGGCCACCCTTCTCTTAAAATAAATAAAGTTATGGTCAATTAAAGAAATATTAAAACTATAAAAGCAACACTGATAAGAGTTCTCTTATTAATATCTGATTCTTTAGACACTTTTAGACAAGCATTTTCTCAGATAAATATATTACAAATATTTTCCAACATATTGTACAATATTTTACCTTTGGCTTGACAGTTTCTTTTATAAAGCAGAAAATTTTAATTCTGAAAAGATTGAGTATAAACATCCTCTTTTATAAAATTTGTCACAGTTGTATCTAAAATGTTGAAACCCAACCCAAGGCCATCTCAACTTTTCTTTATGTCACCTTCTCTTCCTTCACATCTGACCTTCAGGTCTTTGAGCCAGTTGAAGTGCCCCCCAGAAGAAGGTGAATGGCTAACCTTTTGCATATGGATGCCATTATCAATCACAGATTGAAAGCACTCTCTCTTTTCTGTTGTATTGATCAGCTCCTTTGTCAAAGATTGGTTAGTGATACTTATATGCTTCTATTTCTGGACCCACTGTTCTTCATTTTGTCATTCATTGATCTATTAGTCTGTTCTTTCCTAGATACCACACTCTGCAATTACTGTAACTTGATAGGGGGTAGGGGGTTTACAGCTGAGTAACATCAGTTCTGAAAGACTGCTCTTCAATATTGCATTGAAGAATAAGAGTTTTTTACTCCCTCATGTAGTGTCTGGCTTTAGTTAGAATTTGCTAAATAATTGGATGGTGTTTTATTTGAGGGTATGCTGGATCTATAGATGAAGATAGGAAGATGTCTCAATGATTTTGAATCTTCATAACAAAGAAAATAAGCCAGCTTTAACTAAGTCACTTATTTCTCGCATCAGATCTCTGTGGTTTTCTACAAAGTTATAAGCTTAAGTTTAGATATAAGAATCTGCTATTTGGGTGCTAATTAAAATGATGCTCTAGTTTCAACTTTATTCAGCCATGCTACAATCACTTGTTACTTCAAATGTTTTCTTTGTGAACTCTCAGATTTTCTCCATAGACAACCAACCAATCTAAAAACGATGTCACTTTCATTTTGTCTTTCATGACCTCTAAGCTTTATTTCCTTTTATTGACATGTTGAATTAGTTCAGAATTCCAGGTCAGGTTTAAAAATCAGTACTTTGTGAAGGGATATTCTTTACCTGTTAATAAAAGTTATGAATATAAATCCAAATCCTCATCTTGAATTTTGAGTTTTTGGTAATGCTTTGTAGTTACACTTTGTGTTTGTCTCTATTATTGTGAACAGGATGCAGACTTTTGTCAAATGCTTGTGCTGAATATGTTAATAGGTTCATTTAATTTGTAGCATAGTCACATGAATTATGTTAGTTCATATTTCAGGCTTTAACTAGATTTTCATGTCTGGGATAAATCCTACATAGTTGTAGTATATAATCCTTTCTATGCATGCTTGGGTTGTATATGCTAGAATTTTCTAGCATATGTTGTGTGTCTGCTATAAGTGATACTAATTTTCTGTTCTTGGAACATCTCTGGTCTTAGGATTGCAGTATATTGAGTTGGTAACTCTGTTGCTTCTATCTTATTCATAGAGGGATGTTAAAAAACAGGGATAATTTTTTTTATTAGGTGTATGTCAAAAGTCGCAGAGAAATCTATTTGGGTCTGTGGTTTTCTGCTTAGGAAGATTTTTTAATTGTGGATTAAATCCATTTAACATTTATAGGTTTAATCATATCATTTGTTTTTCCTTATAAGCTTCTATAAGGAAAAGTAACTATCTAAAACTTTAAATAATTGCTATGGATAGTCTATATTATTACATTTGCCAATTACAGTTTTGCACTGTTCTCAGTTTGTTTGTTTTTTTTCCTGTGGTTTGCTTGTTTGTTTGTTTTGAGACAGTATTTCTCTGTGTAGTCCTGGCTGTCCCGGAACTTGCCTGTTGACCAAATAGGGCATGCACCCATGGATATCTGTCATGCCTCTACCATCAGAGTTCTGGGATTAAAGGCATTAGCTCCCATGCTTGGCTAATCTGTTCATTTTTACTCACATATTACCCAGGGTATCTATTGTAGCAATCTTTCTATAATCTCTTATATTAGATCATAATATCCACATTATTTTTCTTGCTAGCTTGTTAGCTTAGGTAAAATGCTACCAATTTCATGTTATTTGGAAACAAGCAAACAAACAAGAAACACATATGACAAACAGACAGACATGTGTTTTTTACTTTAACACTTCTTTTTTGTTGTTGGTTCCTTATACCCTATTCTGGTGACCTCGTTTTTATTTTATCTTATTTTATTATTTTTCTCTGGGTGCCTGTTTGTTTTCTAAAAAAGTCAGAAAGGGTGTAATTGCAGATGAGTAGGGATATGGGCAGGATCTGGGAGGGCGTGGAGGGAGAGAAACCAAAATAAGATTACATTGTATGAAAAAAATCAATAAAGGAAAAGTAGAAGGGAAAATAATATAGAAAACAAACAATTTTTGCCTTCACTGTTTTTCTCTTTTTAATTTAACCAATTCTGTTCTAATTTTTATCATTCATTTGGCATTTATCCAGGATTTAATATTATAATCCTTTTTGTAAAGTGGAAACTCAGTGACAACACTTAGTTACTCTTGGATAACATATTAATTCAGTGTTTCACAGTTGCCTGTGAGAGTTACCTTTGCTGAACCTCACAGATTTTGGTAAGTTCTATCATAATTGATCATTATTCAAGTGGTTTTTAATTTATCTCAATATGTCTTCTTTTACCTGGATGATATTTAGAAGTTCATTTAAAAGTTTGACTCACATACATTTTAGTCTACTGTTGGGCTCATGCCATTAAGTAGTTCCATTTCTTGATTTATCACCTCCATGTGTTTTATCATCCAGGATGTCTCTTCCTGCTCTGAAGGCTCCTCTGCCCTAAACTAGAACAGCCTTTTCCTCTTTCTTTATGTTAGTGCTAACATGGACTATTTTTTAAAATTATTATTTAAAGTAACATTTAAATATAAATATATTTTGATTATATTTTCTCCTCCCCTCCTTCCTGTCCAGCCAACTTTAACTATTTCACCCCCCCCCAAATTCCCAAAGTCCAATACAACAAAATATACAAAACCTAGAGAACTAAATACAACATCACACCTCAAGTTTATCTAGAGCCTCTCCTCCCCGTTATCCAGCTGTGATGGTTTGTATATCCTTGGACCAGGGAGTGGCACCATCTGGAGGTGTGGCCTTGTTGGAATAAGTGTGACCTGGTTGGAGTAGGTGTGTCACTGTTGGTGTGGGTATAAGATCCTCACCCTAGTTGCCTGAAAGTCAGTCTTCCACTAGCAGCCTTTGGAGGAAGATGTAGAACTCTCAGCTCTGCCTGCGCCATGCCTGCCTGGATACTGCCATGCTCCCACCTTGATGATAATGGACTGAACCTCTGAACTTGTAAGCTAGCCCCAAATTAAATGTTGTTTTTATGAGACTTGTCTTGGTCATGGTGTCTGTTCACAGCAGTAAAACCCTAACTAATACAGAAGTTAGTAAAGAACATCCCTCCATGGCGTCTGCATCAGCTCCTGCTTCCTGACCTGTCTGAGTTCCAGTCCTGACTTCCTTCAGTGATGAACAGCAATGTGGAAGTGTAAGCTGAATAAACCTTTTCCTCCCCAACTACTTCTTGGTCATGATGTTTGTGCAGGAATAGAAACCCTGACCAGCCAACTTTAAATTCTTTCTCAGAGAACAAACCAAAGCACCAATGCAAAATATACAAAACCTAAAAAACAAAACACAACATCATCACTTCCAAAAAACTGTAACCAATTAAAGAGATAAAAATTACACACACACACACACAAAATGGAATCCATTATTTGTGATCAGCTTCTCCTGAACATGGAGTGCCTTGAAGGGATTAGTATACCCTGTGTCAATCCATTTGAGAAATCTGATTTCCTTCTAAGTATATAAGGTATAAATGTCAGTCCCCTTGTTAACCTTTATGATAGTGGCTAGGTTTTACATTCATTCATTCATTCATTCATTCATTCATTCATTCAGTTTTTAAAATATAATAAGATAAGATTTAAAAAACCTATCACATTGAAGTCAGACAGGACCAGAATAAGGTATCTCAGACACAGAAAGAAAAATACAGCATTTATTCATTTACATGTACATATTAGCTGTTCTATTAATGACATCCACGCTCCAATCCATAGAACCACAGATGATGGGTACGGAGTAAGGAACTAGAGAGAACAGATAGATCTCTTTAAGAAAGGGAAATAGAATAGAGATTTATGGGTCGATAGGGGTCTGAAGGAGGAATCAAGTGTGAATGGGAAGGGGAGAGGATGTAGTGGGAGAGAACACCCAGAGAAACAATGTTATGTATCTTTACAGACTGATAACTGTGTTAAATTGTATCTGGTTAGTCACAATGTACTTCCTGTGGACTGTGATTTGTTATACTCTATTTCTTCCTTTTCTGAAAATGTATTTAAATGATGCAGTGAAACCATTGGTATTAAAGTGAGTGCTCTTATAGTTAGATTAACATGTGGCATATTTGTTGTTATTATCTATTTACATAATTTCATTCTTCACCTGATTTTTGTGATTTTACTATAGAACTTTAGATGACTATGCTTTGTCTCCTTCTTTAGCTTATCATGTTTCTTTTGTTTTATCATTTTTTGATTTTTTTGTTTTATTTTAATGGTTACTCCAGACTCATATTAAAACAAAACAAAACAAAACTTAAAGCTAATCCAGCTCTATTTCCCTTGACTCAATGACATAATTAACATCAGTTATAAGTCTATAAGAACATGATAATGTATGGTGAAATACATAATATGCATAATTTTCATAGAGTCATAGTTCAGATCAGGCAAATATAACTAAAGATAAATTTATTGTATATTCACTGACTACTTATCCAACTCTCTTCTTTATACACTTTAGTGTTTCATTTTTTATCTCTAGTTATTCTTCTGCAATTTTTTCCAGAATGGTCTATGACTGAAGGTAGAAATTTTCCATTTATTATTTATCCTTCATTTTTA
This sequence comes from Mus caroli, assembly GCF_978045245.1. Classification (NCBI taxonomy): domain Eukaryota; kingdom Metazoa; phylum Chordata; class Mammalia; order Rodentia; family Muridae; genus Mus; species Mus caroli. The sequence continues at coordinate 28,603,103 of NW_028227256.1, read as the reverse complement.
AAAAATAACTTTGGAGCTCATTTCTTCAGCACAGATTCTGAAATTGTAACTATACAGATAAGATCAGAGCGGTTCCCGATCAAAGATGGTCTGCAAATTTGTGAAGCATTCTATATTTTAAAAATGAATGATAGCTTAGTAGCACATACATTAAGCTGATTATTTTTCCTACAACACTATCAATATTTTATCCTAGATTTTTTTGTGAACTCTGAAGAGAAGTTACTTCTTTCAGAATTTTTCCACATTTCACTTTCTGCATTGGAAAATATAGACCCCAGTATATGTAGCTTTTCTGACATTTATTCTGCTTCTGTTCCTGAGGTTTCTTGAGCTCTAATTTTGTAATTGACAATTGGAGAAAATTTGAGTAACAGCCGTTTTAAATATTTCTTCTCTTCCTTTTCTCTACTCCTTATTATGGGTAGTTAATATATACTTTTTCCCATTACCCTGGTGACTTGGAGACATTATTTGTGGAAGGTGGAATCCAAAGGGGGCTTAGATTTTTAAGGTCACACTTAAAAGAATTGTGTGGTAGTCATCCAAATCCTGTTTGTTTTGGGAAAAAAGCATTCATTCTTTCTGCTTCTGAGAGCAAAATAAAACCTTAACATAAATATCACAGGTTTGTGACTCCAGAGAAATCATCCTTGGCTAATGAGCATTGCCATAGCCAATCAGAATAAATGGCATAGATATTAGTATTAGTATATTTGTGGGTAGAGTTGGAGACAGATTTCAGCAGTTCAGAATAGAGGAAGTAATTAAACAAAGCTTAGAGAAAAAAGTTGGTTATATGCTAGGAAATAGAACTATATTTATGAAGTGGTAGAAAAATAACCCATCCACCGGAGTGGAGCATCTAAGAAAACAAGTACAGATGGAAAGACATTCCAAAGTAAGTGATCAGAACTATGTTTCAGAGCACACAAGTACTGAATTTAATCAAAGTAGCTTTTCCCCAGTGAAGTTCAGGGGTAGACAGATCATTATTTTTACCCTAGCTCAAAAACAAAACAAAAAAACACAATTAGTTGTATAATTTATGCAGTTTCAGTTTCTATAAACTTTCATGGAAAGTAATGGATGATCACAGTGTACAAGGCAGGTGGGCAGGGTCTATGAGATGTGAGCTCTGCTGATTTGGAAGTGATTATCTCCAAGGGAGAAAGATAAGAGAGAAGCTGAGACATGTGAGGGGACAGGTACAGGCTTCTGGATGAGTATAGGGGCACTGAAGTCTAAGTGTGGGGTATGCCACACTTCTTTTCTGCAAGAATCTCATCATGCACTCAACACAGTGAACCCTGGAAACAGTTCTGATAAATTCTGCCTGGTAGAATAAGACACAGGGCTCATGAACAGGAGTCAGGGAATCAGATGCTATGGACAACATGGAAAACTGTCCAGACTCCACTTCCTCCTATTTGGCAAGCCCTTTATCCTGTCATGTCCTGGCCCATCTTCTGGGTACTAGTAGAGTATTCAGATTGTAGATGATGCAAGAATGCATGTGAAAGCATGAAATAAGATCTCAAGACCAGGAGAGAGGCTGAGTATAAGTCAGACCCCTAACTTGGAGAAGAAGCAGGTATATATGCTAATATTCTACTTAAGGCTCAGGAACAAGGTGCAGGTCTAAAACCTGAGACTGTATTGTATCATGATGATAAAGCTCTAAAGTCCCTTCAAGCACCCAGTCATAGCATAAATAATGGCAGAGATGTTGAGAGAAAGATGGCCTCTGAAGTCACCAAGCAATGCGCCCTTCAGACATTGAGAAAATCTTGGCAGCATTCAGCCCTCACATTCAATCCACTGTGAACTCTGGGTAACCACAGCAAGTAAAGTTTTCAGAAAGCCTCACACCTATTCCAGTTTTTGACTAGACTCATACAAATATACCCAGAAGAATAAAAGAATGAAAGACATACCAATTTCCAAACAGAAAAATTAATTTTAGTCTCTGTAATCTTCCAACATATGTTTATCTTCTGCAAAAAGCTAGAAAGTTAATTGGTAGAAAAAAATAAACATACCCTCCAGACATAATTAACATAAACTTATGCAAATATGGCACAGATTAGAAACTACTTAACAGGAGATCTACACAGTTTATCATTGAGTTGGTTACTCGCTTTGTATTTATAAGAGAAAAAAAAAACCATCCTATATGAGAGCTGATAGTAACTATTTAGCAAAAAGAAAAATATAAAGATAGTAAAATAGAAACACTAGGATGAAAGTAAAGATTCCATTGAAAATCCAAGAAGTAGACAATGGTGTTTAGAAGTAAAGAGAGCTCACCATTAATTAAAAAACTGAAACAAAGTGAAGTGAGAGAAATGGTAGACTGGGAAGAGCATCTGGGATCTACTGGGCATATTTGTTGGTAAACTCTCAAAGGAGAAGAAAAAGAACGGGAAAAAGGAGAGAAAGATGACCTACCATGCCACAGGGGCACATGTTCACTATGTTCACAGCAGCCTTGTTTGTGATGACCAGAAGCTGGAAACAACCCAGATGCCCCATGATAGAATGGATACAGAAAGTGTTGTTCATTTACACAATGGAATACTACTCAACTATTAGGAATGAGGACATCCTGAGGTTTGAAGGCAAATGGATGGAACTAGAAAATATCATCCTGAGTGAGGTAACTCAGAAACAAAAGGACATGCATGGTATATACTCACTAATAAATGGATATTAGCCCGCCCCCAAAAAAGGACAAAATATCCAAGATATAATCCATAGTACTTAAAGGTCAACAGGCTGAAGCGCCCAAGTGAAGATGCCTCAGTCCCATTTGGGAGGGAGAAGAAAGCAATCCCAAGTGTGGAGAGAGGGAGGGACTTGGTTGGGAAAGTGGATGGAGGCAGGGGAAGAGAGGGAGGAGAGGGGATCATGACGTGGTATTGGGTGGAGGAAAAGGATTGAAGCCCTGAAGGCCAGCAGAAAGAATGGAACCAGGCAACCTCAGGAGGTAGGACATTGGGGGTACCCTCCATAATGTACTAGGGAACAGAGAGATCAGAGATTCTCAGGACTCAAAGGGGACCTTAGATGGAATGCCCTACAGTGGAGAGAGGGAACTTATAGAGCCCACCTCCAGCAGGAAGACGGGCATCAAGTGAGGAATGGAGTTGCCATCCCATAGTCAAAACTCTTAATCCCAGCACATGGGAGGCAGTGGCAGGTAGATTTCTGAGTTTAAGGCCAGCCTGGTCTACAGAGTGAGTTCCAGGAGAGCCAGGGCTATACAGAGAAACTCTATCTCGAAAAACAAAACAAAACAAAACAAAGCAAAGCAAAGCAAAGCAAAGCAAAGCAAAGCAAAGCAAAGCAAAGCAAAGCAAAGCAAAAAGCAAAGCAAAACGAAAGAAAAGCTGTGACCCCCTAATTGTTCCTGTCTGAAAGAACTACAGGGATGGAACTGGATAGAAACCTGATGAAAAGAAGGTCCAGCAACAGGTCCAAAGTAAGATCCAGCTCAAGGGGAGGCCCCAAGGCCAGACACTATACAAAGGCTATGAAGTGCTCACAAAAAGAGAACTATCATGACTACCCTCCGAAAGACCCAACAAGTAGCTTAAAGAGTCAGATGCAAATATTTGCACCCAACCAATGGGCAGAGCTGCTGAGCCCTGTGATTTAATTAGGGAAAAGATGGAAGAAGTTGAGGAGGAGGGCAACCTTGTAGGAAGATGAGCAGTCTCAATTAACCTGGCACCCAGAGATCTCTCAGACACTGGAACACCAACCAGACAGCATATACCAGCTTATTTGAGGCCCCCAACACATATAGACCAGAGGATTGTTGGGTCTGGGTTTAGTCAGGGAGTATGCACTTAACCCTCAAGAGCCTGGAGGCCACAGAGGGTTTAGAGCTCTGGTGGGGTGGGAGTGGTGAGGCTGGGGACATTGTCTTGGAGACAGGGAGGTGGGGAGGAGGTATGGAATTTGGAACAGTTAGAGGGTGGACCAGGAGGGGAATAAAATCTGAAGTTTAAAATAAATAAATAAATAAATAAATAAATAAATAAATAAATAAATAAGATAAAAAATTCTAAAAGTTAAAAAAAATGCAGTCTAGCACTAGTTTAAAATCTTCCCCAAAATAATGACAACCAATAAATCAAAATTGTTAAGATGCTGAAATATCCCACAGGATAAACAAACACACACACACACACACACACACACACACACACACACACACACACACACATGATTTGTCATATTTAACCTACCTATGAAGGCAAAATTTCTAAGTAAGTCTAAATGTCACAAGCAGAGAAAGAGTGAACATTGTCCTCAAAGTCCTATAAAAGAAGAAGATGAAGTAGGCAACCTCAAAATACTGAAAAAACAATTTCTACCTAATCATGATTCTATATTGGAGGTAGGGAGCTTATACAGTTGAAAACAAGATTTTGAAAACAAGCAAACAGAAAGAAACAAATAACTTCACTAATAGAAGACATTCATTCCCAGAAAAATTTTACAAGTTCTTCAGACAAAACAAAAACAAGAGGAGAGACCTTATCAACACAAGATTGGGAGAGCTGTGAATGCAATAAACAGCAGTAAAAGAAAATAATTCACTGTTTTGCTTTAATTATTCTTTTTAAAAAATCTATTTAAAGTAGAAGCAGAGACAATATATTATTTATTTAAAGCATATGTAAAAATAAAGTCACTGTAACATCAGAATGGAGGGCAAATCACATTGGGACTATGATGGTATAAGGTTCTTGCACAGAATCTGAAAAAAAAATGCAATATTTGTAAAAAAGACTGATTAAATCCTGCAACAGCAACTTTATTTACTAGACGTGATTGCCCTCGCAGAGGCTTACTGCTGAATAAACTCACCCTTTGTAGTTTTTTTTTTTTTTTTTTTTTTTTTTTTTCCTGAACTTTGGCTGGCTAGTTTACCTCAGTAGTTCTGGTTTAAACTCTTCCTCAAGCACTGATCCATGTGGCTTCTCTTGGCCTCTCCCTTAATTGCTATGTTTGGCCTCAAATGAACTCTGGAAATTTGTTCTAGTTGTCTGGCTCCTTCTCAATCTCTGGCCCATTCTGTCTTTACCTGCAACCTATTTTTGTATCCTAGTAAAACAAACTCTCTCTCTCTCTCTCTCTCTCTCTCTCTCTCTCTCTCTCTCTCTCTCTCTCTCTCTCTCTCTCTTTCTCTCTCCCTCCCTCCCTCCCTCTCCCTCTTCTCTCTCTCTCCTCTCTCTCCTCTCTCTTTCCTCTCTCTCTCTCCATCTTCTCTCTCCCTCTTCTCTCTCTCCTCTCTCTTTCCTCTCTCTCTTCTCTCTCTCTCCCTTGTCTCTCTCTCCTTCTCTCTCTCTCTCTCTCCCTCTTCTCTCTCTCCTCTCTTTCTCCCTCTTCTCTCTCCCTCTTCTCTATCTCTCCTTCTCTCTCTCTCTCTCCTCTCTCTCTCTCTCTCTCTCTCTCTCTCTCTCTCTCTCTCTCTCTCTCTCTCTCTTCTGCTCTCTTAAGTTGTCCCTCTTTCCTCTCTGTTCTTGTTAGATTTGGACATATGGACATATCCTTTCTATGACTCATTATGTCACACCTTTCTGTGATTTGTCTGCCCCTGATGTCATTGTTTTGGATTAAAGATATGTACAAGTGGCATGTTTGTATTCCAGCAGATCACATAGACCTAGGTCTTTGGATGTGGTCACTTGCTTGAATAGACATGCTGCTGGATTAAAATTTCTCTACAAATTAAAAAGGCGTGCTATAAATGTGTATATATAAAACATGGTAAAAATAATCAGCTGAGTTTACTTGTTTCAGTTTTTATATTCCCTAATAAATTTAGAGAGAATACAAGTGAGGGAAAAAAGAAAGGAGACAGAACAAGTAGAATATAAAAAGTAAAATATTAAGAAGATATAAGTACATGCATAACCATACAAATGTCAGTTGTCTAAACACATAGACTGAACATACATTAATCAGAGTGAAAAATAAACCAACTTCATATTTTATACAGCAAATCTTCTTTCAACTTCATTGTACTGGATTAGATACAACTCATGTTTTATAGACATGTAGACACATACACACATTTAAACAGATACATGAATCTCAATTTCTCTGTATGTGGAGTAATAAACAGGCTTCTTTTATATTTGTGTGTGTGAGAGGGGGGATTATCTATTTTTGCTTTTAATTTTACAATAATAACAACAATAATAGTTCTTACAGTTATATTAATAATAATTCTTATATATTACACAAATGTATATTATATTATTATAATATAATGCTAATAATAATTATTATTATTTTACATCTCAGCCACAGTTTCTCCTCTCTGCTCTCCTCCCAGCCTTTCCTCCATCTATTCCTCCTCCATTTTTAGTTCATGACAGAGCAGGCATTTCATAGATATTAACCAGCCATGGAATATCAAGTTGCAGTAAGATTAAGCACATCCTCTACTACTAAAGTTAGACAAGGCAATTCAGTACCAGGAAAGGGGTCCCAAAATCAGGCAAAAGAGTTAAAGACAGCTCCTGATCCCACTGTTAGGAGACCCACTAGAAGACCATGCTGTATAAGTATAACATCTGTGTGATGGGCCTAAATCAGTTCATGCAGGATCCCTGGTTGTCAGTGCAGTCTTTGTGAGTTCCAATGAGCCCAGGTTCGTTTATTCTGTAGGTTTTCTTGTGGTGTCCTTGACCCATCTAGAAATTCTTTCTCCTCTCTTTAGCAGAATTCTTTGAACTCTGTCTAATGTTTGAGTATAGGTTTCTGCATCTGCTTCCATCAGTTGCTGGATGAAACCTATCTAATGACAATTGGGATAGGCCCCAATCTATGAGTATAGCAGAATATCATTAGGACTCACTCAATGCTCAATGATTTTTCTTTCTTTACTGGCTGTGTTTGATTCTGGGGTAACGGTGGTCCAGAAATTGTTGGAGTTTCTGAATAATGAGTGGCCCATCTTGAGACCCATGCCACAAGTGGGAATCCATCCCTGACACTAGCTGAAGGGCCAGGACTCAGGGGCCTAGGTTAGTATACATGCTTCTATTTCTTTGTTCTTCATTTAAAGTGCCTGGAAGAAATTTCACCTCGAGAGTTTCATGGGCACCTAGAATTTAAATCTAGGAATTGAAACATAATGAAGAGAAGGGTGATAGGAAAGAAGGACAAGAGGATAAAGAGGAGGAATAGGAGGGGGAGGAGGAGACGGGGGAGAAGGAGAAGAGGGAGGAGGTGGGAGGGGAGACGGAGGAGATGGGGGAAGAAGAGGACATTGGATGGGGCACTGGAAGTAAATTTATGTTATGAAGTGGTTGATCACCCTGCTTGGGCAGAAAAAGTTCTATATTTACCTCCCATAACTTTGATATCAAAACATGAACATGAGTGTAACAAAGGATGTGAAAATGCAAATCCTACTAGCCTACCTTCAAAGAGAGGGTGGTTACTAAAACTGAAATTAGTCCAGGCACAATGTAAATAACTGTGTTGTATTATAATTAATAAAAATAAACATCCATGATACCACAGTTGCAGTGATGTAAATAGTCCTACAAATAAATACATAATTGATGGGGAAGACCTTCCCTATAAAAGAATTCTAGTATTTAAGCATTTATTCATAATTTATTTCTTTTTATTCTATATATGTGGGTTTTGATGATGTGGTGTGTGTGTGTGTGTATGTGTGTGTGTGTTTGTGTGTGTGTTTGTAAATCATGTGTATGCCTGGTACCCACAAAGTCAAGTGAGGATGTGAGATACTCAGGATCTGGAGTTGCAGCCAGTTGTGAGTTGCTATATAGATGCTTGTAGAGAGATGGGTAGAACTAAGCTCCAGTTCTACAAGAGTAGCACGACTGTCCAACAGCTGAGTCATTTCTCAGTGTTAGTGCTTAAATCTTGAGTGAATGAAGTAAATAAGAAGCCATCAAAGACTGTCACAAATTTTATACTTAATATTTGCCTGCACATGTGAAATCTGTGGGGTCAAATGTAAAAATGAAACAAAAGATGTTTCATAGTCTCAAAGTAGCTGGTTCATGGTACATATTCATAATATGAAGGAAATCTTTGCAGTTGAGAAAATTGGAAACTCTGCCAACACTTTCTTTTTTTTTTTTTTTTTAATATTTTTATTACATATTTTCCTCAATTACATTTCCAATACTATCCCAAAAGTCCCCCATAGCGCCCCCCGCTTCCCTACCCACCCATTCCCATTCTTTTGGCCCTGGCATTCCCCTATATTGGGGCATATAAAGTTTGCAAGTCCAATGGGCCTCTCTTTCCAGTGATGGCCGACTAGGCCATCTTTCGATACATATGCAGCTAGAGACAAGAGCTCCAGGGTTCTGGTTAGTACATCATGTTGTTCCAACAATAGGGTTGCAGATCCCTTTAGCTCCTTGGGTACTTTCTCTAGCTTCTCCATTGGGAGCCCTGTGATACATCCAATAGCTGACTGTGAACATCCACTCCTGTGTTTGCTAGGCCCCGGCATCGTCTCACAAGAGACAGCTATATTTGGGTCCTTTCAGCAAGATCTTACTAGTGTATGCAATGGTGCCAGCGTTTAGAAGCTGATTATGGGACGGATCCCTGGATACAGCAGTCTCTAAATGGTCCATCCTTTCATCACAGCTACGAACTTTGTCTCTGTAACTCCTTCCCTGGGTGTTTTGTTCCCAATTCTAAGAAGGTGCACAATGTCCACACTTTGGTCTTCATTCTTCTTGAGTTTCATGCGTTTATCAAATTGTATCTTATATCTTGGGTATCCTAAGTTTTGGGCTAATATCCACTTATCAATGAATACATATTGTGTGAGATCTTTTGTGATTGTGTTACTTCACTCAAGATGATGCCCTCCAGGTCCATCCATTTGGCTAGGAATTTCATAAATTCATTCTTTTTAATAGCTGAGTAGTACTCCATTGTGTAAATGTACCATAATTTCTGTATCCATTCCTCTGTTGAGGGACATCTGGGTTCTTTCCAGCTTCTGGCTATTATAAATAGGGCTGCTATGAACATAGTGGAGCATGTGTCCTTTTTACCGGTTGGGACATCTTCTGGATATATGCCCAGGAGAGGTATTGCTGGATCCTCCGGTAGTACTATGTCCAATTTTCTGAGGAACCGCCAGACTGATTTCCAGAGTGGTTGTACAAGCTTGCAATCCCACCAACAATGGAGGAGTGTTCCACTTTCTCCACATCCTCGCCAGCATCTGCTGTCACCTGAATTTTTGATCTTAGCCATTCTGACTGGTGTGAGGTGGAATCTCAGGGTTGTTTTGATTTGCATTTCCCTGATGATTAAGGATGTTGAACATTTTTTCAGGTGCTTCTCTGCCATTCGGTATTCCTCAGGTGAGAATTCTTTGTTCAGTTCTGAGCCCCATTTTTTAATGGGGTTATTTGACTTTCTGGAGTCCACCTTCTTGAGTTCTTTATATATATTGGATATTAGTCCCTTATCTGATTTAGGGTAGGTGAAGATCCTTTCCCAATCTGTTGGTGGTTTTTTTGTCTTATTGATGGTGTCTTTAGCCTTGCAGAAGCTTTGTAGTTTCATGAGGTCCCACTTGTCAATTCTCGATCTTACAGCACAAGCCATTACTGTTCTATTCAGGAATTTTTCCCCTGTGCCCATATCTTCAAGGTTTTTCCCCACTTTCTCCTCTATAAGTTTCAGTGTCTCTGGTTTTATGTGAAGTTCCTTGATCCACTTAGACTTGACCTTAGTACAAGGAGATAGGAATGGATCGATTCGCATTCTTCTACATGTTAACAACCAGTTGTGCCAGCACCATTTGTTGAAAATGCTGTCTTTCTTCCACTGGATGTTTTTAGCTCCCTTGTCGAAGATCAAGTGACCATAGGTGTGTGGATTCATTTCTGGGTCTTCAATTCTATTCCATTGGTCTATTTGTCTGTCACTATACCAGTACCATGCAGTTTTTATCACAATTGCTCTGTAGTAGAGCTTTAGGTCCGGCATGGTGATTCCACCAGAGGTTCTTTTATCCTTGAGGAGAGTTTTTGCTATCCTAGGTTTTTTGTTATTCCAGATGAATTTGCCGATTGCACTTTCTAATTCGTTGAAGAATTGATTTGGAATTTTGATGGGGATTGCATTGAATCTGTAGATTGCTTTTGGCAAGATAGCCATTTTTACAATGTTGATCCTGCCAATCCATGAGCATGGGAGATCTTTCCATCTTCTGAGATCTTCTATAATTTCTTTCTTCAGAGACTTGAAGTTTTTATTATACAGATCTTTCACTTCCTTAGTTAGAGTCACGCCAAGATATTTTATATTATTTGTGACTATTGAGAAGGGTGTTGTTTCCCTAATTTCTTTCTCAGCCTGTTTATTCTTTGTGTAGAGAAAGGCCATTGATTTGTTTGAGTTAATTTTATATCCAGCTACTTCACCGAAGCTGTTTATCAGGCTTAGGAGTTCTCTGGTGGAATTTTTAGGGTCACTTATATATACTATCATATCATCTGCAAAAAGTGATATTTTGACTTCATCTTTTCCAATTTGTATCCCTTTGATCTCCTTTTGTTGTCGAATTGCTCTGGCTAGGACTTCAAGTACAATGTTGAATAGGTATGGAGAAAGTGGACAGCCTTGTCTAGTCCCTGATTTTAGAGGGATTGCTTCAAGCTTCTCACCATTTACTTTGATGTTGGCTACTGGTTTGCTGTAGATTGCTTTTATCATGTTTAGGTATGGGCCTTGAATTCCTGATCTTTCCAAGACTTTTATCATGAATGGGTGTTGGATCTTGTCAAATTCTTTTTCCGCATCTAAGGAGATGACCATGTGGTTTTTGTCTTTGAGTTTGTTTATATACTGGATTACGTTGATGGATTTCCGTATATTGAACCATCCCTGCATCCCTGGGATGAAACCTACTTGGTCAGGATGGATGATTGTTTTGATGTGTTCTTGGATTCGGTTAGCAAGAACTTTATTGAGGATTTTTGCATCAATATTCATAAGGGATATTGGTCTGAAGTTTTCTATCTTTGTTGGGTCTTTTTGTGGTTTAGGTGTCAGAGTAATTGTGGCTTCATAGAATGAGTTGGGTAGAGTACCTTCTGTTTCTATTTTGTGGAATAGTTTGTGAAGAACTGGGATTAGGTCTTCTTTGAAGGTCTGATAGAACTCTGCACTAAACCCATCTGGTCCTGGGCTTTTTTTAGTTGGGAGACTATTAATGACTGCTTCTATTTCTTTGGGGGATATAGGGCTGTTTAGATCATTAACCTGATCTTGATTCAGCTTTGGAACCTGGTATCTGTCTAGGAACTTCTCCATTTCATCCAGGTTCTCCAGTTTTGTTGAGTATAGCCTTTGGTAGAAGGATCTGATGGTGTTTTGGATGTCTTCAGGATCTGTTGTTATGTCTCCTTTTTCATTTCTGATTTTGTTAATTAGGATGCTTTCCCTGTGCCCTCTAGTGAGTCTGGCTAAGGGTTTATCTATCTTGTTGATTTTCTCAAAGAACCAGCTCCTTGATTGGTTGATTCTTTGAATAGTTTTTCTTGTTTCCACTTGGTTGATTTCACCCCTGAGTTTGATTATTTCCTGCCGTCTACTCCTCTTGGGTGAATTTGCTTCCTTTGGTTCTAGTGCTTTTAGGTGTGTTGTCAAGCTGCTAATGTGTGCTCTATCTAGTTTCCTTTTGGAGGCACTCATAGCTATGAGTTTTCCTCTTAGAAATGCTTTCATTGTGTCCCATAAGTTTGGGTATGTTGTGGCTTCATTTTCATTGAACTCTAAAAAGTCCTTAATTTCTTTCTTTATTCCTTCCTTGACCAAGGTATCATTGAGAAGAGTGTTGTTCAGTTTCCACGTGAAGGTTGGCTTTCTATTATTTATTTTGTTATTGAAGATCAGCCTTAGTCCATGGTGATCTGATAGGATGCATGGGACAATTTCAATATTTTTATATCTGTTGAGGCCTGCTTTGTGACCAATTATGTGGTCAATTTTGGAGAAGGTACCATGAGGTGCTGAGAAGAAGGTATATCCTTTTGTTTTAGGATAGAATGTTCTGTAGATATCTGCCAGATCCATTTGATTCATAATTTCTCTTAGTTTCACTGTGTCCCTGTTTAGTTTCTGTTTCCATGATCTGTCCATTGGTGAAAGTGGTGTGTTGAAGTCTCCCACTATTATTGTATGAGGTGCAATGTGTGCTTTGAGATTTACTAAAGTTTCTTTAATGAATGTGGCTGCCTTTGTATTTGGAGCATAGATATTCAGGATTGATAGTTCCTCTTGGAGGATTTTACCTTTGATGAGTATGAAGTGTCCCTCCCTGTCTTTTTTAATGACTTTGGGTTGGAAGTCAATCTTATCAGATATTAGAATGGCTACTCCAGCTTGTTTCTTCATGCCATTTGCTTGGAGAATTGTTTTCCAGCCTTTCATTCTGAGGTAGTGTCTATCCTTTTCTCTGAGATGAGTTTCCTGTAAGCAGCAAAATGTTGGGTCTTGTTTGTGTAGCCAGTTTGTTAGTCTATGTCTTTTTATCGGGGAGTTGAGTCCATTGATATTAAGAGATATTAAGGAAAAGTAATTGTTGTTTCCTGTTATTTTTGATGTTAAAGTTGGCATTTTGTTCTTGTGGCTGTCTTCTTTTAGGTTTGTTGAGGGATTACCTTCTTGTTGTTTCTAGGGCGTGGTTCCTGTCCTTGTATTGGTTTTTTTCTGTTATTATCCTTTGAAGGGCTGGATTCGTGGAGAGATAATGTGTGAATTTGGTTTTGTCGTGGAATACTTTGGTTTCTCCATCTATGTTAATTGAGAGTTTGGCTGGGTATAGTAGCCTGGGCTGGAATTTGTGTTCTTTTAGTGTCTGTATAACATCCGTCCAGGATCTTCTGGCTTTCATAGTCTCTGGTGAAAAGTCTGGTGTAATTCTGATAGGCTTGCCTTTATATGTTACTTGGCCTTTTTCTCTTACTGCTTTTAGTATTCTATCTTTATTTAGAGCATTTGTTGCTCTGATTATTATGTGTCGGGAGGTATTTCTTTTCTGGTCCAGTCTATTTGGAGTTCTGTAGGCTTCTTGTATGTTCATGGGCATCTCTTTCTTTAGATTTGGGAAGTTTTCTTCTATAATTTTGTTGAAGATGTTTGCTGGTCCTTTGAGTTGAAAATCTTCATTCTCATCCACTCCTATTATCCGTAGGTTTGGTCTTCTCATTATGTCCTGTATTTCTTGGATGTTTTGAGTTAGGATCTTTTTGCATTTTACATTTTCCTTGATTGTTGTGCCGATGTTCTCTATGGAATCTTCTGCACCTGAGATTCTCTCTTCCATCTCTTGTATTCTGTTGCTGATGCTCGTATCTATGGTTCCAGATTTCTTTCCTAGGGTTTCTATCTCCAGTGTTGCCTCATTTTGGGTTTTCTTTATTGTGTCTACTTCCCTTTTTAGGTCTAGTATGGTTTTGTTCATTTCCATCATCTGTTTGGATGTGTTTTCCTGTTTTTCTGTAAGGACTTCTACCTGTTTGATTATGTTATCATGTTTTTCTTTAAGGATTTGTAACTCTTTAGCAGTGTTCTCCTGCAATTCTTTAAGGGATTTTTGTGCTTCCTCTTTATTGTCTTCTGCCTTTTTATCAGTGTTCTCCTGTATTTCTTTAAGTGTGTTATTAAAGTCCTTCTTGAAGTCCTCTATCATCATCAGGAGGTATGCTTTTAAATCTGTGTCTAGCTTTTCCGGTGTGTTGGGGTGCCCTGGACTGGGCGAAGTGGGGGTGCTGGGTTCTGATGATGGTGAGTGGTCTTGGTTCCTGTTAGTAAGATTATTACGTTTACCTTTCGCCATCTGGTAATCTCTGGGGTTAGTTGTTATCGTTGTCACTATTTAAAGATTGGAGCAGAAGCTGTGTTCCACTCACCAGCAGTCTCTAAATCCTGCGGCGGGGGTCGTGGGTAGCTGACAGTACCCCGGTGCTGGTCCAGCCGGAAGAGGCCTGTGGTCCTACTCAGGCCGTTTTTCTGCTTCCCTAACTAATGTAGTCTCCGGTCCCGCGTGCAATTGGATTGGAGCAGAAGCTGTGTTCCACTCTCCAGAAGTCTTAAGATCCTGTGGTGGGTGTTGTGGGTAGCTGGTGAGTGTCAGCTGACCCTGCGCCCCAGCTGCCCAGGTGCTTTTCTGACCGGAAGAGGGTTGTGGCCCTATGTAGGCCGGATTTCTCTCTCCCCAACCAGAGCAGTCTCAGGTCCCGCGTGATTGGACTGGAGCAGAAGCTGTGTTCCACTCACCAGCAGTCCCAAAATCCTGCGGCGGGGGTCTTGGGTAGCTGGCGGGTGTCAGGCAACCCTGCGCTCCCGCTACCCCAGCGCTGATCCAGCCGGATGAGGCCTGTGGTCCTACTCAGGCCGGTTTCTGCTTCCCTAACTAATGCAGTCTCAGGTCCCGCGCAATTGGATTGGAGCAGAAGCTGTGTTCCACTCACCAGCAGTCCCAAAATCCTGCGGCGGGGGTCGTGGGTAGCTGGAGGGTGTCAGGCAACCCTGCGCTCCCGCTACCCCAGCGCTGATCCAGCCGGATGAGGCCTGTGGTCCTACTCAGGCCGGTTTCTGCTTCCCTAACTAATGCAGTCTCAGGTCCCGCGCAATTGGATTGGAGCAGAAGCTGTGCTCCACTCATCAGAAGTCTTAAGATCCTGTGGCGGGTGTTGTGGTTAGCTGGCGAGTGTCAGCAGACCCTGCGCCCCAGCTGCCCAGGTGCTTTTCTGACCTGAAGAGGCTTGTGGCCCTATGTAGGCCGGATTTCTCTCTCCCCAACCAGAGCAGTCTCAGGTCCCGCATGATTGGACTGGAGCAGAAGCTGTGTTCCACTCACCAGCAGTCCCAAAATCCTGCGGCGGGGGGTCGTGGGTAGCTGGTGGGTGTCAGGCAACCCTGCGCTCCCGCTACCCTGGCGCTGATCCGGCCGGGTGAGGCCTGTGGCCCTACTCCCTGCCAACACTTTCTTATCCAAGTTATCCAAGTTACATAAATGCTCTACTTACATAATAGATCTATGTAGATTTTCTAATGAACAATAAAAATGATCATTATTATGATAAGTATTATTATTTTATGACATGTGGAAACTTTCTTGGAAGTGATTTACAACATTTCTCCCAGATTGCCTTAAAACATACCTGGTATTCCAGGTTTTCTACAAAGCATAGGCTGGCTTCTAATTGTCACCTTCTGGTATCAACTTCTAGAAAACTTGAACTGTATGTGCATCAAATATATCCAATTAATTTCTTTAATATATAGCATGCCAATATGAGAGAGAATATTAGTTTCTGTCATTCTAGATTTTTGTTTAGTACCTTTTATGTTTTTTTTAAATGGATAGAAATCAAGCAATCATGTCAGAGAAGTGATTTTATACACAGCCTCACTTAAGAGCAGAGAAGTAAATATTGAGCAAATGATTATTAAAAATTCAGATTAAAGTACCTGAACCTCTATCATACATATTACAACATACTATCAAATGAGATATTCTATTGATGACATTTAGACAGGTAAGTAGAGCATTTATATTATAAATGTCTTACATATTACAGTAACCATGCAAATTGAAGACTTATAGGAGTGATCACTGTGGTTTCACTGAAGCTGATAATGAAACAGAACATACTAACTTCATTAGTATTTTCAAGCAATTTATACAACCTATTTATTCTTGGCACCTCTCTGACATGTTTTCCCCATCTAGTCAAACCAAGAACTTACTATGAATGCCTGAATATACTGAATATCTACAATGTTAAACTAGTTAAATCTAGGGCTCTGCAGGGAGTAGAGTGAAGCCACTGGTCTTGGAAATCACACTGCTTTACTTTTCTCATTCCTGGGCCAAGCAAATGTAACTAACTGCATTTGGTACATAATATGAAACAGGATACATATTATCATGGCCGGAAATCATGGCGATGGGTGCAGGAGACCACTGGTCATATTTTAGACAGGAAGTACAGGAAGAAGAATTCTCACTTTCCGTTCAGGTTCTCCATTTTTATCCACTCTACGACCTCAGTGGCTGAGATAGTACCACTCACTTTCAAGGGTAGGTTTTCCTCAATCACAGTTTTCTAGGAGCACTATCAGAGACTCATCCAAAGGGGCATTTCATCCAGAGGATTCTAAAGCCCAATGATGATCAACCATCAGAAACTAAAGACCCAGGCTAACAGTGCTGGGAGGTTGGTCTTATTGAAGTGTTCTGGTCAGTTATCAGGAATGGATAAATACTGATAAAAAAGGCGTTACCACACTATTCACTACGCTCTTTGCTTTGTTGTTTTTCTGCCTGGTGAAGACAGAGTATGAGTTTTTGTCTCTCTGTGGCCTACTAGATGACAGTGAGTACAAACACTTGATGCTGGCTCTTTGATCTTAGACTTGATAGCCCAAGGTTGTGAGAAATAAATTTCTATTGTTTACACATCACTGACTGTTGAAGTTTGTTATATAGCACAAGCGACCTACTAACAGATGAAATTCAACCTGATAGAAGTTGGAGCTTATGAAATTCAACTGACACATGAAATTCCACCTAATGTACCTTTTGAGGATAAAAAGAAAATACAAATAGTAATTAAATTATGGTCCGTAATAGACAGTTTAATTAAGCCTGTAGGTATTTATGAGTCTAAAGAGGGTATTTAAATTTCTAAGGGGGCATTAAGCTGTGTGCTAATATCATCTGGCTAGTTTGAACTTAACATAGATTTTCATGTCATTAGATATAAACTAGGAAAAACAAGTGAAAAATAATAAATAAATAAATAAAGTATCTTTGTGACTAAATTTAAACTAAATTTCTATTGGGTTCATAAAACTTTCATAATTGATAATGAATTATTTTATTCTTCAATAGCACACTAAAACACATTTGAAATATAAACAGTAACATTCAGTTCAAAATCACTTAATCAAAATTTTAGACAAACAAATCTTTCAATTTGCCAATTTTGAGTTTCAAAATTTATGTTTATTAACCTAGTAATGACTAAGAGTAAACTTGTTTTCAAGAAAATCGGTTTTCGATGCACATTAAAATAAGTTCCTAGCAATAGCAGTGAATCTTTGCATGCTCATTTATACATAAGCTGACAAGAAAAATGGTTGCATTGCCAAGTAATTACTAAATTAAAAAACTAATTATAGATAATTTCTGATTAAAAATACATTTGATAGACTTAGCAAAAAGGCAACAATTTTTTGTTCCTAAAACACTATTTCTTTTTAAAAAGAAAATATAATTCTTCCTAGGAGAAAGTCAATACTCAAAAGTCTTTAATCAAAAGAGAAATAATTGATTGCCTTATTTTCTCCTTCATGATTCAGGAAATCAAAGAGAAACTCATTTATGTGTTTAAAAACTCTCCAGTAATCAATAAGTATCTTTTGGTATACCTTAGAAATTATTTTTGTGGGAGATTATACATAAGCATTTCATTAGAGTGAGTTTGTAAGGATTGCATCTAGCAGGGTCATATCTGAGTCAATAATTCTACCAATGGATTCAGCTTCATTAAAGGGGAATGAAGGCTGTTACATACACAGAATAATGCTCCTACATTAAACTTCCTGCTAGCATCTTCTCTTTGATCTGGTTCTTACAAGCCTATAATCATCACATTTCAGACAGCCATTTCTTTAATGTGAAAATGGAAATAGCTGAGAATAATTTCTTAAAGCAGGTAACACAAGATTGTGCCCTGCAGTGATGTATGATCCAATTCAGAGAGAATTGTATTGCCACTTAAAATGTGGACATATGGAATGAGATCAGAATGGCCAGCAGGGCTGTGGGATGGCTGCCAAGAAAATCTGACAGAAGACTGTTTTATTGTCACCTTTACTTCTGGCAGATGAGAGCTGAACAAGGAACAAGTGATTCATTCTGTAGATGATTATGGAAGGTAAGACAAGCTTCTAGAGAAAGCTGTACAAAGCTTGGGCTGAAAGTTTTCAAGTTCTACATTACTAATTTGGGGTCTCTCCCCTTCCTAAATTTCAACAGTGATAATGCCTACAGTGATGAACCTATTTATACAAAAAGTCATTGGTGACTGGGTGAAGAGCAATGACCACACACAGCTCGTGGCCTTCATAGGTGGCCTTCATCATTTTTAATACCACTTGGACCTCACCACACAGCATACACTACCATAAAAGCTGTGTGCTACCATGAGATCACATGTTTTTAATAATAAAGTTCCTCTTAAAACAACTCTGACCATAGCAACATCAACCTCTGTGCTCAGAAAAGATCTCATGCCTCAATTCTCTTGAGCAAATAATCAGACTCTAAAATCTCTCATAAATATGGAACTAATGATTGTTTTCTTATTTGAGAAGAGGATATTGAAGTTATTTCTGGGCATAAAAGTGATTCAAAACATTGCACATGGGCTGAGAAGATGGCTAAACAAGTGCAGGCAGGCATATGCTGCCCATCTTGAACACCTGAGTTCAGCATGTAGGGTCCATTTGGTGGAAGAAAAATACCAACTTCTGCAAGTTGTTTGTACTCTGACCATAATAAGTACACTTTGGTGCATGCCTGTATGCACATATATAAACAAGGAAAGAAGGAAGGAAGGAAGGAAAGAAGGAAGGAAGGAAGGAAGGAAGGAAGGAAGGAAGGAAGGAAGGAAGGAATGGAGGGAGGGAGGGAGGGAGGGAGGGAGGGAGGGAGGGAGGGAGGGAGGGAGGGAGGGAGGAAGGAAGGAGAGAGAAGTGTAAAAAATAAAAACAGTACACAAAGAAAACATAAAGGATTCACATCTACCTAAAATAGCTGCAAGATTATGAGTCATGGAACTTTATGTTCTGAATGCTGTAAATAAATTAAGACAGAAATAGGAGGACTTTGTAATGAATGAACAATTCCTCACAAACAAATAGAAATGCTGTAAATGGTTATATATAAACTAACATATGGCTGTGGAGTAGATTAAGTTAGGATACCTGAAAGTAATTTTATGACAGTTCTACAGGCCAAATTCTGAAAACACTGGGGAGGGAGAAACCAGGAGAAGCAAGAACATTAATGTAGCCATAATAACACAAGTGAAAGTTAAAATATTTAAGCAATTTCTCACTGTACTAGGAGAACAATGTCAATATAAGATGCATAAAGATTGGGAAATAACAATAAAAAGAAATGAGGGCAAAAATTAATGAAGCAATAACAAATTACTATTGCTGATAAAGAATTAAAAATCATCCTAAACAATGCATGCTAATGAACATATTGAAACAACTGACCAAGCAAAAGGACAGACATAAATGTGTTTCCCACCAGTGGCATCTTATTTTTCTTAGCACACAAGAAAACAAATTCCATTCCAGCAAAACTGAAAAAAAAAAAAAAAACAAATGAGAAATGTTACATTATTAAAATATTCAATACTACTCACTCAAGGACAAGGAGTTCCTGGGGATTGTACATAAGAGAAAGTGAAGATGGCTTTGCTCATCTCTAAAATAGAACCTGCAGCTGAGGTTTAAGATGGTAAATCCTGGAAATCAAACTTTCATATTCATGGGAACGGCTTCTGAGCAAGACAGATGTACAAATGGTCCCAGGTCATGGTCTAAGGTCAATGTAACTGTGGTTCCAGCAGTAGCAGAAGAGAAAAAGCTGGAGGGTATCTTACTTTGTGAACACATAATATTCTGATGAAACACTTATGATTCAGTTGTAATGTGCAGACTAAAAGGAAGATAGACCATGTCTTCGACAACCAGCAGCGGTTGAATATTAAAAAGTTGTTGATGTAAACAGAAATTAAAATAAATTGTTAATATACTTAAGACAATTTACAAAGAGAAAAAGAAAAGAAAAGAAACTGGAAACAATTCAGAAAGAATGATTAAAATCGAACTCACACTTAAACAATAAAAATATCCATTGAGGCTAACCTAAGGAAACTTAGTGAACTTGATAAATGGTGAACACCAGAAATGTCAGCAGTCCTGAAAAATCAGTGGGAAAACTGAAGATTCTACCATCAAACTGAGAGTAGCTTCCATTGGAAATTTATGATGAAGGTATATTACTTGTGTAATTTGTAGTAAGTATTTAAAGGAGGTTTATAAAAAATTATTGTGGCATAAGGGTAAAAATGATATGGGAGATGCAGACATTAACAATGGTTCATTTTCTTTTGGACTGAGTCTTTAGTCATTTGCTTATTAAAAAGGGATAAAAATTCTGAGACAACACATTTTCTATTATTTAAAACACTAATAGCAACAAGTACTTTAATCGTAAAATACTCATGTTAACCCAGGCAGTGGTGGTGCACGCCTTTAATCCTAGCACTTGGGAGGCAGAGGCAGGTAGATTTCTGAGTTCGAGGCCAGCTTGGTCTACAAAGTGAGTTCCAGGACAGCCAGGGCTACACAGAGAAACCCTGTCTCTAAAAAAACAAATAATAATTAATAATAATAATAATAATAATAATAATAATAATAATAAATACTCATGTTAAATCCCTATACTTCTGAAAATTGCAACATTGTAAGTAATCATGTTTATCAATGCATGATAGAACTGACACTGTATGTGTGAATTTCTAGAGGGAAACTGAAGAACACAAAATCCAGATGAAACCAATGACACGGAGCCTTGATACAGCTTGTAAGTGACCATCGGACTATCCTTTACTGGATAGAACTTAACAGCTATACAATTAGTGAAGCCATACCATTTAATTGTTTTCTGATAATTTTATTATAATATGAAAAACATCTGGATTAATACTAGCCAATACTCTAGAATCTAGGCAAAGGTTAGTTTTACAGGGAAAGACATTTCTGTTCAGTATTCATCTGTGTGTGTGTGTGTGTGTGTGTGTGTGTGAGAGAGAGAGAGAGAGAGAGAGAGACAGAGACAGAGGCAGAGACAGAGAGACACACAAAGAGAGACAGAGGCAGAGACAGAGACAGGTAGAGAGAGGGAGAAGTGGAACCATAAGTCCACACAGACACCCACCCACACAAGACTAAACAACAGTCATTGAAATAAACATGTGATTTTCTCCAAAGCAATTTCCTTTTCTGTGTATCAGTTGATATAGAAATCCCAGCTTTTTGTTAGCATAGACAGGCAGTGCACTGATATTCTTTCAGGTTTTAGGTTATCCTTCTTTGTACAGCTCATCTTATTATTTTCCCTCTTTATTCTTCATAGTGAAAGCTATCATAACTAATGTATAAGTTCCTTCTCCTTACTCTGAAGTAATTTTGGTTCTAATAAAGTATTTATCCTAAAGTTTGAAGGTTTCTATTTTCTGGTCTAGAGAATATAACTTTTTAATAAGAACATAGAAACATAATGAGTCTTAGTCTCTTGGGTTTCTCTCCTACTCTGGAAACATAATGTTATAATTTAATCTCCCTGCAAACCTTTGATAAATAAATTGGAATTTCTTTCTTGCCCTCATATGAAAACTATGGTAGAATTGATTGTTCTGGACCCTACGAATTTTGCTGGAAAGAGGGGTGATAGAGTTCAGTCTTCAATCCTGAATCACTGGGCACTTCTGTTGAAGTTTCCCTGACCCACGTCACACAGGGGAGGTGAGTGCCCAGGGATCTTCAGTCCTAGTGCTCAGGTAGCTGGATGCCATTTGAAGAGTCCATGTCAACTGGTGTGCAGACATAAAGCTGGCTAGATTGATCACATCAAGGTAAACCTATACAAGGCAAGTACTGACTCCATTGCTTTTGTTTCTTTAATCCTTTGGACCTGATGCTATCTTGGTGCAATGAAACCAAACTAGACATTCAACTTAGCACAGGGACCGAGTTACTGGAAGTTGATGGACTGGAAGCTAGCTAATGACTTTCCTCATTGCCATTGATTCTGAACAAGCATCAAGTGTTAAAATTCATGATCCACAATTGACGTTCTTTTTCTCTTTAGAAATGGTATTGTTCTTAATGGTACAGCATGACTGAAATTAATTTCTAAACACATTTCTCATTTTAATATATTTTTTCTTATTCTCAGGCAATTAGAAACAGAAATGATTACATGTGTAGATTCGCTTCATGTTTCTTTCTTCTTCCACTTGGAAAAAATAAACAATTCTAGTTTTCCATATCATTAAAGAGAAACACCATTCTATTCCATTATCTGGGCTTGTATATAACCTTCGTTTGTTTACAGACTCCTACACTAGAAAGAAAATGTCCTCAGGACTTAAGTGTTAGCTCTCTATGGCTAGGGTACACTTTTCTTTAAAGGTTCATTTATTTTTAACTCATACTGCCTCTGGGCTGCCTCTTTCACCATTCAGATAAGCTGTAACGTGGTCTTAGTTTGTGTAATTCCAGAATAACTAAGAATATCAGCCTAGCATAAACTATTATATAAGTCAATATAAGGCCCCAAACGTTCAGTACTGTCACTCAATCTAACATTCCTATGCAGACTTCATTCCATAATAAAGACATCTGTCTGTTTAAGTTACTATAAGGGGAGCAACTGAATAACTGAACAATTGCTATATAGGGCAAAGGCTGGGGCCTATAGCAATGACACTCACAGACGCATTGTCAAAGTGGTTTTCCCAAAGACTCTGCTTAGTAGGAGCAGAGAAGTGGAAGATAGCCCGGTAAAGTACTACACTAATAATGACAGCTGTGGGTGTGACAGTTCATATTTCAGCAGACTGAGCCAGATTGGTGGAACTCATTTTTCAAACATAATCTAGGCAATATGCTGATAAAGAAATTATGGTATTTAATTTTCCAGTATCATTAGCACAAAAGGCATGAATGAGTGTGGCTGTGATTGATACCATTAACTAAGTCATCTTCCATATTTTATAATTCAAATCCTTCTAAGTCTGTTCTTCAATTTCTTTAGAATTTGGGCTCAATACAGCATTTCCAATTTTACCTTCTGTAAATTTTGCCCTTTGCATGATTCCTATGCCAGGCAAACTGAATTAGTTTACATTGTTTTCTGAATACATTGCAACATAGCCTATTTTATGACTTTGATTGCCAATCTTTACTTCATCCATCTACATCACACTATTTTCTGAGCAAGTCTGTTCTCTCGTGATATACTAGAGCTGTTGCTGCTTGATTATGCCCCTTGAAGGCAACATTTCTCTGATACCCAATATCCTTCACTGCCATTTAAGTATACTCTCAAGACCAAAGAATGAACAAAGTATTCGGGAAAATAGAACCAGTTGGACAGTTTCACAGGAATGATTTCTTTCATGTGTGCCTTTGGGAATATAAACTTCTTTATTGTAGACAAATGCTACACCTTATTTTTCAAAATTCCTCCCAGATATTTTATTCAAACCAGCCATTTGCTTAGATGACTCTTAAGATTAAAATAAATGCTATGATCTGGATCAGTTGGGTCCCAGATAGTGCCGATATGCACCGATGTCTAACATCCTGTATATGTACAGACATGCTGAGCTCATGTAAACCCATTCAGTGTTTGGAAGTGTTTCTTTCAAGGTACTCAATTTGCAGATGTATGCTCATGAGTCTTACAAGTTAAATATTCTTTAATGTACATTCACACACAGGAATACTGTGGAGCTTTTAACTGATTATAGTCCTGAACATTAAGCAAAAGTCCAAGCATTATTCAATTTCATTCTTAACTAAGCTGTTTCAAACTATGGTTGTGTAGAAATACTGGGTAAATTGAGTATAAAAGAACAACCAGGAAGGAAGAAAAGACCATTAGAGATGGAGACAGGGAGGATAATAAGTGTATGAATGGATCAAATGGTATAACGGATCTCTATATGTAAACTGGGACAGTGTGAGTGGGTGGGAGACCACTGCCATACAGGCAAATGGGAGAGGGAAGGGTGGATGTGGAATGAGGGTTTGGTGGAGGGGGTAACCAGGAAGTGGGATATGATTTGAGATGTAAACAACGGCATGATTAATAAAAAAAAAAAAAATAAAGAGTATATGCAGTGTTGCCTTAGTGCCACAGCAACTAACTGTCCAGGCTGATATCTTCTCTGTTTATGTCTCTGAGTTGTGAATGTCTCTGTACTTTGGAAACATTATTACCTTATAGAAGCCAACTAAGTAAGTGTTAATTTACATATACAGAGACTATACTCACTTTAAGAGTAAAATTCTTTTTTTTTTTTTTTTTTTTTTTGAGACAGGGTTTCTCTGTATAGCCTGGGCTGTCCTGGAACTCACTTTGTAGACCAGGCTGGCCTTGAACTCAGAAATCTGCCTGCCTCTGCCTCCCGAGTGCTGGGATTAAAGGCGTGCGCCACCACGCCCGGCAAGAGTAAAATTCTTATTTTGTTACTTTTTCTAGTCGCCATCACATTTAAAACCAGGCATCTAATGCCTTCCCTCCCTAAGCATCTAAAGCAATTGGTTCTCTACATTTGTAATGCTGCAACCATTTATTACAGTTCCTCATGGTGTGGTGATCCCATCCATAACATTATTTCATTTCTACTTTATAACTGTAATTTTGCTACTTGCTAATATGAAAGAATCTGAAAAAATGTGAGGACTTAATAACAAAAGGATATTTTATGTTCATTACTACCATGTACCCATACTGATGTTTTATTGTACATGATACTGAACGGAGGACAGTATGCATGATGCATTAGACCAGTTGTTCTTAACCTGTGGGCCTCAATCTTGGCATATTACTGTTAAATCTTTTTTCATTATAGTCATATTTAGATTCTGATTTAATTACATGCATATAATTAAATAAATAGCAATACAATCACACTATCTTTCACAGATAATCAGTCTGTGACCTATCAAGCCATTATTATTATGTACTTGCCTATCTAAATACTATATTCAAAAAGCCTCAAACACCTCTTGAATTTTATATGTAGAAAGAGATACTAGGAAACATTCTAGTTGCAGAATTTAACCGAAACAATAATTGATGTGACTGTATTTGGCAAAATAGAGAAGGCCTGTGACTGGGGTACTGTATTTTAGCATGCAGACATGAGTGATTGGTGATTAGAAAAATGGGTTTCACAAATCAAAACATTCTTTTCTATTTCCTGGCCAGCTACTTATTTAAAATTTGACTTTGAAATGCCAGTTGGATAGAATTTAGCTGAAAGCTAGATTTTGTATCTCAGCTGAGTTGTCACATAAAAAAGCAACCATACTTTCTTTTGCTCTGAAAAAAAAAAAACAAAAACAAAAAACAAAAAAACAAAAAAGAACTTGGTAGTTTTCCTTTGTTAAGTATTCATTGTATTGAAATCAGGAAGATATTTTCTCACTTTTGATTTGAAAAACCTTTGACTAATACCTAAATTTAAATAATAAGTGGCTATTTTAACTTATAATGTTTAAAATAAACTTAAATATATTTAACTGGTGTCTTAGGGTTTCTATTGCTGCAATGAAACGCCATGATCAAAGGACAAGTTGGGGAGAAAAGGGTTTATTTGCTTTACACTTCCATATTGCTGTTCATTATTGAAGAAAGTCAGGGCAAGAACTCAAACAGTGCAGGATCCTCAAGGCGGGAGCTGATTGAGTAAATGCCTTACAGGTGGATCTCATGGAGGCATTTCCCTAATTAAAGTGCCTTCCTATCTGACGATTTTAGCTGGTGTCAACTTGACACACAAAACCAGAGAGTACAAATGCCATTACATCAATCTATTTGTATGTCTTATATTTATCTTATCACACATTTCCTTATCTTATTTTGCATATATCAAGTGTAACTTACAACTGTATTGCCATAATTGTTACACTTGTTTGTGTAGCTTTATAAATACTAGTAAGAAAAAATGCACTGTGCACACATGGAGAAAACAGAAAATTCTTTCATGATTATGATTTTTATTTACCTCTGTAGTCTCTGAGCTCAAATGACAGATGGGAAAAGTGGCAGAATAAATGTTTCAGTGAATGAAAAGGTAAAACATTTCAACTTACATGAATAATACTTGAATATGAAGTGGGAAAGAGCCTTTCTGCACATTACAAGACATCTTCATTATTTCTTTCCAGTGGTATAGTAAAAGACAAAATACAGGCGTGAAACCTGGAAGACAGCAAGGAGAGGCAAAGCGGGAATGACAGTAACAGCAACCTGTTTTCAACATGATATGCATTGGCAATACTCCAACTTCTGCTGTTTTCCCAGAAGCCTTTCTGCCATGTGTTATTCTTTAATCACCTAAAGAACTAACAAGCCAATGTTGGTTTAAAATTGCTGTAATGATATGAGTTCATTAACATGGGTAGGTGGACCCAGATAATTGATTTGATTTCTATCAGGATAACTATGTGTTTGTACTATGGAGTGAAATTACTAAATTTAGGAAATAATAAGTGTACTCAAGAAAAGCATAGTCTTTAGCCAAAGATGAAAATATCCAGGGATCCATCCCATAATCAACCTCCAAATGCTGACACCATTGCATACACTAGCAAGATTTTGCTGAAAGGACCCAGATAGAGCTGTCTCTTGTGAGACTATGCCGGGGCCTAGCAAACACAGAAGTGGATGCTCACAGTCTGCTATTGGATGAACCACAGGGCCCCCAGTGGAGGAGCTAGAGAAAGTACCCAAGGAGCTAAAGGGATCTGCAATCCTATAGGTGGAACAACAATATGAACTAACCAGTACCCCACTGGAGCTCTTGTCTCTAGCTGCATATGAATCAGAAAATGACCTAGTCAGCCATCAGTGGAAAGAGAGGCCCATTAGTCCTGCAAACTTTATATGCCTCAGTACAGGGGAACGCCAGGGCCAAGAAGTGGGAGTGGGTGGAGAGCATGTGGGGGACTTTTGGGATAGCATTGGAAATGTAAATAAAATAAATACCCAATAAAAAAAGAGAGAAAAAAAGAAAATATAAAGATAGAAGTAGTTGAACACATTATCCTTCACTCTTCACACCAAATGTTCTGAGATCTGTTCATTCAGACTCAGGGAGAGAAAAATTGGTTGCTGTCATTTACTCAGTGTGTGACAGGGTAAACAGTCCAGTCTGTGGATCTTCAATATGTTAGGACCACAGACTCTACTGAGAAAAAAAATATACCACAGGAGGTTTATCTTGATTTCCAGGGGAGAAAAGGACATGTGTTTACTTGTGCACAAAATATGTGCCTTCATCATATCTAGGATGCTGTGGTTATGTCAAAGCTTGAAAATAAAATTCCCTCAAGTAATTTTAAAAGAAAAAGGATTCCTTAATAAATAGATAGATAGATAAGAAGAGGTACTTTAAATTTTGTTGATTTCAAGAAATCTTTATACATGTAACTAAAGAATGTTAATATAAACAATTTTAAATTATATAACTACATCAATAATCATCTTAAAACTAAGATCTAATTATTGTAATTTTCTTACTTTATTTTTTTTTAAATACTTTTAGTTTCATCGAAATAAATAGTGTAGAGAAGACCTAGAAGTCCCATAA
The DNA here is from genome assembly GCF_978045245.1 of Mus caroli. Classification (NCBI taxonomy): domain Eukaryota; kingdom Metazoa; phylum Chordata; class Mammalia; order Rodentia; family Muridae; genus Mus; species Mus caroli. The sequence goes on along the minus strand of NW_028227256.1, from coordinate 28,575,576 downwards.
TTACTGCTGTGTCAGCTTGGAATGCTGACCCAAGACAACAGACTAGGCTATCTGAACAACAAGCTTGTGCCTCTCAGTTCTGGATGCTGAACTGTATAGGCTCTAGTTGGAGACCAAGGAAGGTGAAGAAATTCCCATCATCTCTATGACTATCTCCCAATACAGCTTTCACTTCTCAAAATACTCACCCTTATGGGCTTCACTTGTCAACCTCAAGCAACCTGGCTATTGTTCGAAAGCCCCATAGTCAGGTTTCATCCCATCTGAATATGGGGGAGAAGGAAATATTTAGTCAACAATTGTTACTAATTTCATTGATGTAGTGTGATGTGTGTGTGTGTGTGTGTGTGTGTGTGTATGTGTGTGTGTGTGTGTGTGTGTGTGTGTAAAAGAACTGCATGGTACTGGTACAGCGACAGACAGGTAGATCAGTGGAATGGAATTGAAGACACAGAAATGACCTCACACACCTATGGTCTCTTGATCTTTGACAAAGGAGCTAAAACCATCCAGTGGAAAAAAGACAGCATTTTCAACAAATGGTGAAATGGTGCTGGTTCAATTAGCTATCATGGAGAAGAATGCGAATTGATCCATTCTTACCTCTTTGTACAAAGCTCAAGTCTAAGTGGATCAAGGAACTCCACATAAAACCAGAGACGCTGAAACTTAGAGAGGAGAAAGTGGGGAAAAGCCTTGAAGATATGAGCACAGGGAAAAAACTTCCTGAACACAACAGCAGTGGCTTGTGCTGTAAGACCAAGAATTGACAAATCGGACCTCATAAAATTGCAATGCTTCTGTAAGGCAAAGGACACTGTCAAAAAGACAAAAAGGCCACCAACAGATTGGGAAAAGATCTTTACCAATCCTAAAGCAGATAGGGGACTAATATGCAATATATACAAAGAACTCAAGAAGCTGGACTCCAGAAAATCAAATAATCCTATTAAAAAAAAATAGGGTACAGAGCTAAACAAAGAATTGTCAACTGAGGAATACCGAATGACTGAGAAGCACATGAAAAAATGTTCAACATCCTTAATCATCAGGGAAATGCAATTCAAAACAACCCTGAGATTCTACTTCACACTGGTCAGAATGGGTAAGATCAAAAATTCAGGTGACAGCAGATGCTGGCAAGGATGTGGATAAAGAGGAACAATCCTCCATTGTTGGTGGGATTTCAAGCTGGTACACCCACTCTGGAAATTACTTTGGCGGTTCCTCAGAAAATTGGACATAGTACTACCAGAAGATCTAGCAATATCATTCCTGGCATACCATGAAGAAGTTCCAACTTGTAATAAGGACACATGCTCCACTATGTTCATAGCAGCCTTATTTATAATAGCCAGAAGCTGGAAAGAACCCAGATGTCCCTCAACAGAGAAATGGATACACAAAATGTGGTACATTTACACAATAGATTACTACTCAGCTATTAAAAACAATAAATTTATGAAATTCTTAGGCAAATTATTGAATCTGGAGGATATCATCCCAAGTGAGGTAACCTAATCACAAAAGAACACGCATGATATGCACTCACAGATAAGTGGATATTATCCCAGAAACTTAGAATACCCAAAGTACTATTTGCAAAACACATGAAACTCAAGAGGAAGGAGGACCAAAGTGTTGATATTTCCATCCTTCTTAGAAGGGGGAACAAAATACCCATGCAAGGAGTTACAGAGACAATGTTCAGAGCTGAGATTGAAAGAAGGGCCATCCAGAGACTGCCCCACCTGGGGAGCCATCCCATAAATAACCACCAAACCCAGACACTATTGTGGATGCCAGAAAGAGTTTGCTGACAGGACCCTGATATAGCTGTCTTCTCTGAGGCTATGCCAGTGCCTGGCAAATACAGAAGAGGATGCTCACAGTCATCTATTGGATGGAACACAGGGTCCCCAATGAAGAAGCTAGAGAAAGTACCCATGGAGCTGAAGGGGTCTGCAGCCCTATAAGAGGAATATCAGTATGAAGTCACCAGTCCCCCCACCCACCCACCCACAAGAGCTCGTGTCTCTAGCTGCATATGTAGCAGAGGATGGCCTAGTCAGCCATCAATGGGAGGAGAGGCCCTTGGTGTTGGAAAGATTCTATGCCCCAGTATAGGGGAATGCCAGGGCCATGAAGTGGGAGTGGGTGGGTTGGGGAACAGAGGGAGGACATTGGGGATTTTTAGAGAGGAAACTAGAAAAGGGGATAGCATTTGAAATGTAAATGAAGAAAATATCTAACAAAAAAAAAAAAAAAAACACAGACACTTATGTATATACCCTCTTATGTAATTCTTATTTTGGGTGTGAGTAATAATATACTTAATCATGATAAAGTAAAATTACTATTTATAAAGATTTGCCAAATTAAAGTCAAAACCATCTGTCCTGTTTTTGAATTTACATTCTTGTTTTGATATTTATTCCTAATTATTTGATTGAAACTGTGTGTCGCCCAACCCTTGTGGTGTGACAGCTGATTTGCTCCACAAGAACAAAGGGAGAAGAGTTGTGAGGGGTGGGGAGTGGCAGTGGGTGGGGCCGAGTTCTGAAACAAGTGAGAACATATGTAAAATACCACACCAGTACCGGCTATCAGGAGGGAGATCAACTTTACTTTGCATGAAAAGTTTTAGAGGACTGTGGATAAGAACACCCAGGATGGTCTGGGGGCTTAGGATACCTGGAATGCCTCATTTGCATGGGAAAGCACTTCAGGAATCTTGGGTGCTGGCTGAACAGGTTCTTATTGGGAGAAAGGAAATTGAACCTGTAATATAACTGAGGCTGCTTAACATTTCTCAGGTAGAGGCATAGATGAGGGCTTAGTATCTGCCAGACAAGGTCAGAGTCATAAAAACCCCATATTGCACAGAGCCTAGAGGCTATCTAGTCAAGGTGGGCTTTGACTGTAATCAGCAGAGTTGTCCCACACCAAACAACTAAATGCATATTTTCACTTTTCTAGGTGCCCACAATAAGTTGAGTTTCATACCGTCTCCTCTTTGCATTCTGTACTAGATGCCTTTTCTATTGACTTGACACAAACTAGAGTCATTGGAAAGGAGGAGATCTCAATTGGGAAATGCCCCCATATAATCAGTCTGTAGACAAGCCTATTGGGAAGCCTCCTAAAACTAGTAACTACTATGAGAAGGCCTAGCCCATAGTAGGTGGTGCCAACTCCCAACTTGGTTACCCTAGGTTCTATAAGAAAGCAGGCTGGCAAAGTCTTCAAGACCAAGCCAGGAAGGAACAATCCATACAAGCTCCCACCTCCCAGCTTCCTGCCCTGTGTGAATTTCTTCCTTTTCTTTCTTCATTGGACAGTGACAGGATATCTGCGCCAAATAAACTCTTATTTTCTCCCAAGCAATTTTGATCATGGTGGCATATTATAGAAACACAACTAAAACAGCTTCATTTTCTAAAGTGGCCTTTGTGTTTCTACTTTAAAATTCCCATGCATCAACTCGAGAGGAATAGCTGGTTTGCTTTTATGTGGTGTTCTGAAGCCTCTTCAGATATTAAATCTTTCCAAACAGACAGGGATGCTGTATTGTTGTTTGTTCTGCAGTTGTACTGTCTTTCTTTGAGTCTTAAATTTCTTTTAATGAAAACATTATTGGTAATCATTATTAGTAAATACTCAGGATTCTAGTTCTGTTTATAAATTTATTGTTCACATATCTAACATTGATTCTTTAAATTTAAATTTGTTTTTTACCCATTAGGTAGACCAAGGATTTCCCCAAGCACACAGACAGAAGCACACTGGTGTTTCCCCACCTGTGGCTAATATGAGTATTGGTGAGAATTCTTGTGGATAGAAACTGGAAGAGAAGGCCATGTAATCAGCCAATATATTAAGCATATAATAACTCATTCTTTTACTTGTCAATCAAACTGAAAATGGAACCAAATCCCTTGTTTGGATGATTAAACTTCACAGCCTATAGCTACATTATCAATTCCATATTTTCACCTATGAAGAAGTTAGAATGCCCTTTTAGGATCTTTGAATTATCATGTATAATATTCACTTGACACTCATCTTTCTACCTAGTAATTTTTTACTTGTTAAGCTTGCAAAATTTCAATGCCTTGATTTAGCTAAACCAATTTATGTGAGATGGATCAAAAAAGAGTAAGCCAGGGTACCAGGATGAATACAAAATGACAGTATCCTCTAGATGTGATAAAGGTACTGTACTCCAAACTTTCAACAATATAGTTGCCTGGATAAGACCTGCAGAAAAACCATACAGTGTATATACCAATGTGAATGGAGGATTATCTTCACAAGACCACACACTAGACCAGTTACAGGGATCCAGTGGCTGTGGAGAGAGTGAAGAGGAATTCTCTCCAGGAATGAACTAGAGTTATCCATGCCTAACTGTCCAGAGCTAAACATATGGGCAACACACATGGGGCCCAGTATCTTTTTAAAAATTTATGATTATAGAAGATGAGATGAATATAAGAAGTAGTGGGGAAAATTGGAAAGAGAATTAGAGGGATGTAGATGATGTAAATATACTATATTCATATATTAAAGTCTCAAAAATATTTAAAAAGCAAAAAGAAAAATATGAAATTAGAGTGACTTCATGGGATTCTTTAAGATTTGAAACAAGAAAGTGACCTATGAAATGTCATTGATTTTATCCTAAAGACAGAAAGTAGACATTGTTCTTTCTTGTTTCCCACTCCCATTTCTCTGAATTCTGTCAAACAAAGAAGTTATGGAATGAGAGGTCATCTGTGAAACAGGATGTAATGAGTCTGGGTTATGTTTAAGTAGAACATATTCTAGAATGATTCTGCTTGCTTTCTCTAAATTCATGTAAAATCTTCTAATATCAATAAAATATTAAAAAGAAAATGGGAACCCAAAGTCATTTTAACAAGCAAGAGTGGAGTGTAAACATCCTGTCTTCCTATTGAAGTGCCCTTGCTAAATTATAGATTGTCTTTACTGCTCTCTGCTTGCTTTCCTGCTGAAATCTGTGGTTTGTAGATGCAGCCAATGAATCATTCACCCCATCTCAAATTCTGTCTCTCCTTCATCATTGAAATTCTTCTTATTAGTAGCTATTTACTCAAAGCCACCACTTTTACCTTGCTAATTTTTAGGGGCGGGGGTGTCAGAGACAGAGTGTTTAGAAATGTTAGAGATTAAAATTATTGATTTAAAAATAAAAGTAAAAATAAAAAACCCCACAAATCCCAAAGTATGGTTTTATTTGTCTTAGCATGACCCAAGTCATCACTGCATGATAGAAGCTTTCACATACCAAATTTTCAACTGAGAAGAGAGTATCCGACGAGAGGTGAAATATTAAAATTGATGTGCTGTCATACAAGTGAAAAAGTTTCTAATTAAATGTATACACTGGGGTCTGGTTATGGCATGGTATAGTGTGTGTGTGTGTGTGTGTGTGTGTGTGTGTGTAAAACAGAGAACAGGAAGAGGAAAAGGAAGAGAAAAAGAAAAAGAGAAGGAAGAAAAGGATAAAGGTAGTTTCAGCGTTTGGGTTTGGTGGCTGTATATGAGATGGATCCCCAGGTGGCCTTTCCTTCAATCTCTGCTCCATACTTTGTTCCCATATTTCCTTTAGACAGGAGCCATTCTTGGTTAAACATTTGGAGATGAGTGGGTGGCCTCATTCCCCAACAAAGCCACACCTACTCCAACAAGACCAGTTAATAGTGTCTCTCTGTATGGCCAAGTATTCAGACACAAGTCTATGGAGCCACACCTATTGAAACCACCATGTTAAGGAATGGTCATTTACATGTTGAGTATTTGGATTTATTCCCAGTCAGGTCATGTAAATTATAAACAGTGTGCAATAACCAAGGTCACTTTCTCCTCTACATACCTCTTCTCTCAACTCTCAGGCTGCACACAATTCTAACTTAAACCATGACTATTTGTCTCTAAGGAGCCCAGTGTCCTCTTATTTTATGTGTTAATAAAAGTGCTCCAAAGACAGTCCTCATTCCCATCACTTAAATTCATTCTCCAATGATGTGTCCTATCTGCATATACATCACAGATTTACTAAAGAGAAAAAAATTGCTGACAAGTTTCCACAGTTTTTCTCTCTTTCATCTTATTTTTTTGTTTATCTTTCAAACAAGACAGAAACACACAGAAAGGGGGAAATGAAGGTGCTGCTGTGATTGTTAGTAACAGCTGTCTTTAAGAAACATGTCTATTGGGAGGAGCAATGTTTCTCAGAGAGTATCCTATGGAACTTCGTTTATGTGATTGACACATGCTAAGAAGCAGAATGAGAGCCAGTTTTGTTCGCAAAATGCCCCCAGAAAGTCAGTGAATAATAGTTATAACTGTAAAGGAGAAAAAAATTTATATATATACATCTTCTGACTGTAACTGTAAACTTGTTCCCTCCATCCTCCATTCTAAATGCATAAGCAAAACAAAGTCAAAAAGGACCACATGGGTGTATTTCTCTTAGAATTTCTACCGTTTATGGTTTTAAATTCTGAAACCTTGGAGAAGAGTCTTCTGCTTACTCTACACCTTGATCCTTTAACACCTGTCCTGTCACCTCTTTGGACTGATATTACTGTTGTCAGACTGAGTGAAAACTGATCTCCTTGGGCTTTATCTTTTTCTATGTAGTCTGCATCTTCTTCAATCCTCCCATTGTGTTGAATATTCTCAGCCTTTCTTCCTTTCTTTCCCCCTTTCTTCCTTCCTTCCTTCCTTCCTTCCTTCCTTCCTTCCTTCCTTCCTTCCTTCCTTCCTTCCTTCCTTCCTTCCTTCCTTCCTTGCTTTAACTGTGTCCCATTGTGTGTTTGTTCTCTTTTCTTTGCTCAGGTTTCATCTCAACCACTGCCAAGACTTAATATAAATTCATGTGAAGTAATTGTGACATAAAGCACATTAGAATCAGTGATAAAAACTCATGAAAAACACCATGAACAAGTATTGCACAAAATCAAGTGACAGAAATTTAAACAAATAGTTTATTTGTAATCTACCCATCTTCTTTTCCAAAACTAGTGCAGTCAATTAAGGTATAATAAGTTTCACATTACTGGCAATTGGTAGTCCATTGAAATATGATCCTAGGAGATATCTGAGATGCTAAGTGATTCTATATTTCAAGTCACAAAATGAATAGTTGGAGATATATTAATATATTGAGCCCAACAAAGAATCATAGCAAAAATAGAATTCTTGGATTTAAGCATTGCATAGACTGTTGCATATAATGGGATATGAGAATATGACATTAGAAATATCAGTAGGAATTTTTAAAAATCCGAGCTTTTGGTTACACAGGATTGTGTCATTAAATCAGCACAGTTCAAACTGAAGCAATAAAGCCATATCTCTCAAATTCTGTAAAAGGGTGTCTTACTTCTATTAGGGTGTGGATTACATCCAAACCTCTTTCTAGAAATTTAATGATTAATGGCACCATTAGACATATATCATTACTTTAAGCTTTCAAATTTGGACCGCTTTTGACTTATGCTCTCGTACCATAATCTTGAACTTGGGAGGGAGGTGATGAGAACCAGTTATGCTATAAATAATAAATAAGTTTTAAATCATGAAAGTTTAAATATGAAACACTAGCATCAAAGCACAACAAACATACTTCATTATTGTTATTGAAAGTTAATGTGATATTTTCATTAGGTTTTGATAATCTCTTGTAGTATATTTTAATGAAATTCATTTCTATTGTCTACCAACCCATCTTCTTGTTATCTTTTAAAGAAAGGCAAGTCCAATTTTGTGTTATTTAAATACTTGTAGGTGTATTCACACCCTTAAGAAAACTGAAACTCATTCTTCTAGCAGCTATGAATTGCTAAGAGCTCTTCAGCTAGGTGTTGGATTTATTGTCATCCAAAACCTTATGTGACTTTATCTAATTAATATCTCATTTATGTTTTTTTTGTGATGACAGTTAAGATAAATTTAAAGACTATTAGCACAGAACATTGTTATGCCCTTCCTTAGAGCAAACTAAAGGAATGCCAAGAAAACACCTGTCCCACTGACCTTGGAATAAAAGAAAAGCAAAAACAAAAAACTTAGTTTTGATACTAACAATATGTAATAGATATCCGCACTTCAACTGACCAATATATACTTATTCACTAGTGCATGGCATTCCTGGTATATAAATCACATAATTATGTATGTTCAATTATAAATTGCATGTAGTATCACATGTAAATTATTTTTATACTTAACTTCTCTAAGTTTTAAATTCCAACTGACAAGTAGTTTGTTGCCTGATATTGTTTTGAAGTCAAAATCAATCTTATATAATAGGTAGTTGAGGTGAATTAAGTTCTATTTGGAGAATGATTCTATGAAGAATATGAGTCATGAATGATCATAATGCTACTGTTGCAATCAGAAGGGGAGCTGGAATGTTAAGAACAAAACTAGCTGGGCGTGGTGGCATATGCCTTTAGTCCCAGCGCTTGGGAGGCAGAAGGAGAGGGAGGTGAATTTCTGAGTTCGAGGCCAGCCTGGTCTACAGAGTGAGTTCCAGGACAGCCAGGGTACATAGAGAAACCCTGTCTCAAAACAAAAACTAAAACAAAACAAACAAAAGAACAAAAACTGACCCAAGACTTTTTTTTTAATTAAGTATTTTCTTCATTTACATTTCAAATGCTATCCCAAAAGTCCCCTATACCCTCCACCACCCCGCGCCCTGCTTCCCAATCCACTCACTCCTGCTTCCTGGCTCTGGCATTCTCCTGTACTGGGGCATTTAATCTTTGTAAGACCAAGGGCCTCTCTTCCCAATGATGGCCGAATAGCCCATCTGCTGTTACATATGCAGCTAGAAACAAGAGCTCACGGAGTACAGGTTAGTTCATATTGCTGTTCCTCCTATAGTGTTACAGACCCCTTCAGCTCCTTGGGTACTGTCTCCAGATCCTCCATTGGGGTCCCTGTGTTCCATCCAAGAGATAACTGTGAGCATCCACCTCTGTATTTGCCAGGCACTGGCACAGCCTCACAAGAGACAGCTATAACAGGGTCATGTCAGCTAAATCTTTCTGGCATATGCAATAGTGGCTGCTTTTGGTGGCTGCTTATGGTATGGATCCCCAGGTGGGGCAGTTTCTGGATGGTCTTTCCTTCAATCTCAGCTCCAAACTTTGTCTCTATAACTCCTTCCATGGGTATTTTGTTCCCCATTCTAAGGAGGGTCGAAGTATCCACACTTTGGTCTTCCTTCTTCTTGAGCCTCATATGTTTTGTAAATTGTGTCTTGGGCATTCGAAGTTTCTGAGCTAATATCCACTTATCAGTGAGTGTATATCATGTGAGTTCTTTGGTGATTGGGTTATCTCACTCAGAATGATATCCTCTGGATCCATTCACTTGCCTAAGAATTTCATAAATTCATTGTTTTTAATAGCTGACTCAAGACTTTTAATACAGCAGCCTTAATCGATCAGATGTATCATATCATTTCTGAAATGACAGATTATCTTGAAATAAATGAGTCAGGTACCAATTTAAAAGTGAGTAACAACAACTCAGAAAAATTAAATTCATAGTAATAATTATTCCTGCCTCAAAGCATTCTCAAATTTAAAGAAATAAATGATTTCATTAAGGTGGTGTGAGTATTTATTACATATTGCTAGTATCAAATAACACATTTTAAGAATAGCAGGTTGTATTTCATCTACAGACCCTCATACTTATATTTAGATGCTGCTGCTCAACATAGAAATGACAAATTAAAAATGAAGTTCAAGTCCTTCAAGGTCATGGTTTAATTTCAGCATTTAGTAACTCATGTTTATTTTTACCAACACATATGTCACTGTCCACTACTGAGCACTAAATTAAGAAGAACAATTGATAGCTGCTGTTAGACACACACCATTAAAATCAGAATGGACCAGAATCATTTTGGTATTTTGTTTGAATAAAGTGCCATCCGTGGAACCAAATATGAATGGAGAGCAGAAATATGTGGGCCCTTTCTAGACTAAAGCTACCTCAGAGAATGCTGGGAGATTTTACATTTTCTGATGACAAAATGAATAGATTTGACCTTTAAATTGTACTTGATATCTAACCACCATACAGTGAGGATTTAGTGTTCATTTAATCATTTTCCTTTTATTGAATATATATTCTCTCCAGGAGAAGGCTTAAGACAAAGTCTCAGTATATACCACAGGATGTCCTGGAGCTCACTTTGTAGAACAGGCTATCTTAAACTCAAAAATTGTCTGACAGCCTCTGCCTCTAGAATGCTGGGATTAAAGATGTGCATTAACATGCCTGGCTTATATTACAGTATATTTACAAGAGGATCTCAGCCCATTTCTAAAAACATATGTAAATTCATAAATTCACAAAGCAGAGAAGAACAAAGATATCTCACATTAGCGAGTAGGTCTGTGGATATCTTATGGTTAAAGAAAATTCTCTTGTGATAATGGAGTATTCTCCCATAAGAGACAGCAAAGAGTTTTTGCTCCTTCACTCCCATTTTCTAAGCAACCAAAACAGGAAATGTAGTTTCAGTGATATATGGCAAAATTTATGTTGGTTTTCTTCATAGACATTGCCCCTCATAATGAAGCATTCAGATTAATGAAACCATTGTCAGAAACTACTTTAAATCAGAAAAGAAGATGTTAAAATTTTCACAATTTTATGATGGGTGTCATTGTATTTTGAAAACCATAAACTGAATTTACTCTCTCTAAGAGCTGAAAATTTGTCCCATAACAAGGGTGATTTCAATGGATTAAATATTATGTTGAATTTGAATTGGTTATAGATTTGCTGTGAGGATTCAGTGAGTAAATGCACACGTGGTAAGTAATAGTGTTGGGAGCAATACCAAAATTCATACTGCTATAGGGGAGACACTCTGATAATTAGTTCTCCACTTGAATTTTCCATTTCTTCCTCTTCCTATCCATGCTAAGGAAAGATGGGTCTGTTGCCCATATTCATTGAAATTTTCTATACAATGGTATTTAGTATTTTTCATATTTTCTTTCTTTTGTCATTCAATTTTAGAAATTTTATATTTTAATTACATAATGCCAATGCCATAGACTTCTGAGACATCTTGACATTTTATTATAAACCTTATTTTTTGAAATTATAATCTTATTTCCCCTTCCCTTTCTTTCTTTCAATACCTCATATGTAACCAGACCCAGCAAATTGCATTTATATATTTAGAACTACACATGCACATGTGTACACATACCCATATACACACAAAAACATACACATGCACACATATACACACATGAAAAGCATATACCCACACAAAACACAAACATATGCACACAGATCAACATGAAAAACACACACCCAAGCCGGGCGTGGTGGCGCACGCCTTTAATCCCAGCACTCAGGAGGCAGAGGCAGGCAGATTTCTGAGTTCAAAGCCAGCCTAGTCTACAAAGTGAGTTCCAGGACAGTCAGAGCTATACAGAGAAACCCCATCTCGAAAAACTGCACACAGATCAACAAATGAGAAAGGAATCATAAATTTGAGAAAAAGAACAATTAACATTTTAAATGTTCTTTTTAGAGACAGGCAAGATGATTCCTTGCTTAAAAGCACATAACCATTCCTGATGACCTGAGTTTGATCTGCAGGACTGACAAGGTTAAACAGTCACCTCCTTGTGTTGTCCTCTTCCCTCTACACGGGTGCCTGGTATGTCATATGCACACACACATATGCTAACAAAGGCATATACAAAATAAATAAAAATGTAATAGAAGTATATTCTGTTGTCAAAGAACTATGTCTTTCTATAACATGAATTTACTGAAATTACTGAAAATGCATTGTGTGTGTACAGAAATATCGTGATACTCAAGGAATAGATTGCTTTCTACTGTAGTTCCTCACTGTGAAGTTCAAAGCCAGTCTATTTTGTCTCCCTTGAAAACTTCATCCATTAGGAATCAGTGTAACAAAAGTTTAGATTGGAAATAGGTACAGTAAATAATTGATGCAGACTCATAATAAAAAGCATGGAGTATGTGGGGTACAGTGATGGTATGCGGAAATGGCTTTAGATATGACACCAACTACTGTATTTCTTAAAAGTTTGATAATTTAAATTATGTGTTATCATTTCTGGCTATTATGAAAAAGCTGCTATGAACATCATTAAGCAAGTGTCTTTGTGGGATGTTGGAGCATCTTTTGGATACCGAGGAGTGGTATAGCTGGGTCTAGATTGATTCTTAATTTGTAGACCAAGCTTGCCTCAAAATTACACCTATTCTTGGCCTTCTATTGGTATTAAAGAAACAGGTCACCAAACCTGCTTAAGCACCTCAATTTTATAATATAGGATCCTCACTGAAAACAATATTATATGTTTATTACCCAAAGCAGTAAATTCTACTTTGGGCTTAGTAATTTATTTTGAAAGCAATCCATAATTTATTCAATGCAGTATAATATGGAAAGCATAAGAATGAGTCTCGAAAAAACCAAAAAAAAAAAAAAAGAATGAAATAAAATAAAATGTTTGTTTTTTATCACAAGTATTTGCTAAATTTCAAAGACCAGTTTGAAATGGACTATTCAGAAGCAGAATAAAATATAAGATATAAACTAAATATATTGCTAATAGTGCAAAGTAGATTGAAGGGACACATGGTGCAAATAGAAATGTCAATACAATGATCAATATACATAAGGATAAAAGAGACAATGGAATAGTTCCTTGATTTGTAAGCAGAGTATTTTATATCACTACAAAAAGCCACTCAATTCTTAAATTTTGGAAATGGGTAACTCTGACCAAGAACATAAATTCTTTTTTTTTCTTTCAGAAAGTTATTATTTTTAATGAAAAGATTTATTTAAAAAATTAAAGGATTTTTTTTAACAAACTCTATTCTTTTTTGTGGTTCTTTTCTTTTATTAGATATTTTCTTTATTTACATTTCAAAAGTTAACCCCTTTCCTAATTTTCCCTCCAAAAATCCCCTCCCCTCTCCCACCCCCCCCCCCCAGTTCCCACTCCCCAGTCCATCCACTCCCATTCCTGGTCCTGGCATTCCCCTATACAGGAATTTTTCCCCTGTGCACATATTTTCGAGGCTCTTCCCAACTTTCTCCTCTATAAATTTCAGTGTCTCTGATTTTATGTGGAGTTCCTTGTTCCACTTAGACCTGAGCTTTGTACAAGGAGATAAGAATGGATCAATTCACATTTTTCTACATGCTAACCGTCAGTTGAGCCAGAACCATTTGTTGAAAATGCTGTCTTTTTTCCACTGGATGGTTTTAGCTCCCTTGTCAAAGATCAAGTGACCATAGGTGTGTGAGTTCATTTCTGGTTCTTCAATTCTTTTTTATTTTTTGGTGGTTTGTTTTTTGTTTTGTTTTGTTTTGGGTGTTTTTTTGTTTGTTTGTTTGTTTGTTTGTTTGTTTTTTGAGACAGGGTGTGCTGGAATTAAAGGTGTGCACCACCACGCCCAGCTGGGTCTTCAATTCTATTCCTCTGATCTACCTGTCTGTCGCTGTACCAGTACCAGGCAGTTTTATCACAATTGCTCTGTAGTACAGTTTGAGGTTAGGCATGGTGATTCCACAAGATGTTCTTTTATTGTAGACAATGGTTTTTGCTATTCTAGGTTTTTTGTTATTCCAGATGAATTAGCAAATTGCTTTTTCTAGCTCTGTGAAGAATTGAGATGGTATTTTGATAGGGATTGCATTGAATATGCAGATTGCTTTCCACAGGATAGCCATTTTTACTATATTAATGCTGCCTATCCATGAGCATGGGATATCTTTCCATCTTCTGAGATCTTTAATTTCTTTTGTCAGAGACTTGAAGTTCTTAACATACAGATCTTTCACTTCATTAGTTAGAGTCACACCAAGGTATTTCATATTATTTGTGACTATTTTGAAGGGTATTTCTGTAATTCCTTTCGTGGGTATTTTGTTCCCAATTGTAAGAAGGGGCAAAGTATCCACACATTGGTCTTCTTTTTCTTGAGTTTCATGTGTTTTGCAAATTGTATCTGAAAGAGTTAAAATTACTGGACACCTGAACTCTCCATGAACTCTTCAGCTCAGAGTTCTCTTACCCCTCCCATCCAGAGATAGTTCCCGGAGCACTCCTGAACTTTTTACCCCAAGGTACCCCCTCCCAATTGGAAACTGCTCCAGGAACATTTTTTAGATAAGGGGTCTCCTGGAAAAAACCTAGTCCTACCCCTCCCAACTGAAGACTATGCCAAGAACATTTTTGAGATAGGGGCCTCCTGGTAATACATTGCCAAAATATAGGACACGACCCCTTGGTTATGTAAAGCCCCTTGGCAGAACACCTTGGTGACGTAAAACTTGTACTTTTTACCTGGCTATTTCTTATAAAAGCTTGTGAAAAGTTTGGGCTAATTGCCGAATCTCCTCTGCACCTTGCAGGCTGCATGAGATCCGACCCCAGATATCTGGTATATGTGCTTTCTGTCTGCTTTCTTGTCGTTGCTGTATTAAATCTTACTCTCTATACATCTTAAGTATCGGTCTCAGTGTCTTCTTGGGTGCGCGGCTGACCCGAGGCTTGAGTAAGTGCCTCCCTTTGGGAGTTTTGGAGTCTTTCATTTGGTGCATTGGCCGGGAATCAGTGCGTCTACCCAGAGGTCCTGGACCCACTCAGAAGTAAGATTTACTGTTCTGCTTTGGTCTAGTGTCTGTGTTCTGTTTCTAGAGGCCAGGAAGGTCTCGTACTGTGGGCCTGGGAGAGGCCATCTGAATCTGTATCTGGTGCGATCGCTGTTTTGGGTTTGCGTGACGCTCTGTGCTCAGTAGGAGCACCAGAGATCGCACTCCGGGAGGGAATGCGAAGTGGGTAGGACAGACGTGTCTGGTGCCCACCGTCCGATCGCCCTGGGGGACGCCCCAGGAAGACAAGGGGAGGGTCAAGGACGCTTGGCGGACCCCTCTGAAGGCCGAGAGACCATCACTTAGGTGGAAGGTCTAAGCCGGCCGGCCTTGGAAAGGCCATCTGAATCTGTGCCTGTGGGCGACGGGAAGTCGCCGCTGTTTTTGGTTTCTTTTTGTCTGAGTCTCGTGTCTGCTCTCGTGTCTGCTATTAATCTAGAAATGGGACAATCTGCTGGGTGTGTAGGTGTGGAACTGCTGCATTTGTGTATTCTGAGATTGTGGGTTTATTCTGACAGTGGCTGTGAGAGGACGACTGTCTATGGCCTCACGGTCCGCACCCCAAAAGAGATGTTCCAAGGGAGACCCTGGAAGGAGTGCCCAGGGTACAGAACAGTCAAAAAGACCTGGCTGTTGCCTGGCAGAGTGAAAAAGAGAGAGAATGTTCTCTCTGCCAGAGCGGGAGTGGATGTAGAATCCCACCCCTATCAGGAAAAAGAGTCAATGTGAAATCCGACCCCGTCAGAAAAAAGTGTTTGGCTGGTTGTGTAAGTCCAGGCGTGGACGAGTGTGCTTGTTTGTGGCCACATGACAAGACTGAGTGTGTGTGTGTGTGTGTGTGTGTTAACCCTTTGTCGACTGTAGACTTGGACTGACGTCAGGACAGAATTTGTCAGCGAAGGTTTTAAAAAAGGAAAAAAAGAGAAAAAAGAACCATCAGGCCGGTCTTGCCCACCGCGCTCTCGGCGAGGCAGTGCCAGCGGCTCGCAGCGGGCGGGCAGCGCCGGCCAGCCTGGCTGCGGGGCCATCGTGGGGCAAGACCAGCTGCCACCGGCCGACAGGGGCAGCACACGGTCCGCACTCGGCTGGGGAGCCCCAGGCTGCTCAAAAGAGCTCTGAAATGCAGAGCTGGGCTAAAGATTTCCAGCTTTGGTGGCGCAGTTAGGGCTTTGATAGCAGCAGTGGTGCTGAGGTTCTGGCTTCTGCAGGCACGGCAGAAGCAGAGGCTGTCTGTGCCCCGAGTTGTGAAATGCTGATAGTGAGTGCAGCGGCCTGCCGGCCCCCGCCTGCCAGTCCCGGAGTGGCTGTGAAGCCTGCCACAGCTGGGGAGGGGCCGACTACAGCGTCCCTCTTTTGGTCCCCCCCCCAGAGTCTACCCGCACTCCCTTGTGCCGGCCGGCTGCGTGCTCCCTCCCTAAAGACAGTGCAGAGAACACCCGGTGTCTATCAGGTAGTTAAATAGTTAAATCGCTGCCTCTGCCTGCCAGCGTTTGTTTGCCACTCCCAGGAGTTTACACCGCATTCCGGCGCGCAGCGGAGACTCCGCTCTGGGCTCTTCGCATCAAAGGGTTTGTTTTCAGCCTTTGCCTGCCTCTTGGGTGGGAGAAAGGCTCATTCTCCTGCCCCCTGTATCCTGTCTCTTGTAAACAGAAAAAATTGTGTTCATTTTGAAATATCAGTGGTCTGATGTGAAAACTGCACTCCCTTCTCTGCCCCATGTGTTTTCTCTTCTCAGGCACTGCCCTGAGCTGTGTGAGTTTGTTCTAAGCTCCGGTGAGGGAGACATACAAGGTAAGGAGCACCTGACTGCCAGGCTCTGTTGAGGGTCTCATGTCTGTGGGACTAGAAAATGTCCCATCAATCTGACCTAGGTTATGAAAAGTTACAAAAGTTAAGAGAAAGATAGAGGTCTGCAAAGAAAAATTGAGAGCAAAGCTTCAGCAGACTCAAAAGAAATAGGTTAACAGTAAAAAGAGGTAAACTATGAAAAAAGTTAAGTGACAGAATATAGATGTAATAATTAGATCCATTGCAGTTAAGAAACAGGAGCAAAGAGAGATAAATGACAAAGATTAGAACTTAGCACAGTGATACTTGCTAATAATACTAGCACTTAGAGATGATCTGTAAGAAATAGGGAGCCAGAAAATTTTCAAAAAAGATAAGAGAAATGAAATGCTGGTCACAAAAGTCAGGGAGACTAGAAAGCTTAGTACCTGGCAACAAAAGCAAGCCTTTGGCTAAAGATCAAAGTGTTTACTGTCCTAACAAAAAGAAGAAGAGCCCCCCCTCAAGACAAAACCCTTTACCTGTTTGTGGCTGAAAGTAAAGAGATAGCAGAAGGGGTGCTAACACAGAAGCTGAGTCCTTAAAAGAGACTGTGTTTTCATATTCCTCCACTAACCAATGCAAAGCAAGTTTAAAAGGTTCCTGGACGCTACAGGTCTTTGCGAACTGTGGATTCCAGGTTTTGCTGCATTAAAAAGATAAACAGCCTTTCGTATAAGAAATAAAGAACAACCTTGGATGGCCTTAGATGCTATTGAGACTGCCCTAATGTTGTCCCCAACTTTGGGACTCCTAAATGTGACTGAGAACAAAAGTATTGCTAAAGAGGTTCTTACTCAGAAATTGGGACCCTAAAAGACCAGTGGCACTTGAAAAATTAGACCTGGTGACTGAGGGATGGCCTGCTTGTCTGCACATAGTGGCTTCTGGTCAGAGACACATGATTCAATTGTTTCCCTGGCTGATGGACACATTATTAGAGCTTTTTTTGACAGAACAAGTGACTTTTGCTTCCCCTGCTAACCTGCTGAGTCTTCACCTACTCATCGAAGGAACTTTGGCTCAGAAGGCTGAACTCCTGGCGCTAACCCAAGCCCTGCGGTTGGCTGAAGGCAGAGACATCAAAGACAAAGAAAAAATTCTGGCCCTCCTAGAAGCTCCTGAATGAACTGGGTGAGTTGGGATATCGGGTATCGGCTAAGAAAGCTCAGCTATGTCGTACCGAGGTGCCGACGACGGAAAGCGGTGGCTCACCGAAGCCAAGGAAAAGGCTGTGATGCTGATCCCAACCCCCACCACCCCGCGCCACGTGAGTTTCTGGGAACGGTGGGCTTTTGCAGATTCTGGACTAAAGAAAAAGTCCCATTCACCTGGACTGAGGAACACCAAAAAGCCTTTGACAGCATAAAGGCAGCCTTGCTTGCAGCCCCCGCTCTGGCTTTGCCAGATCTGACTAAGCCTTTTACCCTACACGGATGGCAGTAGCCTCATGGTTAAAGGTAAGCGGAAGGCGGGGACAGCAGTGCAGCAGTGGACAAAAAGCAGGTGATCTAGGCCAGCAGCCTCCCTAAAGAGACTTCAGCCCAAAAAGCTGAACTTGTGGTTTTGATACAAGCTTTATAAATGACACTGACAGCGGGTATGCTTTTGCCACTGTATGGAACAATATGCAGACAAAGAAAGCTGTTGACATCTGCAGAAAAAGACGTTCTCAATATGGATAAATGATACTGCTCACATAGTCATCAAGAAGACTATTAAAAAAAATTTTTTTCCAAGGTTCAGAGTGCCAAAAGCAATAGTTGCCCAGGTAAGTCAGGGTGTGGCCAAGCATTTAGAGGTCAAATAAAAATTACATTGTGTGTATAGACCTCAGAGCTCAGGATAGATAAAAATTAGTTTAAAACTCTAAGACAGACCTTGACAAAATTAATCGTGGAGACTGGCATGGACTTGGTGTTCCTTCCCTATGCCCTATCTCTTGATTCAGTTTTACTCTGTTTAAGATCTTTTATGAAACTCCTATGCCCATCATAGTCTCAAATGATGTGTTTAAACCTATGTTGTTAATAATGCTCTGTATGCTAAGTTAAAAGGGCTTGCAGGTGGTACAGAAAAAAAGTCTGGTCACAACTGGTTACAGTGAACGAGCTGGATATCCCAAGGACATCTCACCAGTTCCAGCCAGAGATCTGATCTACGTGCACCTGCGTCATGCCCAGACCCTAACTAAATTAGTTATTGAGACTGGCGGTAAAGACTGGGTGACCCTCCTTCCCTTTGTGCTTCTCAGAGTCCGAAACACACCTGGACGTTTTACTTCTTTGACTGAGTCTAGCAGGATATTGGATCCCTGTGTTGACTCTTTCTCACCCTCTGCTCTGTTTACCCATTTAAAGGCCTTGGAGGTTGTCAGAACACAGATCTGGGACCAGATCAAAGAAGCTCATGCACCTGAGACTACAGCAGTTCGGTCCTTGTCAGATGACATCGCACCGGCACTCTTGAGCCTCGGTGGAAAGGACCATATCTGATACTGTTAACAACTCCACGCCTCCCACGTCAAGAAGGCTCCCAGCCAGGGTAGAGGCAACCATGAAGACAACTGGACGGTGGCAACTACTGACAATCCTCTTAAACTTCGCTTGTGTCGTGGGGGCCACCCTAAGCCTAGGGAACGACAACCCTCTTGCCCCGATTCAACAGTCATGGGAAGTGCTTAATGGGGAGGGAAACATTGTATGGGCAATCACTGCAGCACATCCCCCTTGGACTTGGTGGCCTGATCTCACACCTGACATTTGTAAGTTAGTAGCAGGATCTCCCAATTGGGACCTCCCTGACCATACTGATCTTAGTAACCCACCCCCTGAACAGCGGTGTGTTTCAGGTGGAATAGGGAACATGTATGGGTGTTCAGGGCAGTTCTACCGGGCTAATCTTAGAGCTGCACAGTTTTATGTTTGCCCTGGTCAGGGTCAAAACAAAGAGCTTCAACAAAAATGTGGGGGGGCATCAGATTACTTCTGTGGCAAATGGACATGTGAAACGACAGGGGATGCCTACTGGAAGCCTTCCTCTGACTGGGATCTAATCACGGTAAAACGAGGTAGTGGTTATGATAAGCCATATCAAGGAGAAAGAGATCCCCATAAATATCCAAACTATGGCGACCTCCATCCAGATGAGGCCGCCATAGGAGCTTATGGGTGTGCTACTGAAAACAGCCCCCCAGGACCATGCAAAGGTAAATACTGCAACCCCCTACTTATAAAATTCACTGAAAAAGGAAAACAAAATCGTTTAAGTTGGCTTAAAGGAAATAAGTGGGGTTGGCGTGTATCCAGTCCACCGAGAGACCCTGGGTTCATTTTTACAATCAGGCTGACTGTGACAGAACAGGGTCCCCCAATAGTACCAGCTCCCCCACAAGTCCCGGCTGTACCAGCTCCACCAACTCCACAGCCCAGAACAGTGAGACCTTCCCTATCGACCTTAGTTTCCCCACCGCCCCTAGATACAAAAAGCCGTCTAGTCAGTCTAGTTCAAGGAGCTTTTTTGGTGTTGAATAGGACTAATCCTAATATGACTCAATCATGTTGGTTATGCTATGACTCTAGGCCCCCTTATTATGAAGGAATTGCTCAGATCAGGACTTATAATACTACTTCAGATCATTCTCAATGCCTTTGGGGAAAAAACAGAAAGCTGACTCTGGAAGCAGTTTCAGGAAGTGGACTCTGTTTAGGCCAGGCGCCTCAGGATAAACGGCACCTTTGTAATCAGACCCAGAACATCCAGCCTAGCAAAAGTGGTCAGTATCTGGTGCCTCCCATAGACACAGTATGGGCTTGCAATACCGGTCTCACTCCTTGTGTATCTCTATCTGTTTTTAATAGTTCCAAAGACTTCTGCATTTTAGTTCAGCTTATTCCTAGACTCCTGTATCATGATGATAGCTCCTTTTTAAATAAGTTTGATCATCGGGTCCGTTGGAGAAGAGAGCCCATTACCTTAACCCTGGCAGTACTTTTGGGATTGGGAGTAGCAGCGGGAGTAGGTACAGGGACCGCTGCCTTAATTCAGACCCCCCAATACTATGAAGAATTACGTACAGCTATGGACATTGATATTAGAACTATAGAACAGTCTATAACTAAATTAGAAGAATCTTTAACTTCCCTGTCTGAAGTAGTGCTGCAAAATAGGAGGGGATTAGACTTATTGTTCCTTAAAGAAGGAGGACTTTGTGCTGCCCTAAAAGAAGAATGTTGTTTTTATGTTGATCATTCAGGAGTAATCAAAGACTCTATGGCCAGACTTAGAGAACGCCTAGATATGCGTAAAAGAGAGAGAGAAAGCCAACAAGGATGGTTCGAAAGCTGGTTTAATAAGTCCCCTTGGCTTACCACTCTCCTCTCCTCCATAGCAGGACCCTTAATTATACTTATGCTTTTGCTCACTCTCGGCCCCTGCATTCTTAATAAGTTAGTGGCTTTTGTCAGAGAAAGAATAAATACAGTGCAAGTTATGGTATTAAGGCAACAATATCGGGTCCTTCAGGAAGCCGGTACCCAGCTCTAAGATTAGAGCTTCTCCCTAAAAGAAGGGGGGAATGAAAGAGTTAAAATTACTGGACACCTGAACTCTCCATGAACTCTTCAGCTCAGAGTTCTCTTACCCCTCCCATCCAGAGATAGTTCCCGGAGCACTCCTGAACTTTTTACCCCAAGGTACCCCCTCCCAATTGGAAACTGCTCCAGGAACATTTTTTAGATAAGGGGTCTCCTGGAAAAAACCTAGTCCTACCCCTCCCAACTGAAGACTATGCCAAGAACATTTTTGAGATAGGGGCCTCCTGGTAATACATTGCCAAAATATAGGACACGACCCCTTGGTTATGTAAAGCCCCTTGGCAGAACACCTTGGTGACGTAAAACTTGTACTTTTTACCTGGCTATTTCCTATAAAAGCTTGTGAAAAGTTTGGGCTAATTGCCGAATCTCCTCTGCACCTTGCAGGCTGCATGAGATCCGACCCCAGATATCTGGTATATGTGCTTTCTGTCTGCTTTCTTGTCGTTGCTGTATTAAATCTTACTCTCTATACATCTTAAGTATCGGTCTCAGTGTCTTCTTGGGTGCGCGGCTGACCCGAGGCTTGAGTAAGTGCCTCCCTTTGGGAGTTTTGGAGTCTTTCATATCTTGGGTATTCTAAGTTTCTGGGTTAATATCCACTTATCAGTGAGTGCATATTATGTGAGTTCTTTTGTGATTGGGTTACCTCACTCAGGATGATACCCTCCAGATCCATCCATTTGCCTAGGAATTTCATAAATTCATTCTTTTTAATAGCTGAGTAGTACTACATTGTGCAAATCTCAGCCTGTTTATCCTTTGTGTAAAGAAAGGCCACTGATTTGTTTGAGCTAATTTTATATCTAGCCATTTTGTTGAAGTTGTTTATCAGGTTTAGGAGTTCTCTGGTGAAATTTTTAGGGTCACTTAAGTATAAGATCATATCATCTTGAAATAGAAATATTTTGACTTTTTCCTTTCCAATTTGTATTCCTTTGATCTCCTTTTGTTGTCTAATTGCTCTGGCTAGAACTTCAACTAGTATAATGAATAGGTAAGAAGTGAGTGGGCAGCCTTGTCTAGTTCCTGATTTTAGTGGGATTGCTTCAGGTTTCTCTTCATTTAGAAATGTTCCTGAACAGGACACCAGTGGCTTATGCTCTAAGATCAAGTATCAACAAGTAGGAACTCACAAAATTGCAAAGCTTCTTAAGGCAAAAGACACTGTCAATAGGACAAAACAGCAACCAACAGATTGGGAAAAGATCTTTACCAATCCTATATCAGATAGTGGGCTAGTATCCAATATATACAAACAACTCCAGAAGTTAGACTATAGAGAATCAAATAATCCTATTAAAAATGTGATTCAAAGCTGAACAAAGAATTTTCAACTGAGGAATATTGAATAGCCAAGAACAGCTAAGGAAATGTTCAACATTCTTACTCATCAGGGAAATGCAAATCAAGACAACCCTGAGATTCCACCTCACACCAGTCAGGATGGCTCAGATCAAAAACTCAGGTGACAGTTGATGCTGGCAAGGATGTGGAAAGAGGAACACTCCTCCATTGTTGGTGGGATTGAAAGTTGGTACAATCACTCTGGATATCAGTCTGGAGGTTCCCTAGAAAATTCAACATGGTATGACCAGAGGACCCATCAATACCCCTCCTGGGCATATACACAGAAGATGCTCCAATATGTAATAAGGACACATGTTTCACTCTGTTCATAGCAGCCTTATTTATAACAGACAGAAGCTGGAAAGAACTCAGATGTCCTTAAGCAGAGGAATGGATACAGGAAATGTGGTACATTTACACAATGAAGTACTACTCAGCTACTAAAATAATGTATTTATTAAATTCTTAGGCAAATGGATGGAACTATACAATTATATTACTTGCTATGTGTCTGTATTCTGGCTTATAGCTTCTGTCTTTAAATTTATGTGCACTTATAAATTTATTCCCTTTTCTCTAGATTTCTTAATGTGTTGGAGTTTAAGTTTTCAAAACATTAACTGACAATCATTTGTATTTCATTTGAGTCTGTTGTCACAATTCCTTTTTATCTATAATTGTATTAATTTGTGATTTCTCTCCTTCTCCTGGTTCATTTGGCAAGAAATTACTCAACAGAGTCTTTTCAAAGAATTAGCTCTATCTCTGTTTAATACTGTGTATTGTTATTTTACCCTATATTTTGTTAATTTCTTCTCTAATCTTTATCATTTCTTGCTGTTTACTGGGCTTGGGTCTGATTTCTTGTTGTTTTACTTTTGAGAGCTTTATGATTTTTAATGTGAGCATTTCTAGCTATAGGGTTCCCTCTAAGAACTGCTTTGGCTGTATCCCACAGAACCTGGTAGGTTGTGTTATTATTTTCATTTGATTCTAGATATTTTTCAATTTCTCCTTAATTTCCTCAATGATCTACTCTTTATTCCAAAGTCTCCAAGTATTTTATGTATTCTCTGATGTTAGTCCAGATATTGAATTCTAGTTTTATCCCACTATGGGTCTCATAGAATGCAGAAACTTATTTGAATTTTAATATAGTGAGGGTTATATTGCTGGCAATAATATGGTTAAATTTTAGAGAAAGTCCCATGCAGTGCTGAAAAGAGTATATATTCCTTATATGTTGAGTGAAATATGCAGATGTCAGTTAAATGTATTTCATATGTAGGATATTTTGGCACTAATGTTTCATTGTTTACATTTTTATAAGTAGTTCTATCCAAATGTAAGAATGGAGTACAGTGTTCTTCCAATACTTTTGTCCAAATTTCTATGGTTATTTTGTTTGTTGGTTTGGGAGAGTTTTCATTTACTTTTTTGTCTGTTCATTTTCTTTTTCCTTTTTTTTTTTATTTATATGAATACATTGTAGCTGTCTTTGGACACACCAGAAGAGGGCATCAGATCTCATAACGGATGGTTGTGAGCCACCAAGTGGTTGCTGGGAATTGAACTCAGGACCTCTGATAGAGCAGTTAGTGCTCTTAACCAATGAGCAATTTCTCCAGCCCCCTCATTTCCTTTTTAATAACCCTAGGGGTTTCTTAGGATTTGATGCTAAATATTTACAATATGCATGTTCTCTGTGTCACTTGTTCATTTTGTTATTAAGCCCTATGTTGAAGCCTACATTTTCAGATATGATGTTTATAGCTTCAGTTTGGTTGGTAGTTTGAATTCTGCACTTTGACTCTCAGTTTATATATCTTTTAACTAGCTGTGCAAGTTTTGTGGAGACAGAAAACAGATCATGTTCCTGAATTTACTCTTATACTCTAGTCTTAATTGGTGAATCAACGTGTTATTTCCATTCAAGATTGTTGTTTAAGTGAATTATAGATTGTTTACTGTTTTGTTGTTTGCTGTTCAGGTTGGCTCTTTAACTGGTAATTCTTTTCTTTCCTCACTAATAGTGTTGAAGATTTATTGGTTTGCTGTATTGCCCATAATTTTCCCCTCACAATTCATCAGCTTATTGCTTGCATTCATGGAATGTAATCTTTCTTGTGTTCTGTATACTGTTTTTTTTTTTTTTGTTCTTTTAGATTCTTCATTTAAAAAATACTTATGCAGTAGTAACTTAGTTGTTATGCATTAGCTAACTTGCACTTTTTTTAGAATATTCTTTTTTCTCTGTTTATCTTAACTGAGAAACATTGCTGGTATAAGATTCTTAGTAGATGGTTATTTACTTTTTAGACTGGAAACAGACCAATCCATGATATCTGTTTCCTGTTTCTGCCTTTGTTGTTTGACGTATCTCCCTTACATCTTTATATTTGTATTTTTATAACTTAATTATGTCTCACGAAGAAATTCTTATCTACTCCTTTTGGCAGGTGCAGTAGCTGCAGGACAGGATGTCAGGTTGGATTGTGGAAGAAGTTTGCTAGTATGTAGAGTAGATTCTGCCTATGAGTGAGTGGTGTTGGGAGTAGGTTGATTAAGTGATACATACAGCAGCCCAGGACCCTCTGCCTTCCTAAGTAGAATCTCCCACTCACTAAGATGTTATTTCCCTATGGTCTCTAAAAATTCCAATTTATGATTTTAGAAGAGGAAATTAAAATGCTAAAATTTGTGGAAGATTTTTTAAAATTATTTTTAATTTTCATCAGATTATATTAACTATAAATATTAGTTGGACTCAGTGTGCTATTTCCATAAATGCATAGAATACATACCAAACTTAAATATGGATAAAATTCAAATACTTTTTCTATTACCAATTCCTGTCCTAATCTCTATTCTACTTTCATGTCTTTTCTTTTTTCTTCTTAACTTTCCACATTAAGAGAGAACATATATGTGTCTCTCACTGCCTGACTTATTCTACCTAACATGGATCTTCTAACTTTTTAAAATTCAATTTTTAAAATATTGCATGGAAAACTTGAAATAATAAATCTAGTTAGAAAATATCTTCAAAATGCAGGTGATGAGACTTTATTCTAAGGGGTGAGTAATAACACTCCACAGCATCAGATCTTGCTGATGGTACTCTTGGGGTGCCAGGTACTGACTGTGCTGCCAATGAATGATTTTTGTCTATAGGCAACAATTGTATAATGCAGATGCAAGCATTCTTCCCAATTCATAAGTGAGGAAATACTGTAAGATACCCAATATTTCTTCATGAGAAAGGAAAGAAAAAAGGTCATACCAGATAATACAGTCTATGAGTAACTGCAACTGTGTGATTGACAGGCAAGAAAGAGTATCAGCAAGTAAGAGATTCTGAACGACTAGGTTAGAAATGAAGAGCTGATTCTTGGAGTGTATTTGAGATAATGAAAACAGAAAAAGAGAGGCCTGGGGATAAAAGGCAGAAAAACACAAGATAAAAAGATAGTCAAACTGAATTGCTATGAAGAAGCATTTGGGAAATTTAAAAGCAAACTAACTTTCATCATGTCCATATTACTAAACTGTCAAGCAAAATAAAGACAAAAAGACAAAAGAGTTCAGAATAGAGTTACCTACAATATGAATGTGGATCTCCATTCTGAGCTAAACAAAGAATTCTCACCTGAGGAATACTGAATGGCTGAGAAGCACCTGAAAAAATGTTCAGCATCCTTAATCACCCTGAGATTCTACCTCATACTGGTCAGAATGGCTAAGATCAAAAATTCAGGTGACAGCAGATGCTGGTGAGGATGTGGAGAAAGAGGAACACTCCTCCATTGTTGGTGGGATTGCAAGCGTGTACAACCACTCTGGAAATCAGTCTGGCAGTTCCTCAAAACATTGGACATAGTACTACCAGAGGATCCCACAATACCTCTCCTGGGCATATATCCAGAAGATGTTCCAACCAGTAAGAAGGACACATGCTCTACTATATTCTACTATGTTCATAGCAACCTTATTTATAATAGCCAGAAGCTGGAAAGAACCCAGAACTCAACAGAGGAATGGATACAGAAAATGTGGTACATTTACACAATGGAGTACTACTCAGCTATTAAAAAGAATGAATTTATGAAATTCCTAGTCAAATGGATGGACCTGGAGGGCATCATACTGAGTGAGGTAACACAATCACAAAAGTACTCACATGATATGTACTCACTGATAAGTGGATATTAGCCCAGAAACTTAGAACACCCAAGATATAAGATACAATTTGTGAAACACATAAAGCTAGGGAAGAATGAAGACCAATGTGTGGATACTTTGCCCCTTCTTGGAATTGGGAGCAAGACACCCATGGAAGGAGCTACAGAGACAGAGTTTGGAGCTTAGACGAAAGGATGAACCATCTAGAGGCTGCCATACCCGGAGATCCATCCCATAATCAGCCTCTAAACACTGACACTACTTCATACACTAGCAAGATTTTGCTGAAAGGACCCTGATATAGCTGTCTCATGTGAGACTATGCAGGCACAGAAGTGGATGATCACAGTCTGCTATTGGATGGATCACAGGGCCCCCAGTGGAAGAACTGGAGGAAGTACCCAGGGAGCTAGGGAGATCTGCAACCCTATAGGTGGAACAACAATATGAACTAACCAGTACCCTCCCCCCTCCCCCCAGAGCTCGTGTCTCTAGCTGCATATGTATCAGAAGATGGCCTGGTTGGCCATCAGTGGAAAGAGAGGCCCATTGGTCGTGCAGACTTTATATGCTTCAGTACAGGGGAACACCAGGGCCAAGAGGTGGGTGTGTGTGTGGGGGGGGGGAGTGGGTGTAGGAGGGTGTAGGGGACTTTTGGGATAGTATTGGAAATGTAAATCAAATAAATACCCAATAATAATAAAAAAGGAAAAAAAGAGAATAAATTATTCCATTTATTCATGAAGTATGTTTCCTTCAAAGAAAACTTGTTTTAAATTTACCCCATTCGTTTTGCAAAGCTGATTTACATCTAATCAAAGATAAATTTAATTAGTCATACAGACATGGAGGGAGGGAGGGGGGATGGAGAGAGGGGAGGAAGGAAAGGATGAATGAGGAAGGAAGAAAAGGAAGTGAAAATACAAAAGAATTATTTATCCTCTATTGTATAAGTATGTATGTTGGTTATATTTTTACTAAATATTTTATGTATAGTATTTAATTATGGTTGTATCAATTAACATCAAAAGTAGTTTAAATAATTAAGCAATTACAAGCATCAAATAATTTTGAATGAGTCTATTCAGCAAAGACTTCACTATTTCAGTGTTTTTACTCTAGCAGTAATTAAAAATATTTGCATTGGACATGTCTTTCATTCAACGGGAGAAACCTTTTATAATGTAATTCATCTCCTTGACATAGTAAATGAAAGAGAAATGAAATTATTTGTCATAAAATGCTGAGATAAATATGTGAATCAAAGTAGGAACAAATCCTTTTCATCATTCTCAAATGAAAACAGTTCAAAAAACAGAAGTATTTAATTATAAAATGTGATTTTATGAAACACTTAAGTATAATAGCTAATTAAAGGTGAGCAAATAGTGAAGTATAATAAAATAACATCCCAAAGAAGTTTATCACCCATACAATTAAACTTAGAAAGAAAAATTTCCAAAATGTTTACTGGAAAATATACATATTTACATTTCAGATGTTGTGCCCCTTCCTGGTTTCTTCTTTGCAAACCTTACCTCATTCCCTCTCCCTCCTGCCTCTATGAGCATGTTCCCACCTACTCCCACCTCACTGCCTTGGTATCCCTAGCAAATAAGGAGCTGTTTATAATAACTGGCTTTGGACCCAGTTATTATAAACCCAATGGTGGGGGTCAGGCTTTGAGTAGCTGTGAATGAAGAGACTTTGTAAACATATGAGCCTTTCTACTACTATGTGAAAATGGAAATGATGGGCTAGAGACTGGAATATGATCATTGTCCCTCCAAAGATTATTCTTATACTAGAGCCTTTCTGCATCCACATCCCAGTCTGGTGTGTTCAAGCTCTTTCAGGCACCTGTCTAACATGCTGTGGGTTATCTTTAGAGCCTTTGTCTTTTCTGTTGTCACCAGGTTATGGGTCTTCACAGAACAAACAAAACATCCATGGGCTTCTCTCTTAAAGATAAGCAGCATCTCAGCATTTATGTCTCTGTTAAAGAAAATGATACTACCTCAGTGGCTTCTTAACTCTTTCTTAACTAAGGTCTCTGGTAAATTAGTTTTGCAT
Organism: Mus caroli; assembly: GCF_978045245.1. NCBI lineage: Eukaryota > Metazoa > Chordata > Mammalia > Rodentia > Muridae > Mus > Mus caroli. The sequence goes on along the minus strand of NW_028227256.1, from coordinate 28,546,827 downwards.
AGTTTTTCAAAGGAAAGTCTACCTGAGACTCCTGTTTTATGAGAATGTCTCTGTTCCAACACTGAAAACAGATTAATCACTACTGTAGTTCAAAGTCTGAGGCTCATTTAAATTTCCCAGACAACGAATACACCCAAAAGGGAGGTTCATTTTATTTTCATACCGTAATGCACAGTCAATGTTGAGTTCATGAGACTACTAATTTAGATAAATTTGTAATGGAGCTTCAGTGAAAACTCTGACAGAAAACTTTGCCTGCATAAGGGAGGCAGGGGTAGCTATTTTGCAAAATGATTTGGGCTACTTTAACAAATTTTGGTTCCTTAGAAGCCTTAGTATAAGCCTAAACTGTCTCCATTTACTATATTCAGTTTCTATAAAAGTGAAGTAAACTTATATATGTATGTATTTCTGTGTTTGTGTTTAAAAATTATACTTTTAACCAAATTTCCATGCTATAAAGATTCACTGAAATCAATGCACAAATAGAGACAAAGCTGTTTTTCCATGGGTAGAGGAAGGCTGGTAGTTAGATAGCATTTAAACTTTTACCACATAGAACTTGTCGACCTGTTTAGGATTTACAGAGTTGCAAAATAGTAGAAGATGAGAATTATAGCCTAAAGGTTGTAGGGTATGTGTGACCAATGCACGTCATACTACTTAATATTCCCACCCTTGAATATTCTGTCAATACATGCCTTCAAGATAGGAATAAGTACTAGAGGCTTGGTTTTCCATTACGACTACTTGTTACACAGTACAGTTTCAAAAATATGGAATATTAAATTAATACAAGGTATATTTTTAAAATCGCGGTTATACTCAATGTATATTACCATTCTGTTTTCTTTATCCAAGTATGTTTGTTCATAACAAAAAATAATTTAATGAAGATGCACTCATATATACTAATAATTGCATAAATAAATTATATTTTCCTAAAATGTTCTAAAAAGAACACTGATATGTTAATGTTAGGAATGTATTAAAGCTTGAAAGGAAAGATATTAAAGCTCAAATTCTATTGTAGGGGGACTATTGGACATCAGATAATCAATGTATTCTTGTGGTTTCTTTTCTTTCTTTTCTTTAATTGATTAAAATTTGAAACATACAAGATCATTTTCATTTGAAAGCTACACTTAGAAAAAAATTCATAATGTTTGCGAAACCTTGGTTGTATTCCAGAACTTGAAGGTAAGACACCATTGCATTGCTGAAGATACCACATGATCTAGATTCAGGAGTTGGGAGAATCAATGCTAGTAGATATGATCTAATAGCCCCTTCCCTAGGGACTGGCTCTCAGACCATCAGAAAATGCCCTACAAGCTGTCAAGTTAAAGAAGAAATCAGTAATTGTACCCAGATATATTGCCTATGAACAACAATTGCTGGCAGAGAAAGACATCCCAAATGATGTAATAGTGGTATTTTTATACTAGAGATAATCAACAGCTGTCTGGTTGTACTTACATCTGTCTAATGGTATGAAATCCATGCCCATTCTTGTAAATCTGGTCAACTATGGCTGAGAAGTCATGGTCCTTGAGAAGAATTTTCTATGTTTGCAAACTAATGTTACTCATAATTATTATCTAAATACTAATTCTTTTTTATTAGATATTTTCTTTATTTACATTTCCAATGTCATCCCCTTTCCTGGTCTCCCTCCAAAAAGCTCCTCCTCTTATCCCCTCCCCTCTTCCCCTGCTCACACACCCACCCACTCCCACTTCCTGGCCCTGGCATTCCCCTACACTGGGGCATAGAGCCTTCAAAGGACCAAGGGCCTCTCCTCCCATTGATGACTGAATCCTCTGCTGCATATGTAGCTGGACCCATGAGTCCCACTTGGTTGGTGGTTTAGCCCATCGCACACATAGTAGAAAGGCCACATATACGTGGAAGCTGACCAACACCCTACTCAATGATAACTTGATCAAGGAAGAACTAAAGAAACAAATTAAAGACTTTTTAGAGTTTAATGAAAATGAAACCACAGCATACCCAAACTTACGGACACAATGAAAACAGTCCTAAGAGGAGAACTCATAGCTCTGAGTGCTTCCAAAAAGAAACTGGAGAGAGCATACACTACCAGACTGACAGCACACCTGACAGCTCTAGAACAAAAAGAAGCAAATTCACTCAACAGGAATAGACTGAAAGAAATAATCAAACTCGAGGCTGAAATCAATCAAGTGGAAACAGAAAGAACTATACAAAGAATCAACAAAACCAGGAGCTGGTTCTTTGAGAAATTCAACAAAATACATAAATTCTTAGCCAGACTATCTAGAGGGCACAGAGACAGTATCCTAATTAACAAAATCAGAAATGAAAAGGGAGACATAACAACAAAAACTGAGAAAATCCCCCCCCAAAAAATCATCAGATCCTACTACAAAAGCCTATACTCAACAAAACTGGAAAACCTGGATGAAATGGATAATTTTCTAGACAGATACCAGGTACCAAAGTTAAATCAGGATCAGATTAATGATCTAAACTGTCCCATATCCCCCTAAAGAACTAGAAACAATCATTAATAGTCTCCCAACCAAAAAAGCCCAGAAACATATGTGTTTAGTGCAGAGTTCTATTAGACCTTCAAAGAAGATCGAATACCAATACTCCTCAAACTAAATACTAATTTTTATACTCACAGTTAAGTATGGCTCTGAAATCTCACAAAAGAAAACATATTTTACAAAAGATTGAGACAATTGCAGAAGTCCACAACTGTTGAAAATGTAAAGAATATGTGCCGGTAAGATAGTCAACTCTGACAGATACATCTGCAAGGTAGCCTCTACATCTAAGGCTCAAGGAACATCAAGGAAGAGTGGGAGTAAAGATTGTAGGAGACAGAAACCAGGACACCAGGTGAAAGATAGAGTCCCTTAGAGACAACAGGAAAAAACAGCCAACAATATGGTTGCCTGAAGCAGGTGGGCATACTGACAGTGTAAGTCAATGTGCAAATAATGATGGGAAATTTCACAAAGTCCCAATGCTAGATGAAGTATTATACATAGTCAATGGGTGCTGAGACAAGAATCATTTTCTTCATAAGAGTTCCCACATAGGTTGTTCAATACTATGGTCAGCACTGAATGCTTGATTGTGTGTGTGTTTATGTGTATGTGTATGCATGTGCAAGTGTATGTGTGGTATGACGTATTACACATCTTTAATAATAATAATTAAAGAAAAAATCACAAGTTTAGGAGGGAGAGGCCCAGAAATGAAGTTTTTGAAAGAAATAAACTAAAAAAAGGAACTAAAATTGCCATAATGCTATTGATACAGAGAGGAATCTACTATAAATATGTCTTGTATAAGAGATAGAGATTTTGCATTATTTAAGAAATTGTCATAGAGTGATACTTCTCTTGGCTTAAGTCATAGACCCTTGAGCTCCTATTTATCTTGGAAAATACTTTCAAGAAAAGCAATTACTCAATCCTTGGACTATGAATGTCTGCTTTCTGTTTGTATTACTTTTATGCTATAGCATAATGGCTATTTATAAAAGTACAGGCAGAGCTATAGAAATAATAATAAATACAATGTTTTGCTTAAAAAAATGTTTCCTGTAGATATCAAATATAAAACCAAGTATAAATTGAAAAAATTAAAATTGAAACTAGTGATTTTTAAGTCACATATACTAACATGTATTTACATATATTTGCATAAAATACAAACATATTTACATATATTTGAATATTTATATATAGTACATATATTTTCATACAGTAAATAAGTGGTTAATTCTTATAACTATAAAATAAGTCGTATAAAATCAGCATTTTGTTGGTAGTGTTAATAACATCTGAAGAAAGAAGGTGCTGAAAGAAACTACAAAAAGAATGGAATTTATTTTCATGCTGACTTTCTCAATAAAAATTTCTAAGTTATTATCAGTTTAACTAGGATTCATAATCTTTTTGTAACAGTCATCTAAATGTAGCTTACAAAGTACAATTCAAATGATTGGAAATGACAGTGAATTGATACTGAGACCCAACTGATTTTATTGGTGATTTCAATACAATATCATTATAGTAAATATGGTGGAAATGTATCAATGTCTTTTTAGACAAGGCTGAACCTTCAAATTTACAAATAGATTATTTACAGACAGTTTTTTTTATCACAAATATAACAGAGAAGGTTTTAATTTTCACACTAAATGAGGAAAGTGCCCCCCGGTGGAAATATGTCAAAATAAAAGTTTTGCTGGAGAACCTATAGAATTCCATAAAATAATATCACTGTCCATCTCAAGTATAAAAGAAAACCTATCACAAAATTAAAGGTTTGAGCTCGTAGTGGGAAATTAGCAATGTTTCTGTGGTCAAAATTAATTAGCATTTTACATAGGGTTATGCAAAATATCTTCAAATGTTTGAAGCTACTCTTCACAGTAGAAAGTATGCCCGATACTCAAATAATTGAAATATAATTAAGCAATAGTTAACACTGCTGAATGAATATCTTAGTAATTTAATATTAAGGTGTAAACACCTATATAACCAAATTCAAACTAGTATGAGACAGAAGAGTTTAAACAGCATCCAGTTTCAAAGTTTAGACAGTTTAAAAGAGTCCAGACATGGACTTTAAATGTTATATGCAATTTTCAGAAAAATATTTCATTGGATGTATTCGATCATTTCACTGGGTTCATGAAAAGCTTTAAGGATAAGGTCATTAAAATTTTCCATATATATTCTGCATCAAAATGGCATATATATATTAGATATTACATGAAAAATTCTGGAGATTGATTACTACAGATATCAAGATATTTTTATTATGTCCTATTGAACACAAAAATTCTGTATTCAGAAACAATATTCAAAATCCACATGAAGTCTATGTAAGCTCTTACTTTAAGGACCTTGTCATAATGGTGTGACATATAACTGAAAGGATTAAAAAATAAAATATTTGAACATCTGGCTCAAAGGAATAGAGTTATTCTCAATCTCTGCCGTGAAGGAAGGCCTTTAAAGAATTTCCATTACTCCAAAGATTTATCATGGTTCTCAGTTGCCAGAGAAGGCATGCATGACAAAACACTAGAAATTAAATAATTTAATGAAATTTGATATATTACTAAAATGAACAAAGAGCAGTAATTAATAAATTATAAATTATACATTGTTTTGGTTTTAAATTACAAATGATGGACTATCTTCCATAATTAGTAATTTTTTTTATCTTTTCACTTGAAAAATGGTGAAATTTTACTATTATGAAATATTCAGATAATTCTGTAATTCTTAGTAGATTCCATCCTGTCCCCTACAACTTATTCAGATCAAAAATTTAAATTTTCAGTATTCTCTATCATAAAACTTTTCACACATAAAGGTTGAATTCTCCTATAACTTGTGTTTTAAAGCATATAATTCTGGAACAGATCTTCAGCTGAGGTGTGTCTGCCATGAGGGGACATTACGTGACAGTACCATCACAGATCTTAAGCGGGAAGGAAGCATTTAACAAGTTCATTTTTTACTTATTCATAAGCAAAAGTTTGACTCTGCATGCATCAGAAAATGTTTACACAGCATGACGTTGACACCTTTATTCTAGTCTTCTGATTATGCTTATGTCCATTTGAAAGTCAATGATAACATCAGCTACTATATTTCTAAGTTTATTTCATATTCTCCTTAAACAACTTAAAAATAACACACTATTATAAGGGCTAACTTCCCTGTAGTCGTTCAAGAGGTATAAAAAAATAAACAGTGAAGTGAAAACTAGACATCTTCAGCTAATCTCATATCTCTATGTAAATGTGAAAGTGCATAAGTTACTCAATTTAGGAATACTTGCTTCATAACATATAAGTTGGACATCACCTGAGCAGTGGTATAGGGTATATTATCCTTGCCTATGTGATATATCACATGTGTTATATGTAAGTTATTCATAAGCCAAAATTCCAAGAGGTTCAATGGCTCATAAGAGTGTGTAGAAATAGTGCCCTATTGAAATGGCTCAGCAAGTAAGGGTACTTACCTGTAAGCCTGAGCACCTGAGCTGGATTTCTGAAAGGTCATGGCATAAAAGAATCATGGATAAACGAGAGAGAGAGAGAGAGAGACAGAGAGACAGAGAGACAGAGAGACAGAGAGACAGAGAGACAGAGAGACAGAGAGAGAGAGAGAACAAGACAGGTAAAAACTATTCATATCATCTACTTGGCAGGGACCACTGTATACCTGTGACAGGTTCCTCACTGGACACTAGATGTATTGCCATTGACTAAGCTGGATGCCTAGTTTTGTGTCTACTTAAGACATGCTAGAGTCACTTTGCAAGATGGAACCTCAATTGAGAAAATGTCCTCACCAGATTGTTCTGTGAGCAAGCCTAGGGTATAGTTTCTTGATTGATAGTTGATGCAAGAAGGCTAGGTTCACTGTCAGCAGTGCTACCTCTAATCAGAAGACTTGAATTTCAGTCTTCAGAACCCATATCAGGCAACACACAGTCTCTATAATTCAACTCCAGGACAACCAACATTCTCCAGTGACCTCTTTGGACATTCACATACATGTAGCTTTCACTTACATGGATGTACACATGTATGCATAAATTAAATAAAAATAGATCTTAACTAAATTAAAGACCAAAAGAAAATGCTGAAAATGCAAGACTGAGGAAGGAAATGGTCTACACAGGACAATTCTGAAGCCTAGCAATAGATTTCTCAGCAAAAACATAAAGACCAGAATGCAGACAGGCAGCCTTCATGGAACTAATTTTATTAGCAGTCATTCCAACTACTGGAAGAAAAGTCTTAACTAGCAAAACTGTCCTTCAGAAGAAAAGGGGTGTCTGTTGTCAATTGGCGAGTATCACATTTACATAGTCAGACTTTTTAGCAGCTGAGATTATTCTTGACATTAATAATCTACTCAGAAAAATAGCAGTCACTAGGCAACCTGAAGGCCTGCACTAAGAAACCCATTTCTGACCTACTCAGCTCAACGCTGTCACATCCACATCTCAGTTGAGCATTGCAAATACTTCAACCCAATTTATACAGCTGATAAACAAAACAAAACAAAACAAAACAAAACCAATAACAACAAACAAACCCAGAGCTTTGAAATAACACTGGACCATAAATCCCAATGCAACAACACAAAGACTTTCTCAGTAAGACTCTTTCTCTGCTTGCTTAAATAATAAAGACAATAATGGACAAATGGAACCTCATGAAATCAGAAAGTTCTGTAAGACAAAAGAAGCTGCTTTGAGTGAGGAGACAGTCAAGGAATGGAAGGAAATCTTTGCCAGCTGTACATCTGACAGGATTAGTATCTAAAAGAAATAGAATAGAACTCATTAAAATCAATGTCAAGAAAACAAACAACCCAATAAAAATGTGCCACTGAACAGATCAGAAAGTTCTCAAGAGGAAAATATACAAATGGCTAATTAACATTTTTTAAACTGTTCAACGCCATTAACCATCAGTGAAATGCAAATTAAATTTACTTTGTGAGTCTGTCTCATCCCTGTCAAAATGTCCATTACCAAGAAAACAAATGAAAATAAATGTGGGGAAGGGAGAACCCTTGTCTAGTGTTGGTAAATGTGGAAGTGGTACTTTCATTTTGGAAATCAATGTAGGTTTTTTTAAATAACTAAAAGTAGTCTATCATGTGGTCTAGCCATACCATTCCGGGACATCTATATGTAGGTACAGGGATCTATATATTACTATGTATTACTACAAAGGGACCTTTACACCCATGTGTATTGCTCCTCCATTCATAATTGCTAAAAAGGAAATCAGCCTTGATGTTTATCAGTTGGTGAACGAATAATGAAAATGTGATACTTTTTTATATTATTATTATTAGATATTTTCTTTATTTACATTTCAAATTCTATCCTGAAAGTCCTCTATGCCCCTTACCACCCACTCCCACTTCTTGGCCCTGGCGTTCCCCTGTACTGGGGCATATAAAGTTTGCAAGACCTAGGGGCCTCTCTTCCCAATGATGGTCAACTAGGCCATCTTCTGCTACATATGCAGCTAGAGACACGAGCTCTGAGGGTACTGGTTAGTTCATATTGTTGTTCCACCTATAGGGTTGCAGACCCCTTCAGCTCCTTAGGGAATGCAATTCAGCTGTAAGGAAAAGGGAAACACAATAAAGTGAAATCCATGGGAAAATGAATGGAACTGAAAAACTATTATACCAAGTAGATAACTGAGATACAGAAAAACAAATGGCCTAGTCCTCTGCCTCTTTTTTAGGAATTATGGTTCTGAATTTTCATGTTTGTGTGCTTAATTTGAAAGTTTTGTAGGGGTCAAATGTCAAAAGTAAGAGATTATGAAGAGCTATGTAGAAGACTACTACTATGTGTGCTACTTTAAAATGTTATTTAAAAGTACAGGATTTGGAGCCAGTCAAGAGTGCCTTTTGCTCTTGCAAGAGAATTGACGGTTGGTTCCCAGCACCCACAGCAGGTACTGTAACTCCAGCTTCAGAGGATCTGACACCCTAGAATCTAAATCTCAGTATACTTATTCATTGTTACATTCACTCCAGTACTGACTTCCTTGACAGGTTTAGAAACCTGGAAACAGTCCTGAGGTGAAGAGTTTCACGGAAACTTAGTCTCCTGGAACTGTGGCATCCCAGAGCATATGTGTTCTTCCTTTCAGTATTGTTTTGTTATAGGTGCTTCCAAACAATGACTTGCCAAATACCCAAGCAAAATCGAACTTTGCTTCCTGGCCTTCATCAATGCCCTTGAGCCAACCCTGGGCCTGGAATTCAGTAAGAATGTTGCCTATTCAGTGACATTCAGAATTGCCTTTAGTATTGTAAGAGAGATAGTGAAAGAAATCAGGCTTTACTATCTACTATATAGAGTTAGAAATCTCAGGGCAAGCTTAGCAAAGTAAATTTAGAGTTCTTATTATAGTTATGTACAGCAGACTACATCACTTATTAGTAGAAAGTTACCCCACACTATCACTTAGAATAAAAGCCAAGTATCTCCCATATACAGGAATTTACAATGGTTTAGGAAGTAGATCGGGCTGTGGTTTTAGAGTATTGCATTATTCATGAGAAGGTTAGCTAGAGCAGAACTCCCTAATTAGAACCATGACTTGGGCGTGAAAGCCTTTGCCCCAGGAGTGTAAAGACCTCACAGCTGGCTTCTGAGAATGTAGCTGACCTTAGATAGAGCTGACTTTGTCTCAGCTGTTTTATTGCCCAGTTCCTGCCAGTCTTTGTGTTTACATTCCTCTGTTTTGTGTAAGAGTCATCAAGCAGCCTGTAACCTCATTGTACCTTGCCGATGTGTCACCTAACTTTCCTATTTTCTTCTGTATAAAAAGTTTGATGCTCAATTTTCTTTATTTACATTTCAAATAAACAAATTACATTCAGATTCAGCACACTCCTTTGTGTCCTGTCTGTTTGTCACCCCATTCCCGCCAACTCTATGCTCATCTGTCTGAGACTCTGATTGGCACGGATTGAGAAGGGCCACAGAGAGAGAGAGAGGGTGGGGTGAGTGAGGTAACACAATCACAAAGGAACTCACACAATATGTACTCACTGATAAGTAGATATTAGCCCAAAAACTTAGGATACCCAAGATATAAGATACAATTTGTTAAACGCATGAAACTCAAGAAGAACGAAGACCAAAGTGTGGACACTGTGCCTCTTCTTAGAAATGGGAACAAAACACCCATGGAAAGAGTTACAGAGATAAAGTTTGGAGCTGTGACAAAAGGATGGACCATCTAAAGACTGCCATATCCATGGATCCATCCCATAATCAGCTTCCAAACGCTGACACCATTGCATACACTAGCAAGATTTTGCTGAAAGAACCCAGATATAGCTGTCTCTTGCGAGACAATGCCGGGGCCTAGCAAACACAGAAGTGGATGCTCACAGTCAGCTATTGAATGGATCACAGGACCCCCAATGGAGGAGCTAGAGAAAGTACCCAAGGAGCTAAAGGGAACTGCAACACCATAGGTGGAACAACATTATGAACTAACCAGTACCCCAGAGCTCTTGACTCTAGCTGCATATGTATCAAAAGATGGCCTAGTTGGCCATCACTGGAAAGAGAGGCCCATTGGACTTGCAAACTTTATATGCCCCAGTACAGGGGAATGCCAGGGCCAAAATGTGGGAGTGGGTGGGTAGGGGAGTGGGGCGGGGAGTGTATTGGGGACTTTTTGGATAGCATTGGAAATGTAAATGAGGAAAATACCTAAAAAAAAAAAAATGGAAAAGCCAAAAAAAAAGAAAAAAAAGAAACTTGAATGCATTAACCTGCAGCCACTGTGGTTGTGTGTACATATCAGAACAAAATCAAGCCCAACAACATACCAGCACGGAAGGGTAGAATTCATGAGGCTGTGGTACTAGCTGAGGAACTGTTGGCAACTAATTGCTTTGCTAAACATTTTTCTTCTGAATTGTAGCCACTGGTAATTTGCTCATAACCCAGTAAATAACTCCAACTCACAAGCATGCAAACAACCCTAATTAAACTCAAAGGATTTTTTTTTCATAACAAGAAAGAAGACATGGAAATGAAAACAGACAGAGGGTATGCTGAGCATAAAGGTTCAGGAGGCAGGAGAAAGAGGATAAGATATGCAAAGGTGTGAATTTGTCAAATAATAAATAAAAGGGGAGAAATGCAGAATCTGATGGCTTCCTTGATGAATTCTGAAAAATATTCATAGAATAAAGATTAGTCCTCAAAATCTTCTAAAATATTCAAAACTTAAGTGTACTTCTAAGCTTATTTTATATGGTCATTCTTACCTAAAATCAGAAGTCATCACCATAAGAAGATAAAAATCACATACCAGTATTTCTAATGAAAAGAAATGCTTACCTCCCCTTGATATAGAAGAAATTGAATATTACAGCACAATAATAAAATCCTTATACCTCATAATCAAGTGTGATTGAGTACCAGGGCTCCTGAACAGCTAATCATATACAAAGCAATCAAATAGTAAACACTGAAAGAATTAATGCCAAGAACCACATGTTCATAAAAAGAAATGCACAAATATTATTTGATAAGTGTCATCACTTTTCTATGATAAAATATAATAAAACAAGTTTGAAAAAATATGTAGCATTATAATCAAGAGCATATATTACAACTTCATAAATATCTATACACAATGTAAAAGATGAAAAGATCCTCTTTGCCCTGAGAGACAAAAGGAAATATGCTTCCTCTTGCCACTTATACCTTGTTAATGACACAGCAATCAGTGAGGCAAAAGAAATTACATGAATTTGAATAAAAAGGAAAGATCTTTAATTGTCTATGTTTATAGATGCTATAGTGTTTCCTACAAAGAAACTCCGAACCCATTTAACAAATTTTAACACAAACAATTTCAGAAAGATGCAAGATAAAATGACCATAAAACTCAGTAGCACTCCTACTTAGTAAGTAACCCACGATGGAAATTAAGAGATTTATCATGGTGATAAAAATATTTAAGAATAGATTTCACTAAGACAGTATAATGCACATATCAGGGAAATGTAAACCACTATAAAAGAAGCTGAAGTTAAACATTACTGGAGAATATACTGTGTTTGTGAAATAAAAGAGAAGGTACTGCTTTGGTCCATACCTAAAAGAGAGAGTTAATAAAGAAGAAAAGAAAAAAATGCATTTCCTAAGCTAGGATTCAGGAAAATGGTCAGGCTTCTGTATAGCCTCCAGGAGCGGTACACATTTTTCAGTAGCTTGAAACCCAACTTCCTCTCTGTTTCGCCTGGCTGGATATCAAAGATAATTTCCTGCTTCCGGCCAAGAATAATCATGGAACTATTCAAGGTCAGGGTCTCTTCTTCTAAATTAACTGAACAATGGAATTCTATTTCTTATATTCACAATTTCTTTCCTCTGAAAAGGCAACCCTGACTCCAATAGGGAAATCTGTGTGCTGACTGAACCTGATTTCTTTCTAAAATATAGAGTTACTACCTGTAACAGATAGTTTCTCTTGTGAGCCTGTCTAAGAAAACTTCAAAAATGTATCAGTGGCTCTATTTGTGTAACAGCCAGGTGTAAAAAAGGTAAAGTGACTAGATAGAGATGTAAGCAAGGAATAAAGCAAGAGAAAAGTAAAATTGAAGCCCTTTGAGCAGAGAAAATGATTTCATTTCACCAGGAGCAGGCATGCAATAACATAACAGTTTCACATTAAAAAGCCCTAGGCAGAGAGCCCAAAGAAGCAGAGTGAAAGATGTTTTAAGATGTCTGATTCAAAGTCCATTAGAATCTCTCAACAGGTCCACAAGAGCATCTGTCTGTGTCTACCTTATTGAACTCCATATTGGGTTTATCTTTCTTTCATACCTAGAATGATGGAAGCTGGGTCTGCTTTTAGGTGCCTTGACAACTAGAATCATAGTGTGAGGTCCTTCCTAGGCAAGTTGTAGCAGAATAAAAAAAAAAAAAAAAAGAAGAAGAAAAATAATGAAAGGAAAGATTTAAACATTTTCAGGTTAGAGTAGCAGTGAGCCTGTTTCTGTATGTTGCAAATCCCATGTAGGAACGACAGTGTTAAAACTGGCCAAGGTATCGGTGTTCTGTGTTGGGGTAGCATTTTCTTTATCAAGAAGATCATTACTGAGAAATGATTGTCTAATGGCATCTCATATGGAAATGGGTGTAGTATCAGACATGTGTGATTCTCTGGAACATAAAAAAGTACTTTCATAAAAAAATTTATTTGAATTGTGGTTATTTCTTCCTGTTAGATGTTTAAGACACAGAGGTGGCATAATTAACCAATTTTTCCTGCCAAGGCCTGTGGTTGGAGAATATTTACACACCACCTTGTGGCCATCAGCTGGCCACAAGCACATGGAAAAGAAAACACATTAAACATGTCCTAGGTCTCCCCTTTTTTTTTATTAGATATAGTCTTCATTTACATTTCAAATGCTATCCCCAAAGTCTCCTACACTCTCCCCCTGACCTGCTCCCCAACCCACCCACTCCTGCTTCCTGCTTCCTGCTTCTGGCATTCCCTTGTACTTGAGCATATGATCTTCTGTTTATGCCCAAGGATAGTATTCTGTGAGAGAAGAGAAATAGATACTATTTTAAATCTTCCAACTTGGCAGAATGCAAAAGACAAAGAGCAAGACCTGGCAAGACAGAGAGATAGCCAGGAGATTGAAACCCTAAACAAAACGGTAGCTGCTGACGTTTTGAGCAGCTGAGTAAGCTTACTTAGGATTTTGGACTATGCACACTTGTTTTCCCCTCAGAAAATCTTCTTTGGGGTCACTTTATGGTTACCATATAATACTGAAGCATTAATAAGTCTAATGTTCTGTGCAGTATGTTATGAAAGAAATCTGGAATACGACTTTGGGTTCTTAGTCCCATTAATAAAAGAATTTAAAAGCATGCTCAGTAAAAAGATCAACAACAAAGCCAGGCAGTGGTGGCGCACACCTTTAGTCCCAGCACTTGGGAGGCAGAGGCAGGCAGATTTCTCAGTTCGAGGCCAGACTGGTCTACAGAGTTAGTTCCAGGTCATCCAGGGCCTATACAGAGAAACCCTGTCTCGAACACCCTCCCCCTCCCAAAAAAAAAGATCAACAAGAAATTTTTTATCACTGTTTGAGAGGATAAGCAAGCTGTAAATCTCAATGGCTAAATGAAGGGTTGTGGATGCAAGGAAGAGAGAAAGCCACAACTTTTGTGTTAGACTGTTTTGCTAGTAATGGAGATCAGCAACAGTCATATGACACCAAGCAGCTAGTTTGCAAATGAGATGTAGCATCTGAGGAGTAAGAAAGCCTTAAGTGCCAGGAAAACATGCTTAGGCTTTGGCCAGATTCTACAGGACAAAAGAATGGAAAGGCTGTGCATTCCTGAGCTAAGACTCAAGAAAGCAAGTAGACATTGAGCACTGCTCGAGTGCAGCTTTGTAAGCAACAATCCATAGGAAATATTATTACAGAAAATGGGCAAGAAAGCTCATTATCTATACTCCCAGTACTAGGCTGGGAGGTTGATTCAGGAAGATGGCTGCAGGTTCCAGGCTAGCTCACTCTATACAGTGAGTTTTAGGACTATTGAGCTATAAAATGAGATTGTATGAGAGTGGGGGAGGGAAAGAGAAGAGAAGAGAAGAGAGAGAGAGAGAGAGAGAGAGAGAGAGAGAGAGAGAGAGAGAGAGAGAGAGAGAGAGAGAGAATGAATCTAGTTTTCAAATTATCTGAAAAAAAGTAGATGGGACCCTAACAAATCTGTTTTGCACTATAAGAGACTCTAGCCTTGAGATCGCTAAATATTCATTTCCACAAGACAGCTAAGTAAGAGGACCCTGAAAATCAAGATCCTTAGTAAAAATTACCAGTCAGTAAAATGTTCTTGTAGTAACTTACAAGTATGTAACTCAAAAAAAAAATGAAGCTGCAGTAATCAAATTTTCTATTATAATCTTCTATTTGGGACCAGTGGATAATATTTTTTCAGGCTTTGAAACAGGTTAATATGTGCTGAGAACATTTTAAATCAGCATTTAGGTCAATAAAAATATTACCTTTCTTCATATAGCCATCTGTTCATCCATCCACTTGAGAAACTGGATTTTAGTTTTATGGGAGAAACTTATCCTCATATCTTCATGAATAAAAGTATTTATCCCAAAAATGAAATTTGGAAACAACATATTAGATCAGTAAGAAAATAATGATTTCTTATCACTCAGGGTACAGTGCTAGGGAACACATGAAGAGTTTGGTTTTAGTAACAAAACTACCCTCTTGTATCATGCCCACTATAGGGGTATCAGAGGTCCATACATACAGCTAGTAGCTACCCAACATACAGCCTTTTCCAGTGCCTCAAAGTTATCAAATAGATCAAGTTGAGAAATTTGTCTTTTTAAATGTAGTTTTATCATGAAATAATATATTAGCCTAACAGTCTTTTCATTGTTTTTTTTTCTAGCTTAAAAAGTGTTTTTGAGAGATAGCATCTTTCAAAAATACCATGCATGTTGGCAATCTTCACCCCTTCCTGTTCCATCCCTCCTTTTACTAACCCTCCCTTCTCTCTTATATTTCTCTCGCTATTCAATTTCCTTTCTGCAGACTCTCATCTGCTCCCTCAAATATGGCAGACATATTCTTTACCTATTCATCTGATTATAGGCACTAGGCTGATTCTCAAGCTTGACTAACGTAAATGATCCTTTAAGTACCACAGATCACAGAATCTTTTGGTATAGCTGAGTAGTTCTATTTTTAGATTTTTGGAAGAACATTTAGATTTAAATGCAGTAGCTGGACCAGGTTACATTCCCAGCAACAATGCATAATGATTCTCTTCCCTGACACCATCACTAGTGTTTGAAATTATTCTTCTTAACAATAATCACTTAGATTCAGTGAGATGCAATCCCCACTTCAATTTGCATTTTCCTGATTGCTAAGGATGTTGAACATATTTTTCTATGTGCTTGTTGGCCACGTGAACCTCATTTTTTTTTTGGAGAATGTTAATTTCATTAGCTTATTTAAGTATTGTGTTATTTGATTTTCTTGCATTTGTATTCATTTTTCTTCTTCTTCTTCTTTTTTTTTTTTTTTTTTTTTTTTTTTAGAAATTCTTTATAGAGTTTAAATATAAACCTTGCAAGATAGGTAGCTAGCAGTGATAGTGTCCCATTTTATAGCATGTTTCTTCACTCCAATAAATGTTTCTTTTGCTATCCAAAAGACTTTAATTCAGTGAATGCCATTTGTCAGTTTTTGGTAGTATTTTCTCAGCTACTCAAGTCCTTTACAGAAAGCCTACGTCAGAAACTGTTTCCTAATTTGCTGAAGTTTTCACTGATGTGTATGTATTGATTTTATCTAGTACCATTTTGCTGCTTGCTTATTATATGTGAAAGACTTTCAGTTTTTATTCTTTAATCTGGGATTTCTTAACCATTGCCTAAAATGTGAATTCATATTTATCCATAAGTGATCTTCACTAGTGATTTTGTTTTGGTGATTACTACACTACCCTTACTTATTTTATGTTCTGTAGCAGTTTGGAGTAACAAGGAAAATTTTTTTCCCTTTTTAATTCTCCAAGATTGGAAATATTTCTTCTATATTTAGAAAACATCTATGTTTTGAAGCTGGTCTCATATTATCTAGTAATTTATTCTACCTGTATTATTTTGACTCCATTGCTAGCTACAATTTTTACAAATTATACCTATACAACAAGGTAAAGGTATCACATCCCTAAACACAGTCTTCCTAATTTTAATGGAATCAGTAGTTTTATCATAAAAATATTAACATAACAGTCTTTTCATTTTTTTCAAACAGAAAAAGTGTTTTTGAAAGATAACATCTTCCAAAAATGTCATGTATGTTGGCAATCTTCACCCCTTCCTCTTCCCTCCTTCCTTTTTCTCACCTTTCCTTCTCTCTAATCTTTCTCTTACTATTAGATTTCCCTTTTCAAGAATCTCATCTGCGCCACCAATTCTTACATTATTTAAATAAAGCAAAATAACAAGTCCTTGGAGTATAGGATAAGTCCAAACTAACTTATCACCTCTTCATGAATGTCAAGTCATTACATCAACTCTATAGTGGGTTATATGGAAAATTACTCATTTATCTGATAGGTGTAGTTATCACAATTTTGGCTTTTTCTACACACTTGGTTAAAATAGTCTGTAATCCTAGATACCACTCTGGAAAGTCAGAATCACGAATATTACCTCAGCTTGTCAAAAATAGTTATTTGACACTGCTTAAGGAAGAATGACTACTCTAAATAGCTTTCTATTAAAGATTGAGCTTCATGGTCGATTAGCACAACTCAATGCAAAATAGAGATTTCTTTGGAGAAGCTTCAATAAGGAAATTTGAAAAAGAGTTTACCATCAATTTTTTTCACTTGATCTGATGAGACAAATCAATCTCATGAGGTGTTGGATCTGATTGATGTGTCCCTCAGAGTGTGGCAGGTGAGTTGATGATCGGAATCCCAGACAATTTTCCCCCAAAAGACCGCCATAAGCCACAATACCATGAGGTATTCTTTTAGTCAATTGTCTTTTATTTTGTCCTTGAAGCAAAATGACTTTCTTCTGTTCAATCCCCTGCTTTGAATTGAATGGTACACAGTGACCTCAAGATACTATTTATGATAGAGAGCTCACTTACCTTTCAAAATGTCAAATGTGTAGTCAAGTGGCAAAAAGTGATTTCTCTGTGGAGACTTAAGTTAGAAAGTAATAAATGTAATTTTCACAAAACACCAGTTTTAATAGCTATCAGTGTGTTATAAACACAGTGAAATTTACAACTTGCTCTGAATCAGCACTCTGTCACCCTCTGTCCTCAGCCACTATCTTCACAAACTCAGTGTTGAGGACAAACAGTTCATGTCATCAGTGCACACAGCAGCTGGCTCTTACTGGAACTCAAGGGCAAATGGAGAAATAGTCTCAAAAAAAAAACAGCATTTTGTCTTCTAATCATGTATACATTTAGAAAGCTAAAATATGCACAAACACTGTGTGATGTCATGTGCACTCCTTGCTTAGCCTTCAAGAACTCCAAAATATGGAAAAGTGAGGCTTGCTTCTGAGAAATAACAAGAAATCATGGTGACTCATGTCAGTCTTGTTTGGGGGACTATGCTCCACAGAGTCACAGCACTGGCCTTACCGGGGAACTTGTTACAATTTCAGGATTCTCCCAAGTGTTGATTTGGAATCTTGCTTTTATTAGTTTATAAGCATTAAAATGTGAGGTGAACCACTGACCTAAAAGGATTACTTACCTTGATTTAAACTAAGGGGATGATTAGCTCTTTCTAATGCCACAGTTAAAGTAAGTTCCCTACCGTCTCTGAACATCTGCCTCCATGTCAGTTCACTAATTTATATGTCACAAGTACTGACACCAAATAGAATTATTACAGCTAGAGAGAATGACAACATCAGATGGTTATTAGTAATTATTGCACTATTAATTTGTTCCAATGGGGCAGAAGTATTGATATTCTTCATTAGTGTATGTTGAAATGATCTTCTGTGATAATGAAGAATTTCTCTGATGTTCCCATATATCTGTTTAATCATTGCTTCTAGACACATGGAAGTATTTTTTGCACCATTCCAAATCTTTGTCACAGACTAAGTCACATGAAAAGTCTTGATGGGAGAGTCACTTATAAACAAGAATATTTGCTATTGGAGACTTGGGAAAAGGTTACATCTTTCTTCTGCTGGCATCTCCTCAGTCTGCATCCTTCAATGTGAAAAATATCAACACATACTTCTATTGGCACATGGTAAATATATACCATGAAAAAGAAATAAATATAACTCACTCTAGAAAAATGAAACTTTAGAGTGATATGTTATACTAGTAGTCTACTTTAACAAACAAATATATTTACTTTGGAATGCCAACTATTAAGAATAGTGTTGGCTTATACACTCAAATGAAATTAGAAGTCACATAGCTAAATACCCTTTCTGACTCAACATTGCTTCTTCAGTCTTCTCTATAGAGTCTATCACAAGGGGAAAAAAATCTTTTCCAAGGTCCCTACAACCTGAGCTTTCTGTAATTTCTGATTCTGACTATACAAAATGATCACACCATGGTGTTTTATACTTAGATGTTTTTCCATATTGTAGACTAAAAATTAACAAAAATTTTTAATTTTTCCTAAAAGATTTATACTGATACTCATTTTTAACTCAAGATTGCTTACGGCATCCATCAGAGTATACCAGAAAGATTAATTCTCTATCATTTATTTGAATCTTTCTATATCTGAAATAAACATTCTCTAAAATCTGATTTATCTCTAATTCCAGTTTTAATTTTTTATGATTTTCCTTACTAATTAGTATTTTCTTGAACAAGTGCGACCTGTCTTTATTTTTTTTCCAGAATGTAAAACAAGGTAATAAAAATTATAATTGAGACATTTTTATCTCCAGATATGAAGTCTACTTGAATTTTCTATTCTCAGTAGTTAGAAATACAAGAAAAGATAAAATAGTGGGCCATCTTGGATGCCAACTCGGCAGACGGTCACATGGTCCCCAGAGGACTCTCCACCTCCCATGTACCCTAGCATGCCCAGGATCTTAGGATCACTGTCGAGTGGAATGCAACATCTGTTCCAAAACAATCATAAGGAGCTAGGGCCAGCAGGAGCAGGGACACAGGAGCCCTGCCAGACCAGTGGTTCAGGTTCCTTCCAGTCACCATTGGTCTACCTTGGTTTCAAACTCAGTGGACAGCCCCATGGTACCCAGAAGAGGTACCACTCCAGGTTCTCCAAAATGCCCAGTATCTTATAATTCCAGGATCCTAGGATCCCAGGAGCTTGATCACAACAGCATCGCAGGGTCTAAGAGGAATCTTGACAGTGAAGAACTCTGACACACCCAGAATCTCAGGAACACAGGATCCCAGAATCACAGGATCACAGAGAAAGCTGGAGTTCTGAGGAGTTCTTTCTCAACTGGGATTTCAGGAAGGACAGGCTCTAATCAGACATATTAAGGGCAGGAAGCACTTGAGATAATCAGATGGCAGGAGGCAAACATAAGAACAGAAGCCACAGAAAACAAGGATCCAACTCTCCCACCAAAGAATGTCCTGAATATAGCATTACACCAGAAAAGCAGGATATGGATCCAAATCACTTCTCATGATGATAATGGAGGAAGATAAGAAGGACATAAATAACTCCCTTAAACAAATCCAGGAGAAAACAGGTAAACAGGAAGAAGCCCTTAAAGAGGAAACATAAAAATTCCTTAAGAGTTACAGGAAAACACTACCAAAAAGGTGAAAGAATTGAACAAAACCATACATGATGTAAAAATGGAAGTAGAAACAATAAAGAAATTACAAAGGTAGACAACTCTGGAGAATGAAAACCTAGGAAAGAAGTTAGGAGTCATCACCAACAGAATACAAGAGATAGAAGAGAGAATCTCAGGTGCAAAAGATACCAAAGAAAACATTGATACAACAGTCAAAGAAAATGCAAAATGCAAAATGATCCTAACTCAAAACATCCAGGAAATCCAGGACACAATGAGAAGACCAAACCTAAGGATAATAAGTATAGACGAGAAGAAAGAATTCCAAATTAAAGGGCCAGAAAATATCTTCAACAAAAACATAGAAGAAAACTTCCAAAACCTAAAGAAAGAGATGCCCATGAACATACAGGAAGCCTACAGAACACCAAATGGGTTGAACCAGAAAAGGAATTCCTCCTGTCACATAATAATCCAAACACCAAATGCACAAAACAAGGAAAGAATATTAAAAGCAGTAA
Source organism: Mus caroli (assembly GCF_978045245.1). NCBI lineage: Eukaryota > Metazoa > Chordata > Mammalia > Rodentia > Muridae > Mus > Mus caroli. The sequence goes on along the minus strand of NW_028227256.1, from coordinate 28,526,403 downwards.
GGGAAAAAGGTCAAGTAACATATAAAGGCAGATCTATTAGAATTACACCTGACTTCTCCCCAGAGACTATGAAAGCCAGAAGATCCTGGGCAGATGTCATACAGAAGCTAAGAGAACAAAAATGCAAGCCCAGTCTTCTATACTTAGCAAAACTCTCAATTACCATAGATGGAGAAACCAAGGTATTCCATGACAAAACCAAATTTCCGCAATATCTTTACACAAATCCAGCCCTTCAAAGGATAATAAAGAGTAAAGTCCAACACAAAGAGAGAAACTATGCTCTAGAAAAAGCAAGAAAGTAATCTTCCAACAAACATAAAGAAAATAGCCAGATGAATAGAATTCCAACTCTAACAACAAAAATAACAGGAAAAAACAATTACTTTTCTTTACTATCTCTTAATATCAATGGACTCAATTCCCCAATAAAAAGACATAGACTGACAGACTGGTTATGTAACAGGACCCAACATTTTGCTGTATACAAGAAACCCACCTCAGGGACAAAGACAGACACTATCTCAGAGTAAAAGGCTGGAAAACCATTATCCAAGCAAATGGTCCCAAGAAACAAGCTGGAGTATCCATTCTAATATAGAATAAAATTGACTTTCAACCTAAAGTTATGAAAAAAGATAAGGAGGGACACTTCTTACTCATCAAAGGTAAAATTTATTAAGATGAACTATCAATTCTGAACATCTTCGCTCCAAATGTAAGGGCAACCACATTCATTAAAGAAACTTTGCTAAAATTCAAAGCACAAATTGCACCTCACACAATAATGGTGGGAAACTTCAAAACTCTGCTCTCATCAGTGGACAGATCCTGGAAACAGAAACAAAATAGAGACATGTAAAACTAACAGAAGTTATGAAACAAATGGATTTAACTGATATCTATGGAACATTTCATCCTAAAACAAAAGGATATACCTTCTCAACACCTTATGGTACCTTCTCCAAAACTGACCATATAATCAGTCACAAAACAGGCCTCAACAGATACAAAAATATTGAAATTATCCCATGTATCCTATCAGATCACCACAGACAAAAGCTGATTTTCAATACCACCATAAATAATAGAAAATCCACATACATGTGGAAGCTGAACAACACTCTACTCAATGATAACTTGGTCAAGGAAGAAATAAAGAAAGAAATTAAAGACTTCTAGAGTTTAATAAAAATGAAGCCACAATATAACCAAACTTATGGGACACAATAAAAGCAGTCCTAAAAGGAAAACTCATAGCTCTGAGTGCCTCCAAAATGAAACTGGAGAGAACATACAATAGCTGCTTGACAGCACACCAAAAAGCTAAAAGAATACTCAACAAAACTGGAAAACCTGGATGAAATGGACAATTTTCTAGAAAGATAACAGTTAAACCAGGATCAGATTAATGATCTAAACAGTCCCATATTCCCTAAAGAAATATAACAAGTCATTAATAGTCTCCAAACCAAAAAAAAAAAAAAAAAAAAAAAACAGGACCAGGATGCCCAGGATGGGTTTAGTGCAGAGTTCTATCTGACCTTCAAAGAGGCCCAAATTCTAATACTCCTCAAACTATTCCAAAAAAAATAGAAACAGAAGGTACTCTACCCATTCTTTCTATGAAGCCACAATTACTCTGATACCTAAACCACACAAAGACCCAACAAAGAAAGAGAACATCTGCTTAGTCCTCATTGGTTTTCTGATTAATACATTACAGCTGAAAGCCTGTTTCTTAATTTCATTTTTATATTCAGTAACACAATGTATATCCTATAGTGACATTCTTAAGTATGTTGGAAACTTGGTTTCTTTTAAAGACACGGAAATTCTTATAGTAAGGAATATAAATTCCTATAATAAGAATATGCTTTCATTTTTATCCCAGGAGTAGGGATGTGGGGCTGATTCACACTGTCCAAATCATCTGACCATGATTGGCGTGCTCTGGCAGAAGCACAGTTTTTACAACTGCAGATAATTTTTGTGATTGACATTTGGAGTTCTGGGAACTTTTAAGAGAGCCCTGAAAATTCTGGTGGGTGGTGGTTGTCATTGATGGAAGTTGGTTGTGATTTGTTAGTAACCTAGTAGCCATGGTCAAAGAAGAAAGGAAAGGAGAGAAATGAGATTCAAGGAATCTCCTAATTCCTCTCTCCCATTTAACTATTGTTATGGATTGAGACTAGGGGCAGGGAGATAAAAGGTAAGAAAAAGAAGAACCTGCAAATTAGCAAAGACCAGTCTTTTTTCTGCACTTTATTCTGTACAGTTTTCTAAAAACAATGTGAAAAGAGGAAAATACATATACTTGCATATGCATTTCCATATATATAAAGTTATTAGAAAAAAAGGTACCATGATTGGTTATAAACTAATGAAGATCTTTATGTAACTAAACTAGTGACTGGAAGAATGGAGTACATCTATGTGGATTTCATATTACAATTAAATCTACAAAAGTAGAATTATTATTTATTGACTGTTCTATAGTAAGTTGTTGGTAAATCCACTATCATGAAGTAACTTGATAAAATGAACGATACTTTTTAAATATTCCTTGGATACTTTAATTTTTGTACATGACAATCTCAAAACATAATTGTTTAGGAAATGATCATACAATCCTTTCATAGAAAAGTATGACCTTTTAACATTACAGCTAAAGTTTACTTTTTCTTTAGCATGCAATCCACGAGGCTGGACTGAATTCAGAAGTATTAATACCAGTTTCTTTCTGCTAAAGTAACTTACATAGTTGAGTTTCCTTTTTTCTCACCAGTAAACAGATGTTTCACCTCAGAGATAATTCAGGAAGCACTGACCTCACTTTAGAATGGATTGCATTGTTGACAGTATATGAAAATGACGAGATAAGATATAATCTAAGACTGATGGCTTATAGCTGTAATTAAAGTATTTTGAAAGGAAGGCTGCTACATTTTAAATGTGACTGACTATATTTTTTCTACTTTACCAAAATATACTCAGCAAGACTCTCAAGCTCACATCAATTCTAACATTCCATTTCTCATATAATATTTAAAAGGTTTAATCATAAAATTAAGTCCAGGATTACAAGCCAATCATTGTCACAAGTATTATATGGATACATCTTACCAGATTACACATCTAAATAATTAATTCCACCATTTACTGTCCAAATAATATAACAAAGAACCAGAAAATGGTAACATGATAGATCTTTGCAAAAATTAGCATATACTATCAAACAAGTTCATTGCATTTGAACAATATTAAGTATTGTGTAATATTTCAGAGGTTTTTGTTAAATTTCATTGAACTATAACACAGAAACAGGATTCATCAACCATACTCAAGGCTTGTCATTGTTGTGAAGCTGCCAATGCAGCAGTCACAATCAGAAGTCATATCTGAAGCACATGAAACATCAGTTTCTTTCCCAATTCAATTGATTTTCCTAGACTACTGAGTGGGTTTTATAGCTTTTAAATATTATGTAAGTATAAATATACATTAAGCATCAACTTTTGTTAGCTCCTCGTGGAACATGCTTCTGAGAATCCTTTCTTTACAGCAGCTCACTGTATTGCATTGTATATATTTATGAACTTTCACTGGGCTGTCCACTCAACTAGTTCATTCTTTCATTTGTTAATCTTTTTTTATAAATACTAGCAGATTTTTTAAAACAAAAAGTAGAATGTTATTAACGTTGTATTTTGTATATTCTAGTTATGTATATCAAGGAGCTAATTTGCCTAGTTACTGAACACAAATATATTTAGCTCCTGTAGATATTGTCAAATAGTTTCACAAATGAACTAAACATTTCATTTCCAACATCATGTACAAAGCCTTTGATCGTCACAATTTCCAAATATTTGTTGTAAACACTTCAAGGGTTTCCATCTTATTCTCTCTAAATATGTACAAAGATAATTCATTATGATTTTTCCATAGCTTTTGTCTAATGATTAGAGAACCTGAAAATATTTCAGTTTCATTGGTGTTTTGGTATCTTTTTTTTTTAATTAGGTATTTTCCTCATTTACATTTCCAATGCTATCCCAAAAGTCCCCCATACCCTCCCCCCTGTGTGATGTTCAACTTTCATATTCCAAATACTATGCATACTTTTTCTTTTTCTACTGACTTAAAAAATTTACATTACTATATATTCAGCTCTCTCCATACCTACTCCCTGTCCTTTCTTACAACTATAGTCTTACCAAACCCTTCCATGCTCTCTTACCTGAATTAATACAATATAATTCTAAGTAGGATCCCTATGACTAAACTCAATCCAGTATGTATTACCTTGTCCTCTGCTTCCAGAATAATCCTCAGAATGAAAAAAAAATTGCCAGCTAAAACAAAAATACTATTGAAATTGTAAAAACATAAACATCATTTCTGTGAGTATGAATGTGGGCTCTAAGTCATGAGGGAACAACAGAGAGAAGAAATTACTTAACATTTTCATAATTGTATATACCCCAAACCATGTGTGTCCAAATATACAAAACAGAAAATGGTATCACTGAAAGAAGAAAGCAAATCCAAAGTTATACTGAGAGAGTTCAGCAATTCCCCAGTAACTGATAAAACAAATGAACTAAATGTTTAAGATTATAAACTAACTGCTGTATGCAGATCACATAAATGCCCTCAGGAAACTCTGATAACCAGATAGTTTAAGTAGTAACACAGATAACTGGAAAGTTTGAATAGAAGTTTTTGATCTCACAGGTCTGAGGGCTGAAACTCTAAAATCAAGATGTGGGTTCACACGTGGAGAATACAACCGCAGGTTGTATTATTCAGGGATTTGTTGTTGTTGTTGCTGTTGCTGTTGTTGTTGTTGTTGTTGTTATTTATTAATACTGATACTTTCAAGGTTAAATTAATTTAAATTTTATGAAGAAGAAAATACAGTTATCTATGAAATAAATGTATTTCAAAAATCTGCATTCTTTTTGCATGATCCAAGGAATTTCATGGAGTGATCAAATTAAATATTTAGCATATGGTAGCACACATTTTAAAGGTGGACCATGCTTTTCAAATAAGCATAACCCACTTTTAACACATTCAGTTTTCAAATTTTCTCTGTGATTTAAATGGAGGCAGAAATGACAACTGACAAATCTTCCATTTTTTGTTGGCTTTTGTTTGCTTTTTTGTTGTTGTCATCATGTTTTTCTGAGGCAGGGTTTCTCTGCATAGACTTGGCTTATGAGAACTGAAGTTCTTTGTCAAAATTGTCTATTTGGAAGTGAATTTCTGTAAACAGAAATAGGAAGCAGTAGGAGGCACTTGAACATTATCCTGCTAAAGGTCGTCTTGGTAACCTCTTCCCATTAATAAAATACAATTCTTGAATCATGGAAAGTCACTTAATAGCCAATGAAAGCATCACACAGGATGAGTCAACCAGTATTCCATCATTTATAGGTATTTTATGACATTCTATGTGGCTGATTGTATTAAGACAGAAAAAAAAATTCTTCCTTTGATTAAAAAGGACACTTTTTAGTACATATATAAACTAGGGGCTTACCCTCCAAAATTTCCATCTATGGAAGCATTGTCCATGAGATCAAATATTTGCCTTCTGTCTATTGAACAATAAATATTCATGAATTTAGTCAGACCCTTGTCAGCATTTGAGTATTAGACATTTTATGATTTCTGACACTTATTTTCTCCCTTTTATTCTAACCATGTCTTATATGAGTTTTATCTGAAATAACCAACAAAGGGGAGAGAGGACCTGTAGAGACCATATCAGGTGAATTGGTACGGTCCCAGTTGAGGGATGGGGACACTCACCCATCTCAAAAACATTAACCCAGAATTGTTCCTGTCAAAAGGAAATACAGGAACAAAGAGTGGAGCAGAGACTGAAGGAAAAGTCATCTAGAGACTGTTCCACCTAGGGACCCATCCCATCTGTAGACACCAAACGCAGAAACTGTTGCTGATGCCAAGAAGCACTTGCTGACAAGAACCTGGTATAGCTGTCCCCTGAGAGGTGCTGCCAGAGTCTGACAAATACAGATTTAGATACTCACAGGAAACCATCAGACTGAGCACAGGGACCCCAGTGGAGGAGTTAGGGGGAGGACTGAAGGAGCTGAAGGGGTTTGCAAACCCGTATGAAGAACAGCAATATCAACCAACCAGAGCCCCCTAAGATCCCAGAGACTAAACCACTAATCACAGAGTACACATGGAGAGGACCCATGGCTCCAGCTGGATATGTAGCAGAGGATTACCTTATCTGGCATCAGTGGGAGGAAATACCCTTGGTCCTGTGGAAGCTCAATTACCAACTGTAGAATGCTAGGTCACTGAGGCAAGAGTTGGTGGGAGGATGGGGGAGCATCCTCATAGAGGCAGGGGTGAGGGAGAAGGGGATAGGGGGGTTTTGGAGGGGAAACTGTGAAGGGATGTAACATTTAAAATAAATAAGATAACCAATTAGGAAAGAAAGAAAGAAAGAAAGAAAGAAAGAAAGAAAGAAAGAAAGAAAGAAAGAAAGAAAGAAAGTAACTAACTAACTAACTTGCTTTCCTATGTCATAAGCCAGAATCCCTGAAGGCTCACCACTCTTACCATGTCAGAATCTAAGGTATAAAAAACTCTTCCTTCCCTCATCAGCATGTTTTCTTTTTAATTCTTGTGATTTTATGTTTTCTCAGAATAACTTTGAATTTTGAAGTCATTTTTATCAAGCTCATATAACTTCTTTAAGCTTATGATTTCACATCAACTATCATTTTTTTAATCCCTTTAAGAAGAAACTTTTTTTTTGCCCCTAATTTAACTATTCTTTTCAACTTTTGTAATCTTCTCTTTGGTAAGAATTTTACATTGCTTTTATTAAGCAGAGGATTCTAAAATTCAACAGATAGTTGAAAGTACAGAAGAATCCATAAAATACTGCTGGAAAATATACCAAATGATGTCATATCAACCAATTTAATATTTATTTATTAAAATGCATAAACTAATTGCTTGTTTAATTAACATTCTCTCCAAAAGACCACTACTTTACTATACATACAAATGTGTAAATTAAAATGTTAGCATAATATGGTTGATATAATAAGGGTGGATATATATATGTAAATGTGTATATATATATGTATAAATTTTGTAATCAACCAATGATAAAAAATAAGTATATAATTCATAGATCATATTTAATTATTAATTTGACCTTAATCATATATAAAGCTAGTAGAAAGCTATGAACACATTGCAGGCAAAGACTAGATGAGTATTAATCACTTCATAGTGAAGAATAGCATTACCTACTTGGTGGTTTAAGCACACCAGCATTTGTTGTCTCAGAGTCGCTATGTGTGAAAATCTGTGTATGTGCTGAGCCTTCTACATAGGTCTCACATAACTAAATTCTAATATTTACTTAGTCTGTATTCTTTTGTGGGAAAACTATGGAATATTTTGCTGGAAAATTTATTTGGATTTTGTTACAACTGACATTGTTTTCATTGTATGATTGTCCTGATTTTGTGATTTCTAAAGGGCACCATGATATTCTGAAAGCCACTATAAGCTATTGTCATAAGGACCTCTCAAAGTCCTGTCAGCAAAATCTTGCAGGCATATGCAATAGTGTCTGGGTTTGGTGGTTGCTTATGGGATGGATCTCCAGGTGAGGCAGTCTCTTGTGAGGCTATGCCAATGCCTGGCAAATACAGAAGTGGATGCTCACAGTCATCTATTGGATGGAACACAGGACCTCCAATGAAGGAGCTAGATAAAGTACCCAAGGAGCTAAAGGGGTCTGTAACTCTATAGGAGGAACAGCAATATGAATTAACCAGAACCCCCCAGAGCTTGTGTCTCTAGTTGCATATGTAGCAGAGGATGGCCTAGTCTACCATCAATGAGAGGAGAGGCCCTTGGTCTTGAGAAGATTATATGCCCCAGTACAGGAGAATGCCAGGGCCAGGAAATGGGAGTGGGTGGGTTGGAGAGCAGGGCGGGAGAGGGTATATGGGGCTTTGGGGATAGCATTTGAAATGTAAATGAAGAAAATATCTAATAAAAATATTTTTATAAAAAAGACCTATCCAAGGATTGCTAACAGGAATACTCACCTCTACAGTGGGAGAGTCCTCTAAGTGGTTTCAGGTACTTTGGTCATATCTGCCTGGTCTAATCCCCATTCTTATTAAAATAAAATCAAGACTGTAGCTTTGGCATTTTACCAATTTCCCTTCATTTTTTCCATATAACATAATATCACAAGAGTTTCATTTTAGCATCTTCCACATATGCTTTACTTATATACAAGTCACAGATTTTGTCTATACTTTGGGAAACACACACATACACATGCAAACATGCACACACACACAGAAAGGCATAACCACTTGATGTCAAAAATTATAGCAGTTATAATATATAGAAGGAATATATATATATACATACACACATTATATATACATATATATTCCTTATTTATATATAATATAAATATGACCCCACAGACAGTGGGAGACAAGCACTGACCATTGGATTGGTTTGTTCCATCCCACTGTTCTGTGCTAATGACAGGCATGCATTAGTTTATCTTACAGAGTATTGTTGAGCTCAACTTGTGGTTGCTCTTCCATGCCATTGAGAAACACTGAGAGGCCAAGAACTGCTCCTGAGATTCTTGCAGAAGCTTACTGCTTCAGCAGCCTTGCCTCAGGCCAGGTGGCAAGCCTTGCAGTTTTTTTCACAATTGAACTACATCTGCTAGTTCATGCCTGGTGTCTGCCTGCTGAAAGGGCTGGGCTGTTTCACGTGTGATATCAGCCTGCCTAGAACACTAGTCTGCAGCTGCTGAGTCATATTTGGTGTTTGCTATTGGACCAAACTGCTGAAAAGGAAGATAGAGCTTGCCCCCAAAGAACTATTGCTCAGCAGGTCCACTTCCCCCATATTCTAATAACTTTTCCCTTCCATTACCTCTGCTGGGTGGTGGACTAGAAGGGAAGGCTGGGCCTTTATTAAAAGTATGTGGGAAAACATTTATGCCTACAGTTATGACTTTTATTTATGCGTTGAATATCAACTTGTTGAATGGTGAATGAAATACTACATATGAAGCAGAGTTTTACACATCCATAAAGCAGGTAGATAGCACGAAGGATCAAACTGAAGATCATCATGTTATGTGAAGTGAGTTCTAGAAAGAAATGTAATGTTGTTTTTCTCATATGTGGAAATTAAGGTAGGAGGAAGGGGTATTTTAGGTACAGAAGGACAATGAAAGAGGAGAGAAAAACATGGGTTAGAGAATGGGGAAGATGGATAGAAGTAGTATATATGTCAAAAGCACTAGAAGAATGGAGAGAAAGAAATGAATCAAGCTTTTTATTCTGTATAATGAATGTGTGCTGATAAATTAGCATGTAATTGAAAAAAGTCACTCTTCAGTTAGGAAGACATGCATCCCTTCTACCTAAACACTAAAGATTTCTATTCAACTAGTAACTTTCTTATTAATAGCAAGAATAAAGCTGCTATTGACTCAAAACTCTAGCGGCAGTGATATCAGCACTCTAGTCTGGATTGTAGAGTATATGACTTACTCTCTTAAAGAGCCTATCATGTGCTAAGCAGTGTTCCACATTCTATGAGTTCTAAAGCTGTTTTGCTGTTCTTTCAGCATGGCCCTCAACAATATGGAAAAAGGTACACCAAAGCCAAGTCCTTCTAAACACAGCAGAACCAACAGACATGAAGTCATAGACACTGTGGCAGCATGAAAGGAGCCTGCAAAGTCTAAGCCAGATGGATCCCAGTGCTAAGAGGGGAAGTGGACAGAAGCCCTTATTCTTAACCCAGAAGCTATCTGCAATTGATAACTGCTCACAAAATAAAAATTAGTTTTCTCCACTGGAGCCTCACTGGATATGCAAACAGCTCTTAGGGACAGGCCTTGTGTTCAGCAGTAGTTAGCCAACACAAAACAAATTCAGTGGCATTTTTGGTTCTTTGTCTATTAATATTTGTCAGGATATTTTGTTTGATTGGTTTGTTTCTGTTTGCTTGATTAGTTGGTTGATTTTTTTTAACCTTACTGGTCTTTTGCATATATTTTATAATTTCTGGCTTTGAGTTCTTATGGGATTTCTCTGTGTGCAAACATAGACATGTCTATGTCTACTTGTATTCCTTGTGCTTTTACTTGTTTCTTTGTCTTTTCCTATTTTTTTTAACTTTACATTATTCTAACTAATTATCATTTTCAGGTGTCTGTTTGTTTACTATTGAGAAAGAGAAGGTGTTTGAATTTGGGTGGGAAGGGAAGTAGAAAGAATCTGGGAGGAATTGGAGTAAGAGAAACCATAGTCAGAATATATAGTATATAAAAATAAACCAAAAATAAAAAGACTATTATAACACTATGTTTGTTATATCAAAAATAACTTTAAATTCAGAATATAATGAATTAATCTATAATTCATGCTGAAAATTTTTTCTTTTATATTTGAGATTATAATTACAATATTTTACCCTTCCATTTTCACCCTTCAAACACCGTATACTTCTCCTTGCTCTCTTTTATATTCGTTACTTTTTTATCATTAATTATTGTTACATGCATATGTTCTTCCCCAAGGAAGAGTATTTTCCCTGCTCTCAGCATTCCTTATTTGTCTGTGGTTCTTTGTGTAGGGTTGAGGCTTCATAGTCTTTCAATTGTTCTTTTTGGTATGTCTATAGCTGTCCCTGTTCAGTGTATCCTTAGGCAGTCTTGTTGGTGAGACATACCATGTTATTAGCAAATGCAATCTCACAGAAAACTCTTCTATCCTTTGAAACTTACAACCTTCCTACCATTTTTACACAGTGCTTCTTGAGCCTTAATTTCAGAAGTTTTTTTTTTATATATATATAGATGAATACATTTCAACCATCTCTACATTTTGATTGCATCCCTTCTTGTGTGATGGTCTCCAGATGTTGTAAAGAGGAGTTTCATTAATGCGAGGAGAGGTGAAATATAAGACAAATTGTTAGAGTACAGTCACAGATAAGCTTGCTTTGTAGATCTATGGTTGTAGGTTCTCCAAGATCCATGGTTTCATTACTCCTGGATAGTAGGCTAGGTTTGAAGTAAATGGGGATGATTTCTATTTGGTAAAGGTAATAAATCTAACTAACGAGATGTTAGTTATGACCAAGGTATACATTCTACTACTTTATCCTTAGGGTCACTATAGCATGATGCTATTGTTGTGGTTCATAGTTGGCATAGCTTGGTAGGGCAATTGGTTGTTTACCTTCTTTGGAAGAAGAGGTATCTAGCTCAGTTTCAGCTCAGGGTGACTCTAGGCCCAGTGTCTGAAGTTCTTTGTGTCTTCAGCAATAGGAAATTATCTTCCACCTCTGTAGGTTGAATCAATACAAATGTTATTATCTAATTTTTGTTTGTTATTAGCACATGTGTGGGTTCTGCTCACATTAATCTACTACTTAGCAGGATGAGACATTATATTGACATTTAAATTAAGTACATCTGATTCATAAACATACTATTTCCCCTAGGAATTCTCTTTATAAACTGAGAATGTATCATTAAATGGGTCGATTTGTGTATCATTCAACTGAATTACTAGAATAATGAGCAATCAATTTCTCATCAGTTATATGCCTCAATATTAAAGCTTTTTAACTGTACTAGAACAGACTCTACATCAAAATATTAAGATTTGATGTCCTTTTATACTTACATTATTGTGACATCCATCATGGAAATTATAAAAAAATAGAAAAATAATCAATTGGTTTTATGAAAAATATGAATAAAAGTGATAAAAAGCAAAGGCAACAAAACCATCTCATTCTCTTCAGTTTAATTGTCAGGAACATTAATGCTTAAAATAAATCTCTCCTTTTGATTGATAAACCATTGTTTTAAAATTGAAATCCATAACATTTTAGTTCTTCTGATATTTAAATTTAAAGCATTATTTTTTGTCTTGGGAAAGTGGATAAGTTTTCTTTGAAAGTAGGATTATTTTCTTGGCCATAGTCAGCCACCTCAGCAATGAAACTTGGCTGTATAACAAAAGACTTGTGTATTTATTTGGAAATTTAATTTATTTTCATTTCTAGTTTTCAGAATATTTTTACGTGCTAAATTTGCACATGATTATTAAGCAGAGTTTTCCCTTATAATGCAATACTACAGATCCCCCCTGTCACTGTCCCTCTCCTCCTTTTCTTTTACCTTCCCCCACTCTCCTCTTTCCAGGTGTCATGCTTCCGTAATGTAGAGAGTTGCTCTGTAAAGTGAACTTCTATAATTACTAAAGACAAGATGCTCACAGCACTCCTGACCTTCTATATGTGTGCTATAATGCTTTGCAGAACTTGTAACCTACTTAATGACTGCAAGAATTTCTTTTTGGGATTCCACAATACCTATTATATTTGAATAGGATGTACGTTTGGAATCTGTATTTAGATTGTGGGTATTACTTTCCAAAGTGGAGTGTTATGGTCCATTTGTTTGTTTCTACACTTCCTCTGCTAATTTACTCTGTGATGCCTGCACTGTCTGAGGAAACACACAATGGTGGATGATGATAATGGAGGCACTTAGGAGACTAATCCTCCCAACACTGCATATTATTATTGGTAACTCACACCATAGAAACAAAAGTCCCTTTCTTCTTAGCTTCTTATCGTTTTCACATATTCTCCTCTGCACTCAAAGCCTCATTAGCTTTAACTCAAGTGGGCTTTGTTTACCTGGCAATGTGTGGTTATTGTTAAATGAGACTATTTTTCAAAGTGACATAAGCAGTATTTGCCATTGTGCTGCTTTGAAGTCTGTTGTTGAGAGTGCTACATTTAAAAATCAAAGCACCATTGTCTGATTGCTTATAAATGTTCTGAGATTAATATCTTCATGAAACACCTCACTATATAACATCCTCCCAACTACTCACTCAGATTTGGGTTAGACCCAGACTCACATGAGACTGACACTCCACTCAGGGTTGCACAGTATATGCCTTCAACACTGGCATCTAATGAATATTTTGATGTTTATTTTCTGTAACAGTCCTCACATTGTAGTCAATGGGCTAATTAGATAGGTAATAACAAAGAAGGCATTGTGCCTTCACATCCCTGCACAGTCTCTGTGACTTCATATAAAGACCTGGAAGACTCTATTTTCTCAGTGTCATTCATCAGCCGGGTCTTCTAATCTTTTTGTCTTCTCTTCTACATAGCTTCCTTAACAGTGAAGGAAGGAGTCTGATAAAAAATATCCCATTTAGTATAGAGTATAGAGTATCTCATTCTCTGCACATTGTCCATTTGTAGGTCTTTGTATTATTTCTCACTTACTGAAAGAGGAAGCACCTCTGATTATGGATGAGTAACACACTGATATATGTGTACAGAAGAAAGTTATTATAAGTCATGTTTTTAGCATGTTCCTTTAGCAGAACAACAGAATTGATTTTCCTGTAGTTTCATGCCTCTCTGGGGATCTTTAGCACTGAAGACTAAATCTTTGTCCATGATTTGGTTCCACTTCCTGAATTTAGCCTTAGATACAATTGAGGCTGTGGGGTTACCACCACACTGTTTGTGCCATGGTTGCATCAGCACATCTTTCAGGAGGTTTACTACTATAAAATGCCAGGTTTGTAGCTGGAAATCCTACTCCTGTGTCTATATTCTGCATCAATTTTTTGTCCTGGTAATAAATCTGACTGAAATTAACCTTAAATATTAGATTACATCTTAGTTTTATTCTCCCCATGTATGGATTTAAAATTCCCACCCAAATCTGGTAGGAACTTCCACTAACTCCCAGACTAAAGATTTTCGAGAAAGTAAAAAACAGAATCCAAGCCATAATCAGCCACCAAACCCAGACACTATTGCATATGCCAGAAAGATTTTACCGAAGGGACCCTTATAGCTGTCTCGTATGAGGCTATACCAGTGCCTGGCAAATACAGAAGAGGATGCTCACAGTCATCTATAAGATGGAACACAGGGCCCCCAATGGAGAAGCTAGAGAAATCACCCAAGGAGTTGAAGGGGTCTGCAACCCTATAGGTGGAACAACAATATGAACTAACCAATATCCCCAGAGCTCTGCATATGTAGCAGAAGATGGCCTAGTCTGCCATCACTGGGAAGAGAGGCCCCTTGTAAACTTGTAAACTTTATATGCCCCAGTACAGGGGAATTCCAGGGCCATGAAACAGGAGTGGGTGGGTAGGGGAGCAGGGCGGAGGGAGGTTATAGGGAACTTTCAGGATAGCATTTGAAATGTATATAAAGAAAAAATGTAATAAATAAATAATAAAAAACAGAAATTATACTTCATTGAACAAAAAGGCAAATGGTAAGAGAGTTTAAAGTTTTTCATAAATGTTTTCTAAGCCAGTCCAAAAATAAGAGGAAAGCTTCTGTTCCTATTCTCATGGGCCCCCAGTCTACCTGCAGAATCTATGCTATTTCTCCTTCCCAGGAGATTCTATGCATCCCCCAGAGCCCTACTTGTTACTTAGCCTTTCTGGGTCTGTGGTTTTAGAATGATTATCCTTTACTAAACAGCTAATGTCCATTTATACATGATTACAAACCATGATTGTCTTTCTGTGTCTGGGTTACTTCACTCAGATGATTAAGGATGAAAATGTGAGTCCCACCCATTTACCTGAAATTTTTAACTTCCATTGGAGGGGTTAGAATGCCAACCTAGCACCAAAAACTTTGACTTACGATGTGTCCTGTCTGCAAAATGTGCAAGGGCAATTGAGGCACAGAATTTGTAGATATGGCTAACCAATGATTGGTCTATATGGGGGTCCACATCATGAAAGGGAACCGATGACCAGCACTGCCCAGATGACCATGTATTGGAACCTAGACAGCCCGGAACCTTATAATAGAAAAAAGTTAATAAAATTATTACTAAGGACATTCTGCAAAATCATAAATTATCACCTTGCCTAATCATCATCAGAGCAGCTTCCTCCCGAAGCTGATGAATACAGGAGAGAGAGAGAGAGAGAGAGAGAGAGAGAGAGAGAGAGAGAGAGAGAGAGAGAACTGGGGATCTCCATATGGTTCCTCTCCTCAGATCTTGGAGAACCCCATGGAAGAGGAGCAGGAAAATTTGCAGGAGCCAGAGGTGCTAGGGAAAAAGAATAACAAGGCCACAGAATCAAGTAATCAGGGCTCATAGAGGCTCACAGAGACTGAAATGGCAATCATGGAGCCTGCATATAGATCCTCACTAGGTTCTATGCAAATATGTTATAGTTGTTAGCTTGGTGTTTTGTAGGTCCTAAAAGTGACAGAAGGGTGTGTCTATGATTATTTTGCCTGCTCTTGGGACCTCTTTCCCCCTAGTGGATTACCTTACCTAGCCCTGATATGAGGATTTAGTCTAGTCTTATTATGACTTGTTATGCTGTACTCACTTGATATCCCTGGGAAGCTTGTTCTTACCTGAATGGAAATAGAGGTGTGGATCTAAAAGAGGGAGATGAGAGGTACATCATTGAGAGGAGCGGATAGTGGGGGAACTGCGGGGCTGTGGGTATAGGGGAAGACGGGGTAGAGAGAGACCCTGTCCGGTCAGAGTTCCTGTGCTCTGGGTAGGCAGACCCGGGAGGACTACTGAACACTTTCCACATGGCCCTGGTTGGGAATCTTGCTGTGTGAAGCCACTAACCCCACACGGTGAGTGGTGGACAAGGGGCAGCCCCTGGTACCAGATTCTTAGTCTCTGGCATCCCACACTGGATATGGCAGAGGAGTTGAGAACAGGATAGGCGCCCCAGGACAACATTCTCGGCCCAGGAAGTAAAGGAAGAAGACAGAGGGAGAGATGTTCTCATGCAGGCAAGAGTCCTTAGTCTGAGCCTTGATGAACAGAGACAGTCTATGGTTTTAGAGCTTTATTGTA